>NC_044992.1:21764751-22064751 GCF_008728515.1 Papio anubis
CCACAGTGGCTCATGCCTGTAATCCAAGTACTTTGGGAGGCCAAGGTGGCAGGATCACATTACGTCAGAAGTTTGAGACCAGCCTGGCCAACATGGCGAAACCCTGTCTCTACCAAAAATACAAAATTAGCCACGCATGGTGGCATGTGCCTGTAATCCCAGCTACTCGAGAGGCTGAGGCAGGAGAATCACCTGAGCACAGAAGGCAGAGGTTGCAGTGAGCCGAGATCACGCCACTCCACTTGGCTAATTTTTGTACTTTTAGTAGAGATGGGGTTTTGCCATGTTGACCAGGCTGGTTGCGAATTCCTGAAGCTGAGGTTTTCTTACTGGCACAAACCTACCCTGAAGGCAGAGGTGGTTCTTTTTCAGAAGCCACCCAGGAAAGCAGAGAGTGTGACATCAGAACTCTAATAAAACCTCTAGTAGCTTCTGGTGGGGGGCAGGGAGCAAAAATTAGCCTGGTGACAGAGTGAGCCTCCGTCTCAAAAAAAAAAAAAAGAATTCTGGGATCCATTTGTCATCCTGTCCAGAAGACTTCCTCCAGTACTAAGAAAGTCCACAAGCCCCTTGACCAGTTCACTGATGTCAAGAATCAGATCCTGCTAGGGTAGAAAAGGTACAGAATGAGCTCAGACTGTGGCAAGGTCATGAGGGTTGTGATGAAACAGGAATGAAACAACCTCTCCCCACAACATATTCTAGAAAGCAGAGATGTCAGAATAAAGGAATCCTCCAGAGGCCTGGCAGCTGAGTGAAGGCCTTTTATTTAAAATCTTCAAACTACCCATACCTTTTGATTACCATCTGGCTTTTTCTATTTTTCTTTTCTTTTTTTTTTTTTTCCTGGACAGAATTGATTGGTGTCTGACTTTTTCTTAAATGCAAATTCCGATATAATTTTACAGCTGGTATTTCCAGAATTAGATCTAGAAATCAACACTAGCACTACTCTCTGAAAGTGTTTCAGAATTCAACTCTTAACTGCTGAAGAGAATCAAGTAGTAACCTGGAGGAGGCCAAATGAGCTACAGACGTTACAGAGAACGATCGATCACTTTGGCAGAGCCTCTCTGTGAGCTCTCAGCTAGTTTTCCTAACACCAGCTGGTATGCTACGTTGGCTACCCAAGGCAGGGGGACTACAGTATCACAGTGAGCACAGAACTAAGCTTTTCCAACTCTCCTGGGGCACCTGCACAAGTGCTAGCATTTCCCAGACTACCTCTAATTAAAGAACAAACCTTTTTCCCTACTGGGAAAATTCAAAAGTGCTTTCATCTCTGCTCCCTGCCCCCCACCAGAAGCTACTGGAGGTTTTATTAGAGTTCTGATGTTACACTCTGCTTTCCTGGGTGGCATCTGAAAAAGGACCACTTCTGCCTTCAGGGTAGGTTTGTGCCAGTAAGAAAACCTCAGCTTCAGGAATTCGCGACTAGCCTGGTCGACACGGCAAAATCCCGTCTCTACTAAAAATACAAAAATTAGTCGGGTGTGGTGGCGCACATCTGTAATCCTAGGTACTCAGGAGGCTGAGGCAGGAGAATTGCTTGAACCTGGGAGGTGGAGGTTCTAGTGAGCTGAGATGGCACCACTGAACTCCAGCCAGGCCACAAGGCGAGACTCCATCTCAAAATAAATAAAACAAACAAACAAACAAACAAAAAACCTCAGCTATATATTTTTTTTTCTTTTTTGAGACGGAGTCTTGTTCTGTAGCCCCAGCTGGAGCGCAGTGGCACAATCGCAGCTCACTGCAGCCTCCGCCTCCTGGGTTCAAGCAATTCTCCTGCCTCAGCCTCCTGAGTAGCTAGGATTACAGATGTGCGCCACCACGCCCGACTAATTTTTGTATTTTTAGTAGAGCCAGGGTTTCACCATGTTGGCCAGGCTGGTCTCCAACTCCCGACCTCAAGTGATCCACTCGCCTTGGCCTCCCAAAGTGCTGGGATTATAGGCGTGAGCCACACCGCCCAGCTTCATGTTTTCTGATGGGAAAAGGAGGAGAAGAAGATAAAGTACTGGCAAAGTCATTTTTTCCTTGGGGGATGAAGGATAAAGTGATTTCTAGAAAGCTCACTTCCCAGCATAGCCTCACCACCCACAATCTAGTGTCTTTCAGTACTTCATTAGTTCTCTTCTGCTTTCCTTTTCACTGCCTTCAAAAAAAAACAAAAACAAAAACAAATAAACAAAAAACAACTGCTCCCCTAGCCCCTAAAAACCCAGGGTAGCCACCCACCTTCTGATTCATGCTGTGGCTCAAAAATGAAGTTTACACACTTGAATTAAAAAGTAAAATTGGAGGTCGTGCGTGGTGGCTCACGCCTGGAATCCCAGCACTTCAGGAGGCCGAGGCAGATGGATCACTTGAGGTCACGAGTTTGTGACCAGCCTGGCCAACATGGTGAAGCCCTGGCTCTACTAAAAATACAAAAATTAGCCGGGCGTGGTGGCTCGTGACTATAGTCCCAGCTTCTTAGGAGGCTGAGGCAGGAGAATCACTTGAACCCAGGAGGTGGAGGTTGCAGTGAGCCGAGATGGAGCCACTACACTCCAGCCTGGGTGACAGAGCGAGACTCCATCTCCAAAAAAACCAAAAAAAACAAATGAACAAAACAAAAAGCCAGGCATGATGGTGCACACCTGTAATCCCAGCTACTTGGGAGGTTTAGGCACAAGAATTGCTTGAACCCATGAGGCAGAGGTTGCAGTAAGCTGAGACCATGCCACTGCACTCCAGCCTGGACAACAAAGCAAGACTTTGTCTCAAAAAAAAAAAAAAAAAAAAAAAGGCCAGGCACAGTGGCTCACACCTGTAATCCCAGCACTTTGGGAGGCCGAGGCAGGCAGATCACGAGGTCAGGAGATTGAGACCATCCTGGCTAACATGGTGAAACCCCATCTCTACTAAAAATGCAAAAACAAAAATTAGCTGGGCGTTGTGGCAGGCGCCTATAGTCCCAGCTACTCAGGAGGCTGAGGCGGGAGAATGGTGTGAACCCCGGAAGCAGAGCTTGCAGTGAGCTAAGATCACGCCACTGCACTCCAGCCTGGGTAACAGAGCAAGACTTCATCTCGAAAAAACAAAAAGAAGAAAAAAGTCATTGCCAATATCTGATTCTTCTCATCCATGAGCCAAAGGCTTACCTAAAAAGACTACTCCTTTTTGTTTTTTTGACACAGGGTCTCACTCTGTCACTCAGGCTGGAGTGCAGTGGCACAAACACAGCTCACTGTAGCCTCAACCTCCCGGGCTCAAGCAATCCTCCTGCTTCAGCCTCCTGTGTAGCTGGGACCAGGGGTGTGCCAACACCTTGTTAATTTTTTTTGAGGCAGATCTCCTCTGTGCAGCCCGGGCTGGAGTGCAGTGGCACCATCTCAGCTCACTGCAAGCTCCGTTCCCGGGTTCACACCATTTTCCCGCCTCAGCCTCCTGAGAAGCTGGGACTACAGGCGCCTGCCACCACGCCCGGCTAATTTTTTTGCATGTTTTAGTAGAGACGGGGTTTCACCATGTTAGTCAGGATGGTCTCGATCTCCTGGCCTCGTGATCCACCCGCCTCGGCCTCCCAAAGTGCTGGGATTACAGGCATGAGCCACCACGCCCGGCCCACCTTGTTAATTTTTAAAAAATTTTTGTAGAGATGGGGTCTCACTTTGTTGCCCAGGCTGCTGTTGAACTCCTGCTGAAGCAATTTTCCAGCCTCAAGTGGCCTCCCAAAGTGCTGAGATTACAGGTATGAGCCACTGTGCCAGCCAAAAGACTCTTTTTGATAATCAAGGGGAAAGTTTTATCCTATACTGCTCCCTATTCCATTACTCCTGGGTTCCAAGAAATGTAGTTTAAACCTAAGGGAGACACCAAAATGCTGCTCTGGGAAAAATAAGTGGCACCAAAGACCTCAAAAATTACAAGTTTATCAAATCAGACTCTGCAAAATCAGTCATTTTTATGGTCTGTTACAACGAAACAATCCATTCAACAGGTAATTTTGTTAGCCCAAATAACTAAGAATCCCCCAACTAGTACATTTCGCTATCTGCCTAACCTGAATAATGTTTAGCCATTGCTCAAAGGCCTTTTTCTTCTCTATTGTTAACTCAATAGGGGACGGTAAAGTCACTTGCAATTGTGACCCCACAACTCTAGGCTAGAGGAAAGAGCAAGGAAGAGAGATGGCTATTTACTCTAGGACTTACTCTGTTGAAAATCTAGAAATGTATCTGCTACAAACCGTCTTCATGCTGCTGAACACATGTGGCTCAAGGCATTTGGAAACCTACTTCTAAACACACCCTTAGGATCTGTCACAACAGGTCCTCTTCCTATCCTGTTTCCTGTCCACACCCTAATTCCCCCAAAGGTACTATCTATACCACTGCTCTCTTTGGCAAGGACGCTCTTTCCAGGATCTACTTATTATTACTTAACTCATCTCTGATCCAGAGTTTTCTCTTGAATTCAGGTACCAGGGAAGTATTCTCCCTGGATATTCTAACTTTTCAATTTGAGTGTGACCTTCCTAAGACCATAGCCTGTCTCCTAATCATCCTTCCATGTTACAGAGTCAGGAGCAAGATTATTCATACAATAAATGTTTAATAACTTTTACTGGCTCACATTCCTGAAGGATAGCACATACTTTAATTTCAGGCTCCGGAAATTTGTGGTACATGCATAATACAAGTGTTAACAACTGTGTGTATATGTGTGTGTGTATAGGTAACGTTACTAGGGGAGTGAGAGGAAAGAGGAGATAAAAATGCCTGGTGCTTTTTTTTCTGTTGTTAATTTCCCACCCCCACTTTTTTTTTTTTTTAGTTTTTTTGAGACAGGGTCTCACTTAGGTGGCCCAGGCTGGAGTGTGGTGGCGCAATCTTGGCTCACTGTAGCCCTGACTTCCTGGGTTCAGGTGACCCTCCGACTTCAGCCTCCCGAGTAGCTGGGACTGCAGGCATGAGCCACCATGCCTGGCTAATTTTTTGTATTTTTAGTAGTAACAGCGTTTCATCATGTTGCCCAGGCTGGACCTTTTTTTTTTTTTTGAGACGGAGGAGGCTTGAGAAACCACACCCGGTCTGGACTTTTTTTTTTTAAGCCTGGGCACTACTTCTGCACCATATTGAAAAGTATTATTTGGCCTCTGTATTTTTGTTAAAAATTTTAAGTTCTGGGATACATGTGCAGAATGCGCAGGTTTGTTACATAGGTATACATGTGCCATGGTGGTTTGCTGCATCTATCAACCTGTCATCTAGGTTTTAAGCCCCAAATGTATTAGGTATTTGTCCTAATGCTCTCCCTTGCCTTACCCCTTACCCCCAACAGGGCCCTGGTATAGATGTTCCCCTATGTCCATGTGTTCTCATTGTTCAATTCCCACTTATGAGTGAGAACATGTGGTGTTTGGTTTTCTGTTCCTGTGTTAGTTTGCTGAGAATGATGGTTTCCAGCTTCGTTCATGTCCCTGCAAAGGACATGAATTCATTCCTTTTTATGGCTGCAGGCTTCTGTGTTTTAATGTTTTAATTCCTATCAAGTAAAAATGAGTGTTTCCCCAACCCCCGCTTTTTTTTTTTTTTTTTTTTTTAAAGACAGGGCCTCCTTCTGTCACCCAAACTGGAATATGGTGGTGTGATCTTGGTTCACTGCAACCTCCACCTCCTGGGCTCAGGCAATCCTTGCACCTCAGCCTCCTGAGTAGCTGGGACTACAGGCGCATGCCATCATGCCTAGCTAATTTTTTGTATTTTTTTTTTTTTGGTAGAAGTGGGGTTTTGCCATGTTGCCCAGCCTGATCTTAAACACCAAACTCAAGTGACCCACCTGCCTCAGCCTCCCAAAGTACTGTGAACCACCTCACCAAGCCGATTTTTCATTACGTTATGTAATAGACTTGAGGTTTCAAAGCTCTATCGGGACTGGATCACTGTAACTTGAGCTGAACTACCTTAGAAAGGTAGAGTGACCACTGCATTAGTCACATTCATAATTGTAAGCAGAGTTGTCAGACTGAGTAGAATTTTGCTCATAAGTACCTGGGTCTATGCTCAGCAAGGCAATGAAAACATCAAGAGACCAGAATAATTCTGCTAAACACTTAAGGTAAAACCAGTACCAATCCTTCTCAAACTCTTCCCAAAAATCAGAGGATGAAATACCTCCAGATACATTTCCAAACTGATTTTATGATGTTAGCATTACCCTGATACCAAAGCGAGACAAGGACACTACAAGAAAATTACAGGTCAATATCCCTGAAAATCCTCAACAAAATACTAAGAAACCAAATTCAACAGCCCATTAAAAGGATCATTCACCATGATCAAGTGAGATTTATCCCAGGACTACAAGGGTGGTTCAACATACACAAATCTGTAAATGTGATAAACCACACAAGCAGAGTGAAGGACAAAAACCATATGATCATCGCAATAGATGCAAAAAGCATCTGACAAAATTCAACATACTTTCTTTTTTCTTTTTTTTTGAGACGGAGTCTCGCTCTGTCGCCCAGGCTGGAGTCCAGCGGCCGGATCTCAGCTCACTGCAAGCTCCGCCTCCCGGGTTCATGCCATTCTCCTGCCTCAGCCTCCCGAGTAGTTGGGACTACAGGCGCCCGCCACCGCGCCCGGCTAGTTTTTTGTATTTTTTAGTAGAGACGGGGTTTCACCGTGTTAGCCAGGATGGTCTCGATCTCCTGACCTCGTGATCTGCCCGTCTTGGCCTCCCAAAGTGCTGGGATTACAGGCTTGAGCCACCGCGCCCGGCCAACATACTTTCATGAGAAAAACTCAACAAATTAGGTATGAAAGGAATGTACCTCAATACATAAAGGCCATATACAACAAGTCTTCAGTTAACATCATACTCAATGGTGGACAGTTGAATGCTTTTCCTCTAAGATCAGGAAAAAGACAAGGACCACTCTAGCCACTTTTTTTTAAAGTCTCGCTCTGTCGCCCAGGCTGGAGTGCAGTGATGCAGTCTCGGCTCACTGCAACCTCTGCCTCCCGGGGTTCAAGCGATTCTCCTTCGTCAGCCTCCTGACTAGCTGGGACTACAGGTACACACCACCATGCCCAGCTAATTTTTGTATTTTTAGTAGAGACAGGGTTTCACCATGCTGGCCAGGAAGGTCTCCATCTCCTGACCTCATGATCTACCCGCCTCGGCCCACTCCAGCCACTTTTATTCAACATAGTACTATAAGTCCCAGAAAGAGCAATTAGGCAAGAAAAATAAATAAAAAGACATCCAAATCAGAAAGGAAGTAAAATTTTATCTGTCTGCAGATGACATGATCTTACATACAGAAAACCCTAAAGACTCCAAAAAACTATTAGAACTAACGAACAAATTCAGTTAAGTAGTAGCATAGGAAATCAATGTATAAAAATCAGCAGTGTTTCTATATACTAAGAACAAACTATCCAAAAAAGAAATAAAGAAAACAGGCTGGGCGCGGTGGCTCACGCCTGTAATCCCAGCACTTTGGGAAGCCGACGTGGGCGGATCACGAGGTCAGGAGATCGAGACCATCCTGCCTAACACAGTGAAACTCCGTCTCTGCTAAAAATACAGAAAATTAGCCGGGCGTGGTGGCGGGCACCTGTAGTCTCATCTACTCGGGAGGCTGAGACAGGAGAATGGCGTGAACCCGGGAGGCAGAGCTTGCAGTGAGCCGAGATCGCGCCACTGCACTCTAGCCTGGGCGATGAGCAAGACTCCATCTCAAAAAAATAAATAAATAAAACAATCTCATTTACAATAGCTACCAAAAAAAAAAAAAAAGGCTTGGGAATAAATTTATTTAAAGAGGTAAAAGACTCATACACTAATAAGTATAAAATATTGAAGAGGATGGGTGCAGTGGCTCATGACAGTAATCCTAGCACTTTAGGAGACTGATGTGGGCAGATCACCTGAGGTCAGTAGTTCGAGACCAGCGTGGCTAACATAGAGAAACCCCATCTTTACTAAAAATACACAAATTAGGTGGTCATGGTGGCACGTGCCTGTAATACCAACTACTCAGGAGGCTGTGGCAGGAGAATCGCTTGAACATGGGAGGTGGAGGTTGCAGTGAGCCGAGATCACACCATTGGACTCCAACCTGGATGACGAGTGAAATTCAGTCTCAAAAAAACCCACAGAAACAAAAACAGAGTTAGGAGACAATCTACAGGGAGAGAGAAAATATCTGCAAACCATATATCCAATAAGGGGTTAATATCCAAAATACATAAAGAACTCAAATGACTCAACAGCAACAAAACAACCCAATTAAGAAATGGGAATAGGCTGGGCCCGGTGGCTCAAGCCTGTAATCCCAGCACTTTGGGAGGCCGAGATGGGCGGATCACAAGGTTAGGAGATCGAGACCATCCTGGCGAACACGGTGAAACCCCGTCTCTACTAAAAAGTACAAAAAAACTAGCTGGGCGAGGTGGCGGGCGCCTGTAGTCCCAGCTACTCGGGAGGCTGAAGCAGGAGAATGGCGTAAACCCGGGAGGCGGAGCTTGCAGTGAGCTGAGATCCGGCCACTGCACTCCAGCCTGGGCGACAGAGCGAGACTCCGTCTCAAAAAAAAAAAAAAAAGAAATGGGAGAATGGGAGTAGAACTCAAAAGACACTGCTCCAAAGACATATAAATGGCCAATAGGTACATGAAAAAATGCTCAACACTGGTAACTGTCAGAGAAATGCAAGTTAAAACCACAATGAAATTAGCTGGGCATGGTGGCTCATACCTGTAGTCCCAGCTACTCGGGCAA
The DNA here is from genome assembly GCF_008728515.1 of Papio anubis. NCBI lineage: Eukaryota > Metazoa > Chordata > Mammalia > Primates > Cercopithecidae > Papio > Papio anubis. The sequence goes on from NC_044992.1 coordinate 21,773,532, forward strand.
CGGAGGTGGGAGCATCACCTGAGTCCAGGAAGTTGACGCTGCAGTGAGCCATGATCGTGCCACTGTACTCCAGCCTGGGTGATGGGAGTGAGACCTTGTCTCAAAAAACAAAAAACCAAAAACAAACAAAAATACCCCATATCAACTCACACCTGTCAGAATGGCTATTAAAAAGATATATTAAAAAAACTGTTGGAGAGGATGTGGAAAAAAGGAACCTTTGTACACTGTTGGTGAGAATGTAAATTAGCACAGCTATTAGGGAAAACAGTATGGAGGTTTCTCACAAAACTGGAAACAGAACTACCATATGATCCAGCAATCACACTACTGGGCATATATACAAGGAAATGAAATCAGCATGTTGAAAAGATACCTGCACTCCCACGTTCACTGCAGCATTATTCACAACAGCCAAGATATGGAATCAACCTAAGTGTCTATCAATGGATGAACAGATGAAAGAAAATGTATATAAACACAATGAAAGACTATTCAGCCTTAGAAAGAAATCCTGCCATTTTAAGTAACACATGAATGAACATGGAGGACATTATGTTAAGTGAAATAAGTCTGACACAGAAAGACAAATACTGCATAATTTCACTAATATGTGGAATCTAAAAAAGTCAAACTCAGAATCAGAGATATAATGGACCGGAGAGGGGTGACCAGGAAGAAGGAAACAAAATTTTTGCTAAGCAAGAGAAACAAGTTCAAGAGATCTATTGTACAACATGGTGACTACAGTTAATAACAATGTTTTGTATACAGGCATGCCCCATTTCAGTCAACACTAGACTGCACATACAATGGCGGTCTCATAAGATCAAAGTATCGAGGGGCCAGGCATGCTGGCTCACACTTGTAATTCCAGTACTTGGGAGCCTGAGATGGGAGGATCACTTGAGACCAGCAATTTGAGACCAGCCGGGACAACACAGAGACCCCATCTCTACAAAAAATAAAAAATTAGCTGGGTGTGTTGGCACATGCCTGTGATCCCAGCTGCTTGGGAGGCTAAGGCAGGAGGATCACTTAGGCTCAGAAGCTTGAGGTTGCATTGAGTTATGAATGCACCACTGCACTCCAGTCTGGGTGACAGAGGGAGACCCTGTCTCAAAAAAATAAATAAAATCTTAATTTAGGGAAATAATCAAAGATGTGAAAAAAGATTTACAGGAAATTCTCTTCACTGCAGTGCTGTTCATAATGATTTAAAAACTGGAAATAATCTAAATGGATTATGGCTGCAGTGGGAAGATCACTTGAGCCCAGGAGTTTGTGTCCACCCTGTGCAACTAACAAAACCCTGTCTCTTTAAATCTAATCTAAATAATTCCAAAAGCAGGAAAATGGTTACATAAATTATGAGGTATTCATCTAATAACAATAGCATTCATCTAATAATATGTTAATATTATTAAAGAATATCTAAACAAAAAATGCTTATAATATAAATGCTGGGTATGAAGTATATATAATATGTAAATATGGTATAACAAGAATTTCTTAAAATTATATGCACACTTTTGTGAAGTCACTTGTATTTGATCATCAAATGCATTACAGCATTTTGTGGGGATAAATTCTCATTCTTGCTGGGCACACTGACATATACCTGTAATCCCAGCTACTTGGGAAGCTGCAGTGGGAAGATCACTTGAGCCCAGGAGTTTGTGTCTACCCTGTGCAACTAACAAAACCCTGTCACTTTAAAAAACAAACTCATTCCTAGACTGTCTAGTTTAGGATAACATACAAATTAGCTCCTCCTAATTTGGATTACAGAAACATAAAACTGACAGAGCCAGGAAGTAACCCAGGAAAAAGATGCAGTGGCAAGGACAAGTCATTCTTGGAAAAGTCTTCAAAAGGGGAATATCCACAGGTAGATGTCAACTGAAGCTCAGATCACCTCAAGAAACCTGGGATTAACGAAAAGGCACTATATTGAAGTGGGTAAGAGAAAACTAGAAGCACACTGCCTAAATTTGAATCCCAGCTCTTTGCATTTACCAGCTGTGTGACCTTGGGAATATCGTTTACCACCATTTATAAAATGTACCCTACCTTCACGAGATTTTTTTTTTTTTTTTTTTTTTTGAGATGAAGTCTCGCTCTGTCGCCCACGCTGGAGTACAGTGGTGAGATCTCGGCTCACCACAACCTCTGCTTCCCGGGTTCAAGTGATTCTCCTGCCTCAGCCTCCCGAGTAGCTGGGATTGCAGGTATGTGCCAGTTCATCCAGCTAATTTTTTGTATTTTTAGTAGAGACAGGGTTTCACCATGTTGGCCAGGCTGGTCTTGAACTCCTTGCCTCAAATGATCCACCTGCCTTGGCCTCCCAAACTGCTAGGATTATAGGCATGAGCCACCATGCCCAGCCTTTTTTGAGGCAGAGTCTTGCTATCTTACCCTGGCTGGAGTGTAGTGGCACAATCTCAGCTCACTGCAACCTCTTCCTCCTGGGTTCAAGCGATTCTCCTGCCTCAAGCTCCCAAGTAGCTGGGGTTACAGGCTCCTGCCACCATGCTCGGCTAATTTTTTGTATTTTTAGTAGAGATGGGGTTTCACCATGTTGGCCAGGCTGGTCTCGAACTCCTGACCTCAGGTGATCCACCTGCCTCAGCTCCCAAAGTGCTGGGATTACAGGCGTGAGCCACCGCACCTGGCCAAGATTGTTTTGAAGATTAAATTTGGGTTTAACATATTCCAGAGCTTAGGTGCCTGACACACAGTAAACATTATTTACATGTCGGCTCTCGTGGGGCACAGTGGCTCACGTCTGTAATCCCAGCTACTCAGGAGGCTGAGGTAGGAGGACTCCTTGAAGCCGGGAATTCAAGACTAGCCGGGGCAACATAGTAAAATTCCAACTCTTTAAAAACTTAAAAAAAATTAGCCAAGTGTGGTGGCATAAACATGTGGTCCCAACTACTTAGGAGGCTGAGATGACAGAATTGCTGGAGCTCAGGAGCCTGAGCTTGCAGTGTGCCATAATTGTACCTGTGAATATCCACTGTACTCCAGCCGGGGCAACAGAGTAAGATCTCCTCTCTTTAAAAAAAAAAAAAAAAGGCAATTAAGAATTATTACTTTCCCATGAAACAGAAGTCACAACAGAACCAAACCACTGCTTTACACTTCTTCATACTTTTTTTTTTTTTAGAGACTGAGTCTTGCTCTGTCACCTAGCTGGAGTGCAGTGGGACCTCCGCCTCCTGGGTTCAAGCAATTTTTGAGCCTCAGCTTCCCGAGTAGCTGGGACTACAGTTGTGCACCACCACGCCTGGGCAATTTTTGTATTTTTAGTAGCGGATGGGGTTTCACCATTTTGGCCAGGTTGGTCTTGAACTCCTGACCTCAAGTGATCCGCCCACTTTGGCCTCCCAAAGTTCTGGGATTACAGGCATGAGCCACTGTGCTCGGCCTCTTTATACTTTGAAACACATTTACATACGTTATTTGATTTAAACAAATTTTTGGCAGGCACAGTGACTCAAGCCTGTAATTCCAGCACTTTGGGAGGCCCGGGTGGGCGAATCATGAGGTTAGGAGTTCGAGATCAGCCTGGCCAAAATGGTGAAACTCTGTCTCTCCTAAAAGTACAAAAAATTAGCTGGGCGTGGTGGCAGGCACCTGTAATCAAAGCTACTTGGGAGGCTGAGGCAGGAGGATCGCTTGAACCGAGGAGGTGGAGGTTGCAGTGAGCTGAAATTGCACCACTGCACTCTAGCTTGGGCGACAGTGCGAGACTCTGTCTCAAAAAACAAACAAGTTTTTTTTTGAGACAGGGTTCTGCTCTGTCACCCAGGCTTCAATATCCAATGGCATGAATTATGGCTCTCTGAAGCCTCAACCACCTGAGCTCAAGTGATCCTCCCACCTCAGCCTTCCAAGTAGGTGGGACTACAGGCGTGAGCCACCATGCCCAGCTATTTTTTTTTTCCTTTATGTAGAGATGGTGTCTCACCATGTTTTCCAGGCTGGTCTCAAACTCCTGGACTCAAATGATCGTCCCACCTCGGTCTCCCAAAGTGCTGGGATTACAGGTATGAGCCACTGTGCCCGGCCTTAATTTGAAATTTAAAACAATCTTATTCTAGATAGAACAAGTATTATTTTCTTTCTACAGATATGGAAACCTAGGCTCAGAAAGATTAAATAACTTGTTTTGTGATATAAAGCTGGGTCAGTGGATCTGGTATTGAATCTCTTAGTTCCTAGACATGTGATCATTCCATTAAATATTTTCCAATCTGCACACTGTGACCAGCCTTTTAAAAGTGTTGAATTTAAAATGCCACAAAATAATAGTAAGCATACTTATTGTTTCATGACTGTTATCTATATTATATGTGTATGTTTATTGAGATGCAATCTCTATTGTGGGCATAAAATGTCTGAAAAACATTGAACGGTTCCATAGCTGCCTCTCCAGTCAATATTTAACAGGCACATATTATATCCCTCTTATTACACTATTATATACAAAAAAACATACAATTCTAAGCTGTGGTTTTATTATTATTATTATTATTTTTGAGACGAAGTTTCACTCTTGTAGCCCAGGCTGAAGTGCAATGACGCGATCTTGGCTTACTGCAACCTCAGTCTCCCAGGTTCAAGCGATTCTCCTGCCTTAGCCTCCCAAGTAGCTGGGACTACAGGCGTGTGACACCATGTCCTGTTAATTTTTTTTTTTATTTTTAGTAGAGATGGGGTTTCACCATGTTAGCCAGGATGGTCTCCATCTCCTGACCTTGTGAGTCCGCCTGCCTTGGCCTCCCAAAGTGCTGGGATTACAGGCGAGAGGCACCACGCCCAGCTAATTTTTATATTTTTACTAGAGATGGGGTTTCACTTTGTTGGCCAGGACGGTCTCTATCTCCTCACCTCATGATCTGTCCACCTTGGCCTCCCAAAGTGCTGGGGATTATAGGCATGAGCCACCATGCCTGGCCACAGGTTTTTGTTTTGCTTTGTTTTAAGTGTGCATGTAATTACTGACTTCCTGATGAGTTGGAGGAATCACCTCTCCCAGGCCAACACTTTGCAATCTAACTCATTTTTATGCTTTGGCCAGCCTAACACTTCGGAATCAATTCATAGTGAAAATCCTTTCAAAGTGAAGGATAAGACAGCAACTATAACCAAGGTAAGAATCCACAGGGAAAATGACTATATAGAGGCAAAGAAAAGGTTGAAGTGGTCAGACTTTTATTCCCCCAGGGGAGAGCTGTATCATTCACACAGAGTAAACTGTATCAAAGAACAATACAAGTAATGATGGAATAGTTACTTCTCATTCTCAGGCAATCCTAGCACAGAAAACCCTTCCCCTTGTATCCTCATTCTATCCCTGAATGTGAGAAGTAAACCCCGACTTTGAACCTACGCTCAACTCATACCTTTCCTAAGTCAGTTTCCATTTGGACACTTGTGCTGTGACATCCTTTGGAAGCTGGGCATCATAGAGCCCGCCCAGGTCTCTAGCAGGAAGCATCTCCCTGCTCCCTATATTATTTTGAATTTTCTGGGGAAAAGGATTTCACATGTGTCCTTGGCCATGTATCCACTATGTATCCATTTGGCCTTACAACTTCTTAGAACTACTTCTCTGTGCACAAAGCCTTGCTGTACATTTCTAGTGAAGAGCTTTAGAAAGGATAGTAAATTCGGGGCAGGGAGAATGAAGTTTTACTTATAGCTAACACATTGCTCTTCACTGTATCTTCTTCTTCTTTTTTTTTTTTGAGACAGAGTCTTGCTCTGTCGCTCGGCCTGGAGTGCAGTGGCGCAATCTCAGCTCACTGTAAGCTCCGCCTCCCAGGTTCACGCCATTCTCCTGCCTCAGCCCCCCAAGTAGCTGGGACTACAGGCACCCGCCGCTATGCCCAGCTAATTTTTTTGTATTTTTAGTAGAGATGGGGTTTCACCATGTTGGCCAGGATGGTCTCAATCTCCTGACCTCGTGATCTGCCCGCCTCAGCCTCCCAAAGTGCTGGGATTACAGGCGTGAGCCAGCATGCCCGTCCCCCACTGTATCTTCTATTCTTCTGCTATCTAGGGCTAGTTTGCCAATCTTGCCAAGGCAGATTTTAAGGTAATACGGAAAGACAAGTTTGATACATTAATGCATTCCATTCCCTTTAGGCCTTTCCTTCTCCTCCCCCAGCCTGAGTATGGACCATGAGAAATCCTGATATGTAATAACCTTTGGCAAAGGCTTCTATATAGCCTTAGTGAAAATCAAAGCACTTACAATGCTTGTTACTAAGACTCACTATAACTTGAAGATTTATGGTTCACACTCCACATATCCAAGAAATTAGCAGGTTTCTGAAGCTAAAGGGTCTCTGAAAGCTGAAGAGGCTGCTAAGCCTTAAAGGGGCCCAAGAATTGAAAGCTTAAAGGAAGAGGTGGAGCACTTCCTTCCACACCTGGCCGACCATAACTAGCTAATGAAATTTGGAATGCTGGGTCAATCTGCAGGAAGGAAAAACAGATATACAGTCCCTGTTAGAATAATACTTTCATAGCTAAACACACAGATAAAAAAAAGATTCTGAAATTCACTTTAGGAAGCTTCCTCATTTCAGGAATTGCCTGCAAAACAAAAAACTAATAAAGTAGTCTATTTTTTGAGATGGAGTTTCGCTCTTGTTGCCCAGGCTGGAGTGCAACGGTATGCTCTTGGCTCACCGCAACCTCCGCCTCCTGGGTTCAATCAATTCTCCTGCCTCAGCCTCCCAAGTGGCTAGGATTACAGGAATGTGCCACCACACCCAGCTAATTTTGAATTTTTAGTAGAGATGGGGTTTCTCCATGTTGGTCAGGCTGGTCTCAAACTCCCAACCTTAGGTAATCTGCCCGCCTCGGCCTCCCAAATTGCTGGGATTACAGCCGTGAGCCACCACACCTGGCCTAAAGCAGTTCTTTAAACCTCTAAAGTGTTCAAAGTACCACAACTCACTCAATGATCAGCAGAATTATTTGGCTCCCTTCTGTGGCCCTGAGAAATTCAACAGTGATTCAGAATTGCTTTTCTGTTTGTTTGTTTGTTTTTGAGACAGGGTCTCACTCTGTCATCCAGGCTGGAGTATGGTGGTGCAATCACAGCTCACTGCAACTTCGAACTTCTAGGCTTAAGGGATCTTCTTGCCTCAGCTTCCCGAGTAGCCGGGATTATAGGAGCACACCATTGCACATGGCTAATTTTTTTGTTTTTTATAGAGATAGGTTTTTGCCATGTTGCCCAGGCTGGTCTGGAACTCATGAGCTCAAGCAATCCGCCTGCCTCGGCCTCCCAAAGTGCTGGGATTACAGGCATGAGCCACTGCGTCTGGCCTCAGTATTGTTATTTATCAAAGTGTGTGACTGCTTCTAACCTGTTAAATATGCATCTTATACAACATATTAAGTCCCACCAAACAAGTTCATTTAAGTCAACATTATTTTAGCATTGAGTTAATCAGGGGAAAAATCCTATAAATACACGTGTAACCCTAAAGATGCCCAAATACTGTAACTTGCCCTCCCTTTTAAAATTAATTTACTTTTGTTTTTTGAGTCGGAGTCTCACTCTGTCATCCACGCTGGAGTGCAATGACGCAATATTGGCTTACTGCAACCTCTGCCTCCCAGGTTCAAACGATTCTCCTGCCTCAGCCTCCGGAGTAGCTGGGATTACAGATGCCCGCCAGCACGCCCACCTAATTTTTGTATTTTTAGTTTAGTAGAGATGGGTTTTCACCATGTTGGCCAGGCTGGTCTTGAACTTCTGACCTCAGGTGATCTGCCTGCTTGGCCTCCCAAAGTGCTGGGCTTACAGATGTAAGCCATAGCGCCTGGCCCTTCCTTTATCTCAAAGATACCTCAAAAAAAAAAAAAAAAAACAGCTACCACCCCCCGACAAGTAATCTTATGGATAGTGGTAGAAAACAAAAGTTCAAAATTCTTCTATTACTCGTACACATCTTCATTCTGTGTCCCTTTTTTTTTTTTTTTTTTTTTGAGATGGAGACTCGCTCTGTCGCCCAGGCTGGAGTGTGCAGTGCCGGGATCTCAGCTCACTGCAACCTCTGCCTCCCGGGTTCAAGCAATTCATCTCAGCCTCGCGAGTAGCTGGGATTACAAGCGCCCACCACCACGCCCGGCTAATTTTTTGTATTCTTAGTAGAGATGGGGTTTCACCATCTTAGCCAGGCTTGTCTTGAACTCCTGAATTCGTGATCCACCTGCCTTGGCCCCCCAAATTCCTGGGGTTATAGGTGTGAGCCACCGTGTCTGGCCCACTGTCCTCTTTAATTTCTTCTCTCTTTGGGACCTCCCTTACCAACTCAGTTACTCACCAACTTTTACCGAGTTCTATTAAGTCACTTCAATTGAATTAGAAATGGAAGCTAACCAAACAGAATGAGAAGAGTACTGGATGCAGTGATCACTCCCATCCAATTTCAACGAGCCCCAGTAGGGCCTACTCTTGGTTTCTAAATACTGCATTTTCCATCAAAAGGAACCAAGGCTCCTTGGAGAACTGACTGAGGCAGAGAAAGTACTAGATGAGTCTAATATATCTTATTGTGCAGGAAAGGAAGTGCTCAAAGAATAACAGTGAAATATCAAAGGACAAAGAAGTCACAAGATGCTCAGTTGGTGAGGGAAACCCCTGAGAGGTTTACACAGTAGAAATTAGAGAAGACAGTGAGTGGGTACACTGAGTAAAGCAGACATGTTACCAGGAATACAACAGTTGTGAATTTTTCTTTTCTACCATTGCCTGTAAGGTGTTAGTTTGGGGAGTATCTGTCAATCTTTTGAAATAAAAGAATGGCAGATTATTTGGGCATGTTTATGACTAAACATATACTTATATAATTATTTTTCTTAGGCCGGGCGCGGTGGCTCAAGCCTGTAATCCCAGCACTTTGGGAGGCCAAGACGGGCGGATCACAAGGTCAGGAGATCGAGACCATCCTGGCGAACACGGTGAAACCCCATCTCTACTAAAAATACAAAAAAATTAGTCAGGCGTGGTAGCGGGCGCCTGTAGTCCCAGCTACTCGGGAGGCTGAGGCAGGAGAATGGCGTGAACCCAGGAGGCGGAGCTTGTAGTGAGCCGAGATCGCGCCACTGCACTCCAGCCTGGGTGACAGAGCAAAGACTCCGTCTCAAAAAAAAAAATATGCCGGGCGCGGTGGCTCACGCCTGTAATCCCAGCACTTTGGGAGGCCGAGGCGGGCGGATCACAAGGTCAGGAGATCGAGACTACGGTGAAACCCCGTCTCTACTAAAAATACAAAAAATTAGCTGGGCGCGGTGGCGGGCGCCTGTAGTCCCAGCTACTCAGGAGGCTGAGGCAGGAGAATGGCGTGAACCCGGGAGACGGAGCTTGCAGTGAGCCGAGATCGCGCCACTGCACTCCAGCCTGGGCGACAGCGTGAGACTCCGTCTCAAAAAAAAACAAAAAACAAACAAACAAACAAAAAAAATATTATTTGTCTTGATTTAGTGGCCAAATCTGGAATAACCTGAGCATCAAAATAAACAAAATATTATATTTCATTGAGTAAAACAGGAAGTCATTAGTTCATACTAATGTAAACAAACTAATACATTGAAAGACTGAAAAGGAATGGAATAGTTGTATAGTTTCTAAGCCCTGTCTCCTAAAAATAATAATTACAAAGGGAAAATGAGTAACTTTACTTTGGAAAAGCCTAGCAGACACCACCTTAATCAAGTGATCAAACATTATCAGTACTGATACAAATCAAAATTCTGTACCTTTTGAAATCATGCAATGAACAACATAGCATCACTCCTGTGATATTCCTGCTGAAGATGTGTTACCTAAATTAAACACGAGGAACCACCAGACAAGTCCAAACTGAGGGACTTTCTACAAAATAACTTAATAGCATCAAGGTTATGAACATCAAAGAAGGCCTGAAGAAACTGTTCCAGACTGGAGGAGACTAAGACAACATGAAAAATAAATGCAATGTGTGATTCTGACCTGGATCCTTTTTGCTATAAAGCATATAACTGGTACAATAATAAGCAACATTTGAAGAGGATCTGATAATTATATGGAAGTAATGTGTCAATGTTACTTTCCTAATTTTGACAGTTGTATTGTAAAGTTGGAGAATGCCCCTTGTTTATAGGAAATACTAAAGTATTCAGGGATGATGGAGCATCAGGTCAGCAACACTCTCAAATGATTGAAAGAAAAAAAAAATTATTTCTAGCATACTTGCAACTGTCCTATATATTTCAAAAAAATTTTTTTTTTTTTTTTGAGACGGAGTCTTGCTCTGTTGCCCAGGCTGGAGTGCAGTGGCACGATCTTGACTCATGGCAAGCTCCGCCTCCCGGGTTCATGCCATTCTCCTGCCTCAGCCTCCTGAGTAGCTGGAGTAGCTGGGACTACAGGTGCCCACCACCACGCCCAGCTAATTTTTTTTTTGTATTTTTAGTAGAGATGGGGTTTCACCGTGTTAGCCAGGATGGTCTCGATCTCCTGACCTCGTGATCTGCCCACCTCGGCCTCCCAAAAGCTGGGATTACAGGTGTGAGCCACCATGCTTGGCCAAATTTTTTTATCTTAAAAAATACAAGGTTGAAGTCTAGAAAGGGTGAGGTTGGAGGTCAAAAAGAGGTGAGAGTGGTCTGTTAGCAACTACTCTCATTTATCTTAATGGAGAATCACATGGGTGAGTGTGCCACTGGGGTTCTTGCCACCTGGAATAGGTTTCCTGTATCTTTCTGCCTCATCGACTTCCAATTTCTTCTCAACAGTTTTTTGAATAACATTTTCTCCAGTGCCTACACTTCAAATTATCTCCCTACTTCCACTCTGTTCTGGGAATGCTTCCACTGTGAGCATTCATGGACTCCCTTATTCTAAAGATAGAGAATTTTGCCACTGGAAAGCAAAAAGAAAAACACCTATCCTGAGCCAGGTGCCGTGGCTCATGACTGCAATCCCAGCTCTTTGGGAGACTGAGTCAGGAAGATCGCTTGAGCCCACGAATTTTTTTTTTTTTTTTTGAGACAGAGTCTCCCTCTGTCACCTAGGCTGGAGTGCGATCTCGGCTCCACTTTCTGGGTTCAAGTGATTCTTCTGCCTCAGTCTCCTAAGTAGCTGGGATTACAGGCACATGTCACCACACCCAGCTAATTTTTGTATTTTTAGTAGAGACTGGGTTTCACCATGTTGGTTAGGCTAGTCTCCAACTCCTACCTCAGGTGATCTGCCTGCCTTGGCTTCCCAAAGTGCTGGGATTAAAGGCGAGAATCACTCGTGCCCGGCCATGCCCAGGAATTTGAGACCACCCTGGATAGCAAACTGAGACCATGTCTGAAAAAAATTAGCCAGGTGTGGTGGTGTGTGCCTGCAGTCCCAGCTACTTGGGAGCTAAGGTGGGAGAATTGCTTAAACCCAAGAGTTTGAGGCTTCAGTGAGCTGTGATTGTGCCACTGCACACCAGCCTGGGCGACAGAGTGAGACCCTGTCTGAAGAAAGAAGAAACAAACAGGTTGGGCGCAGTGGCTCACATCTGTAATCCCAGCACTTTGAGAGGGTGAGGCGGGTGGATTACCCGAGGTCAGGAGTTCAACACCACGCTGAGCAACATGGTGAAACCCCATCTCTACTAAAAATACAAAAATTAGCCAGGTATGGTGGCATGTGCCTGTAATCCCAGTTACTCGGGAGGCCGAGGCATGAGAACTGCTTGAACCCGGGAGGTAGAGGTTGCAGTGAGCCAAGATCATAGCATTTCACTCCAGCCTGGGTGACAGAGCGAGGCCCTATTTCAAAAAAAAAAAAAAAAAAAGAGAAAGAAGAAACAGAAAAAGAAATGCCTACCTTGAAGGAGGAACTATTAATGATCCTCCCTTCTTCATACCTGACATTCACTGCCATCTCTTTAACTGCCATGTTCAGTTTTCATTTTTTTATCTTTTTTTTTTTTTTTAAAAGATAGGGTATCACTCTGTTGCCCAGGCTTCATTTAGTGCAGTAGTATGATCACAACTGCAGCCTCAACCTCCTGGGCTCAACTGTTCCCCCCTTAGTCTTCCCGACCCCCCACACCCCCACCGAACAGTTGGGACTACAAGCACGCACCACCACACCTGGCTAATTTTAAAGTTTTTTGTAGAGACAGGGTCTCACTATGTTGCCCAGGCTGGTCTTGAACTCTAGGGCTCAAGTGATCCTCCTGCCTTGACTTCCCAAAGTGCTGGGATTGCAGTTGTGAGCCACCCTGCCCATCCCATGCTCACATTTTAATAAGAGTTTTTCAAGGCCCTTCCTTCTAAACACACATCCAGAACTTCATCAAGTGTCATGCAAACTCTCTTATATTTTAAAAGAAAGCCTTGTTATATCTTCCAGAGTATAACCGTTTTGACATTCTTTCCTCACATCATCCAAAAAGTTTCAAATGACATCATAAACTTTATCTCCAACTTCCTGAAAAGTACCCACTATAGCTAACTTCTCCACTTTCACACCAACAGCAGCTGGCCAGCAGGGACTTCGTTATTCTATAGCAGAGTGGTATTCAGGAACAACCGATGAAAAGCTTTGTAGTACGAGGATGATGTTTATATACTCCCCCTTTCCTCTTCTTTCCTTGTTAGTGCGGCCTGGGAAGTTCTAGAGGTAGAACAAGTGTGTTATGACCCTTCTGCAAGCAGCCATCAACTTATCCCCCAACTTTAAACATTAACAAAAACTAGGCTCTTAAAATGCATTGCCATATTGTCATATTCAACCAAAAAAAAAATTTTTTTTGAGACAGAGTTTTGCTCTTTTTGCCCAGGCTGGAGTGCAATGGTGCGATATGGGCTCACTGCAACCTCCACCTCCCAGGTTCAAGCAATTCTCCTGCCTCAGCCTCCCAAGTAACTGGGATTACAGCCATGCACCACCATGCCCGGCTAATTTTTTTTTTTGTATTTTTAGTAGAGACAGGGTTTCTCCATGTTGGTCGGGATGGTCTCAAACTCCTGACCTCAGGTGATCTGCCTGCCTCGGCCTCCCAAAGTGTTGAGATTACAGGCATAAGCCACAGCTCCCAGCTCAACCAAATTTTTATGCAGCCAAGCCCATAAAGATATCCAAGGAAACTGATACACCCTTAGAAAGAGTACACAACAATAAAGGATACCAAGGCGGGCAACATCCAAAATGAAAACAGCAGCAAGTCACCTGCAAATCTAATAACAGTGCCAGTTGGAATCAACTTGTCTTTTGCTTTCTTTCTTTTTTGAGACAAAGTCTTGCTCTGTCACCCAGGCTGGAGTACAGTGCTGCGATCTTGGCTCACTGCAACTTCCATCTCCCGGGTTCAAGCGATTCTCCTGCCTCAGCCTCCCGAGTAGCTGGGAGTACAAACACATGCCACTACACCCGGCTAATTTTTGTATTTTTTGTAGAGACGGGGTTTCACCATGTTGGCCAGGCTGGTCTCAAACTCCTGACCTCAAATGATCCGCCTGCCTCAGCCTCCAAAAGTGCTGGGATTACAGGCGTGAGCCACAGTGCCCAGCCTGTCTTTTGCATTTTAAAGAGATAAGATTTTGCTTATACTCACAACATTTTAAGAAATAATTTAAAAATCCAAATAAAATTAAAATTTTAAAAATATTTTGCTTGTAAGTCCATTCACTTTTCAGGGTAACTATCAAAGAATAATACTGATAGGAAAGTTTGAAGAAAGCAGAAGGGGACCTACGAGTCTTCTTCAAGAAAAGCGAACTATGTCCCTTGCTTCTATCCCTCTTTATCTACCTTATAAGGGTTACTTCCAAAGATATGTAACCTTCTATTAAAATAACATACTAGCTGGGCATGGTGGCTCATGCCTGTAATCCCAGCACTTCGGGAGGCTGAGGTGGGCAGATCACTTGAGATCAGGAGTTTCAGACCAGCCTGGCCAACTTGGTGAAACCCCATCTCTACTAAAAATACAAAAATTAGCCAGGTATGGTGGCATGCACCTGTAGTCCCAGCTACTCAGGAGGCTGAGGCAGGAGAATCACTTGAACCAGGGAAGCAGAGGTTGCAGTGAGTCAAGATCACACCACCGCACTCCAGCCTGGGCAATAGAGTGAGACTCCGTTTCAAAAAAAAAAAAAAACCCTAAAATTCCTATACAGCTAAAGAAATGTGTCCTCAGTGTCCTGTTGATTTTCTTTTCGAGACGGAGTCTCGCTCTGTCACTTAGCCCGGAGTGGAGTGATGGGATCTCAGATCATGGCAACCTCTGCCTCCCAGGTTCAAGCGATTCTCCCACCTCAGCCTGCCGAGTAGAAGGGACTACAGGCACATGCCACCATGCCCGGTTAACTTTTGTATTTTTAGTATAGACAGGGGTTCACCATGTTGGGCAGACTGGTCTCGAACTCCTGACCTCAAGTGATCCTCCTGCTTCGGCCTCCCATAGTGCTGAGATTACAGGTGTGAGCCACCGCACCCAGACTTCTTTTGTTTTTGAGACAGCGTCTCACTCTGTTCCCAGGTTGGAGCACAGTGATGCAATCACTGCAGCCATGACTTCCTGGGCTCAGGTGATTCTCCCACCACAGCCTCCTGGGCATCTGGGACTACAGACATGTGCCACCGCACCCAGCTAATTTTGTAAAATATTTTTTGTAGAGAAGGAGTTTCACCATGTTGCCCACGCTGGTCTCAAACTCCTAGGTTTAAGCAATCCACCTTGTCCCCCTAAAATGCTGGGATTGCAAGCACTGGATTACAGCCAATGTCCTACTGATTTTTAAAGTGCCCAAACCAAGTTTTCTTTTGCACTTAGAAGAGAATTTAAAATGCAATCAGAAAACCAGACCGTACTTTGCCAATTACTATAATTTTAAAATAAGGATATATTGCTATGAATGACATTTAGTTTTATCTCAGTCTATTCTCCTATGATAAGCAACAGTGAACTCAAGGGTATGATTTCAGAATGTAAAAAGCCATTAGACTGCTCCTAATAGATTCTTTAAAATACGATCCTACAAGGCTCTTCAAAGTAAGGACAGTATGTTTTAATTGTGAGATGGATTTTTTCAATGCTTTGACCTCTTGACTAAAAGAGGCCTGGAAAAAGAAATAACTGCAGTGGAGTGAGGGTGTGAAATGTGTCATACCAGTTATTAAAATCCATCAAGTTCATACTTCAGTCTTGGTTTAACTGCAGCCAAAAACTGACTTGCAAGTAATTATCATCACTATCTATAATAAAAGTTAATTGGACATAATTGAACTAACACCCTAATCGGAGGGAAGCTGTAACTGGCGAAGAGCCCACTCCTTCTGCTCCTTCAATCTGCAAATGAAACTGCTAATGATAATTTGTGGACAAACATGAAATTGCTCTCAGGGTTTCCCCACTGCAAATCAGTCAGCAATTCCAGTTAATACCCAGCATGTTGGTCCAGGAGAAATATCATTAACTGGTGCTTCCTTTGATAAAGACGAATTTTAACAATAACCAAGCCATTAAGGCTGAGAGTTACTGAGAATTGTTAAATTTCCCCTGGACGCCCTAAAGTAAAGCATTATGGTCTGATCTCCACATCATGCTACTATGCACTAAATGCATCATGTGCCACCAGTGTGTAGTACTAAGAAGACAGTATGTAAAGACAGAAGCTACTGTTATACTGACAATTTATCTTCTTTTAACAGAATCCTGGAAAAATCTTATTTCTAAACAGACAAATGGCATTGTTGATCTGCTTCAACAGCAAAGATTAAATCATTTCTGGTTTTTTGTTTGTTTGTTTGTTTTTTGAGACTCTGTCACCCAGGCTGGAGTGCAGTGGTGCGAACTCCTGAGGTCGGGAGTTCGAAACCAGCCTGACCAACATGGTGAAACCCCGTCTCTACTAAAAATACAAAAATTAGCCATGTGTGGTGGCTGGTGCCTGTAGTCCCAGCTACACGGGAGGCTGAGGCAGAATTGCTTGAACATAGGAGGCGGAGGTTGCAGTGAGCCAAGATCACGCCACTGCACTCCAGCCTGGGCAACAGAGCAAGACTCCGTCTCAAAAAAAAAAAAACAAAGAAAATCCAGACAATGAAACAAATACTTCAAGGGACAGTGAGAAAGAAGGGAGAACAGCAGCACAGGTCATTGAAGACTGGGTAAGAATTTACCAGATTGAGAAGAAGGGTAGTCAACAACTATAATGAAAGGCATGCAGCTGGAAAACTAAACCACTTGTTTGCGGAGGCAGAAATGGTCTGGTATCGAAAGCAGGGTGTTGGGTGTATGTGCTAAACCTGGAGATAAGCCTGATATGCAAATTATATTAATACTTCATGCTAGAAAGACAGAACAGCAGATTAAGAATACAGTGGTCAGAGTCACAGCTCAATGTTCTTACCCTTAGATTGGCATGAAAGTGGATCCAACACCTAGGCCAGGCACGGTGGTTCATGCCTGTAATCCCAGCACTTTGGGAGGCTGAGGCGGGTGGATCACCTAAGGTCAGGAGTTTCAGATCATCCTGATCAATATGGTGAAACCCCATTTCTATTAAAAATACAAAAATTGGCTGGGTACGGTGGCTCACGCCTGTAATCCCAGCACTTTGGGAGGCTGAGGCAGGCGGATCATGAGGTCAGGAGATCGAGACCGTCCTGGCTTTGGTGAAACCCCGTCTCTACTAAAAATACAAAAAAGAAAAACAACAGCCAGGCATCTGTAGTACCAGCTACTCGGGAGGCTGAGGCAGGAGAATGGCGTGAACCTGGGAGGCGGAGCGTGTAGTGAGCTGAGATTGGGCGACAGAGCGAGACTCTGTCTCAAAAAAAAAAAAAAAAAAAAGGCCGGGTACAGTGGCTGACGCCTGTAATCCCAGCACCTTGGGAGGCCGAGGTGGGCAGATCACGAGGTCAGGAGTTCGAGAACAGCCTGACCAACATGGTGAAACCCCATCTCTGGCCGGGCGCAGTGGCTCAAGCCTGTAATCCCAGCACTTTGGGAGGCCGAGGCGGGCGGATCACGAGGTCAGGAGATCGAGACCATTCTGGGGAACACGGTGAAACCCCGTCTCTACTAAAAAATACAAAAAAACTAGCCGGGCGAGGTGGCGGGTGCCTGTAGTCCCAGCTACTCGGGAGGCTGAGGCAGGAGAATGGCGTGAACCCGGAAGGCGGAGCTTGCAGTGAGCTGAGATCCGGCCACTGCACTCCAGCCTGGGCGACAGAGCAAGACTCCGTCTCAAAAAAAAAAAAAAAGAAACCCCATCTCTACTAAAAATATGAAAATTGGTTGGGCCTGGTGGCGCGCACCTGTAATCCCAGCTACTGAGGAGGCTGAGGCAGGAGAATCGCTTGAACCTGGGAAGCGGAGGTTGCAGTGAGCCGAGATCACAACACTGCACTCCAGCCTGGGTGACAGAGCGAGACTCCATCTCAAACAAAAAAAAAAGAAAAAAGAAAAGAAAGTGCACCCAACACCTTTCAGAATAATTGTGATGATTAAATGAGGTGGTATTTGTAAAGTGGTTAGTACACTGCCTGTGCTTGATGGCAGTTATAACTATTATTTGCTAATGTCAGACTTCTCTGAAAACCATGGGATATAGGGATAGGTTTTAAGGAAAGTAACATTATCAGATGTCTATTTAGAATAAATCTTCTGGAAGTGTGAAAGAAAAACGGGAGATGGTAGAAGCCAGTTAAATGGCTATTGCATTGTTTTTTTTGTTTTTTTTGTTTTTGAGACAGAGTCCTGCTCTATTGCCCAGGCTGGAGTACAATGGTGCGATCTCAGCTCACTGCAACCTCTGCCTCCCCTGCTTCCGCGATTCTCTAGCCTCAGCCTCCCGAGTAGCTGGGATTACAGGCGTGAGTCACCACACCTGGCTAATTTTTGTATTTCTGGAATACAAAATTTATTTTAGAGATGGGGTTTCATTATGTTGGCTGGTCTTGAACTCCTGGCCTCAAGTGATCCGCCCACCTCGGCTTCCCAAAGTACTGGGATTACAGGCATGAGCCACCGTGCCTGGCTGGCTACTGCGATTTTGAGGTGAGATGATGATCTCAAATGAGGATGTCACAAAAGGGCTATCATATAAAGGAGTAAGTAGATCTGTCTGAGCTCCAGAGATAAAAAATAAGTTAATAAGGCTGGGCGCGGTGGCTCAAGCCTGTAATCCCAGCACTTTGGGAGGCCGAGACGGGCGGATCACGAGGTCAGGAGATCGAGACCATTCTGGCTAACACGGTGAAACCCCGTCTCTACTAAAAAAATACAAAAAAAACTAGCCGGGCAAGGTGGCGGGTGCCTGTAGTCCCAGCTACTCGGGAGGCTGAGGCAGGAGAATGGCGTAAACCCGGGAGGCGGAGCTTGCAGTGAGCAGAGATCCGGCCACTGCACTCCAGCCTGGGCGACAGAGCGAGATTCCGTCTCAAAAAAAATAAAATAAGTTAATAAAGTTTTTGAAGGAAGGCAATTTTAAATGAACATGAAGAACAATTTGAACTTGTTCAACAGCAATAGAAAAATAATGAAGCAAAAGCAATTACCATTCATCGAGAATTATGCAAAAGGGTTTATTTTCTTTTCTTTATTTTTATTTTTTTTTTGAGACGGAGTCTCGCTCTGTCGCACAGGCTGGAGTGCAGTGGCCGGATTTCAGCTCACTGCAAGCTCCGCCTCCCGGGTTTACGCCATTCTCCTGCCTCAGCCTCCCAAGTAGCTGGGACTACAGGCGCCCACCACTTCGCCCGGCTAGTTTTTTTGTATTTTTTTAGTAGAGACGGGGTTTCACTGGGTTAGCCAGGATGGTCTCGATCTCCTGACCTCGTGATCCGCCCGTCTCGGCCTCCCAAAGTGCTGGGATTACAGGCTTGAGCCACCGCGCCCGGCTATTTTCTTTCAGTAGCTAAGAATGTGGACTAGATGACCACTAGAATCAACTTTCAGAATCTGTGATTCCAAATCATTTTAAAAAGGTGGTTTCTGTAAGGTGATTAACAATATCTTACATTTGCAGGGAGTTTTACAATTTTCTAAGTGCTTTTTCACATGATTATCTCTCTCTCCATCTTCTCAAGATGCCCTTTGAGATAGTTTGGGTATGTATGATTAGTCCCATTTTCACAGATAAAGAAACTAGGAACTGGCCAGCCATCACAGCGCATGTCTGTAATCCCAGAAATTTAGGAGACTGAGGCAGGAAGACTGCTTAAGGCCAAGAGCTCAAGACCAGCCTGGACAACATAGGGAAACCCCATTTCTACAAAAAAAAAAAAAAAAAAAGCCAGGTGTGGTAGTGTGCCCCTCTGGTCCTAGCTCCACGGGAGGCTGAAATGGGAGGCTCACTTGAGCCCCAGAGGTTGAGGCTGCAAGGAGCCATGATCGTGTCATTGCACTCCAGCCTGGGTGACAAAGAGACCCTATCCCCCAGCCATACAAAAAAAGTGATAAATGCTATGAAAAAAATAAATAGGTCAGGCGCGGTGGCTCACACCAGTAATCCCAACACTCTGGGAGGCTAAGGTGAGCAGACTGCAGGAGTCCAGGAGTTTGAGACCAGCCTGGCAATACAGCAAACCTCGTCTCTACTAAAAATACAAAAAATTAGCCAGGTGAGATGGCGTATGCCTACAATCTCACCTACTTGGAAGGCTAAGGTGAGAGAATCACCTGAGCCCAGGAGGTTGACGCTGCAGTGAGCCAAGATCATGCCACTGCACTACAGCCCGGGCAACCAGAGTAAGACCCTGTTTCAAAAATAATAATAATAGTAATAAAATAAATTAAATAAATGAAGCAGTGTAAGGAAATAGACAGTATTGGGTAGGGTAGTAATTTTAAACAATACAGTCAGAGCAATCCTCACTAAGAAACGACAGTTTCTCCATGGTTTACCTGTTAGTTTCAGTGCAAGACAGCAGCACAACTTTTAATTATGTAACTTTCTTAAAAACACTTAACCATAACTAATACAGTTTTTGTTTTCTCATGTGAAGTTTAATACTTAGGCACTTACACCTTTAATAAAAGGCAATTTATCAACTTGTTTTCAAGAGTGGTATCCTGGTTTTTTTTTTTTTTTTGAGATGGAGTCTCACTCTGTTGCCAGGCTGGAGTACAGTGGCATGATCTCGGCTCACTGCAACCTCTGCCTCCCAGGTTCAAGTGATTCTCCTGCCTCAGCCTCCCAAGTAGCTGGGACTACAGGCGCATACCACCATGCCCAGTTAATTTTTGTATTTTTAGTAGAGACGGGGTTTCACCATGTTAACCAGGATGGTGTCGACCTCTTGAACTCATGATCCACCCATCTCAGCCTCCCAAAGTGCTGGGATTACAGGCGTGAGCCACTGCGCCTGGCCTCGTTTTTGTAATACAGAAAACCTTTCTTTTTTTAAGAGACAGGGCTCGCTCTGTCACCCAGGCTTCAGTGCAGTTGCACCATTATAGCTCACTGCAGCCTCAAAGTCCTAGGCTCAAGTGATCCTCCTGCCGCAACCTCCCGAGTAAGCTGGGACTACAGGTGATTGCCACCACACTTGGGTAACTATTTTATTTTTTGTAGGAACAAGTTCTCGGTTGTTGCCCAGGCTGGTCTTGAACTTCCAGGCTCAGGAGGTCCTCCTGCCTTGGCCTCCCAAAGTTCTGGGATTACAGGTGTGAGTTACCACAACTGGCAAGAAAGGCTCTTTAAACAATAATAAAACAAAGTAATGCAAACTTGCACACATACCAAAGACTGCTGTTATATGCAACTATGACTTTGATAAAGACTGGCATTTCTCTGGTTGAGCAACGATACTTTTTCTTTTTTTTTGAGATGGAGTTTCGCTGTTGTTGCCCAGGCTGGAGTGCCATGGCGCGATCTCAGCTCAGAGCAACCTTGCCTCCCGGGTTCAAGCGATTCTCCTGCCTCAGCCTCCCAAGTAGCTGGGATTACAGGCATGAGCCACCACGCCTGGCTAATTTTGTATTTTTTGTAGTCAGGGTTTCTCCATGTTGGTCAGGCTGTTCTCAAACTCCCGACCTCAAGTGATCCACGCACCTTGGCCTCCCAAACTGCTGGGATGACAGGCATGAGCCACCGTGCCCAGCCTATGATACTTTCTTAAGTATCATATCTGAAAGATGAGCAGATGTGAACAGATGTGAGATGGAGGGAGTTGGTATAAACAATTTTAGAGAGTTATTAAAATTGATGTGCAGGCTGAAGTGGCATAAGCTTTTTACTTCTAGACGTACTAAGGAACACTTTCTCCCAAAATATACTATCACTGATAAGAATGACACATTTCAGTTGGGACACTGGTTCAGGTTGGAGAGGAGGCAAAAATAAAAATATATCTGGCTGAAAAAGCTGCCTTTTCCAACTTAATTTTGCCAGGGACTATGGAAATAGTCAAAGGACTTTTCTTAAAAGGAAAGGTTCTTTTTGTCTCTCTGGAGAAAAGTTCTAAAACAGTACCTCTCTTCAATTGTACCATACCTCACTAAATATAGCCCAAATATTAAAATATTTTGTAAAGCACTTTAGTGAATGCACAGTGATACCTGGCAAGACAAGTTAAAACTAAGATGTGGATTCTTCATTAATCTACTGGTTCCACTTTTTGTTGGGGAAAAAAAAAAAGTTCTGGAAGAATAAGATAAGCAAAAACCAAACCAGTACCTTTACAGCTACAAAATTAATGTCTTCATAATAGTAAAACCATTCCCAGCTGAATAGCTGGGTAATGCAGAGGGTCCATTCAGGAACCCAGTAAATGGGACTTTTCCATCCTAATTTAGGATGAGCTGTCTTCAGCTTCTCACAGTCTTGACACATCTCTCCTTTTAAAGTAGATTAAGTCCTATCCTTTACATAGTAAAAATGAAGATAAATAGACTGCCAACGGTAGAAGTGCTTAGCTTTTGGAAGGAAGTAAATCTTAAGTTATGACTAATAATGCTTATGCTTCTCCTTTGAAGCAACATGAATGTTTTCTAAATCATCTCAATTCTGCAAGTGGCATAAAATCTGATTTTCATTCAGTTCAGCAACTGATCCTCAAAAACACTTTGCTGAATGCAAAAAAAGAAAAGAAAAGGAAAAAGTAACTCTTCAGGTAATATCTTCCCAGCAAATAGCACTTAAAAGAAACCCCAGCTTTTTTTTTTTTTTTTTTTTTTGAGATGCAGTCTTACTCTGTGGACCAGGTGCAATGGTATGATCGGCAGTGGTGCAATCTCGGCTCACTACAACCAATGTCTCCCAGGTTCAAGCAATTCTCCTGCTTCAGCCTCCTGAGTAGCTGGAATTACAAGTGTCTGCCACCACACCCCGCTAATTTTTGTATTTTTAGTAGAGATAAGGTTTCACCATGTTGGCCAGGCTGGTCTCAAATTCCTGACCTCAAGTGATCCACCTGCCTCAGCCACCCAAAGTGCTGGGATTATAGGCATGAGCCACTGCACCCAGCCAGAAGCCCCCAGCTTTAAAGTGATGACAGCTTTCCAATTTGGGCGCAGCAGAATGGTTCCCGCAAAGGGTGGTAAGAAGAAAGGCTGTTCTGCCATCAACCAGGTGGTAACCCAAGAATACACTATTGAGATTCACAAGTGCATTCATGGAGTGAGCCTCTAAGAAGCAAGCCTCTCAGGCACTCAAAGATATCTGGAAATTTGCCATGAGGGAGAAGAGGACCCCAGATGCACACATTGATAGCAGGCTCAACAAAGCTGTCTGGCCCAAAGGAATAAGGAATGTCTCACACAGTGTATCCCTATGTGGTTGTCCAGAAAATGTAATGAAGATAAAGATTCACTAAAACAAGCTCTGTACTTTGGTTACTTATATACCTGTTACCACTTTCAAAATCTACAGACACTCAGTGTGGATAAGAACTAACCACTGGTCATCAAATAAAATTATACAACTGCAAAAACAACAAAAAAGTGATGACAGTACTACTTTCATCACACACTGACTATTCTAAATGGATTTCATTTCAGGCAACAGCTCTGATTATTAGCACATATTGTCCAGTGTTATAAAAGTTTGCTTTGGTAAGAAAAGAGGTTTGTTTCTTTGCTTTTTCTTTTTTTTTTTTTTGAGAGGGAGTCCCACTCTGTCACCCAGGCTGGAGGAGTACAATGGTGCAATCTCTGCTCACTGCAACCTCCACCTCCCAAGTTCAAGCAATTCTCCTGCCTTAGCCTCCTGAGTAACTGGGATTACAGGTGCATGCCACCAGGCCTGGCTAATTTTTGAATTTTAGTAGAGATGGGGTTTCACCAGGTTGGCCAGGCTGGTCTCAAATGCCTGACCTTCAAGTGATCTGCCCACCTTGGCCTCCCAAAGTGCTGAGATTACCGCACCCAGCTTCGTCTTTTTTTCTTTTTAGAGACACGGTCTTGCTCTCTCACCCTGGCTGGAGTGCATTGTCATGATAGCAGCTCACTGCAACTTTGAATTCCTGGGCTGAAGGGATCCTTCCATCTCAGCCTCCCAAGTAGCTGGGAGTACAGGCACACATCACCACACACACCTAATTTTTTTTTATACAGAGACAGGGTCTCACCATCTTGCCTGAGCTGGCCTCAAACTCCTGGGCTCAAGCAATCCTCCTGCCTCAGTCTCCCAAAGTGTTGGGATTACAGGAGTGAGCCACTGCGTCCGGCTGCAGTTTGTTTCTTTGGCTTAAGCTACCAACAGCTCACCCACATATGATGAATAATTTACATATATTACGGGGTCAGAAGACACCAATAGGCCAGGTGCGGTGGCTCATGCCTGTAATCCCAGCACTTTGGGAGGCCGAGGTGGGTGGATCACCAGGTCAGGAGATCGAGACCATCCTGGCTAACTCGGTGAAACCCCGTCTCTACTAAAAATACAAAAAATTAGCTGGGCATGGTGTGGCGGGCGCCTGTAGTCCCAGCTACTCGAGAGGCTGAGACAGGAGACTAGTGTGAACCCGGGAGGCGGAGCTTGCAGTGAGCCGAGATCGCACCACTGCACGCACTCCAGCCTGGGTGACAGAGTGAGACTCCGTCTCAAAAAAAAAAAAAAAAAAAAAAAAGACATTTCAGTATCAAAAGCTAGTTTATGCATGACTTACTTGAAAGATTTTAATTCTCCATAGCACCTCAGTGGGATTAGGTAACAAAGGTCAAGTCTCTTCAGGAACCAGGACGTCTATCTTCTTCTCCCCTTGGCAATCCGAGCTCCTTTGGCCTCAGACTGAATGACACCACCAGCTTTCCTGGTTCTTGAGCTTGCAGACAGCATGTTGTGGAACTTCTCAGCCTCCATAACTAAATAAGCCAGGTCCTAATCCCCTCTTACATATTTACCCTCCTGGTTCTGTTTCTCTGGAGAATGCTAATACAGATTTTTTATTTTTTATTTTTTTTCAGACAGAGTCTCACTCTGTTGCCAGGCTAGAGTGCAGTGGTGCAATCTCAGCTCACTGCAACCTCCACCTCTTGGGTTCAAGCAATTCTCCCGTCTCAGCCTCCCGAGTAGCTGAGACTACAGGCACGCACCACCACGCCCAGCTAATTTTTGTATTTTTTAGTAGAGACGGGGTTTCACTATGTTGGCCAGGATGGTCTTTATCTCTTGACCTTGTGATCCGCCCGCCTTGGCCTCCCAAAGTGCTGGGATTACAGGCATGGGCCACCATGCCTGGCCTCTAATATAGATTTTATATTTAGTATTAAATAAAACAAACTGTCCCAAGGATACTACATTGAGCTGAATTTTTCTAGGTCAAGTACTGAGTTATATACTACTTGTGATGATTAAGAAACTAAGTGTAGGCTGGGCACGGTGACTCACGTCTATAAGCCCAGCACTCTGGGAGGCCGAGGTGGGCAGATCACGAGGTCAGGAAATCGAGACCATCCTGGCTAACATGGTAAAACCCCGTCTCTAATAAAAATACAAATACAAAATTAGCCGGGCGTGGTGGCAGGCGCCTGTAGCCCCAGCTGCTCGGGAGGCTGAGGTGGGAGAATGGGGTAAACCCAGTTGGCAGAGCTTGCAGTGAGCTGAGATCGCGCCACTGCACTCCAGTCTGGGTAACAGAATGAGATTCCATCTCAGAAAAAGAAAGAAAGAGAGAGAGAGAAAGAAAGAGAGAGAGAGAGAGAGAGAGACAGAGAAAGAGAGAGAGAAAGAGAGAGAGAGAGAAAGAAAGAGAGAAAGAAAGGAAGGAAGGAAGGAAGGAAGGAAGGAAGGAAAGGAGGAAAGAGAGAAAGAGAGAAAGAGGAAGGAAGGAAGGAAGGAAGGAAGAAACTAAGTGTAGTCTGGGCATGATAACTCATGGTTCTAATCTCAGCACTTGAGAGGCCAAGGTGGGAAGATCGTTGGAGCCCAGGAGTTTGAGACCAACCTGGACAACATAGGGAGACCCCGTCTCTACAAAAAAATGAAAAAAGTAGCCAGGCAATGATGAAGCGAACCTGTGGTCCCACCTACTCAAGAGGCTGAGATGGGCCAGGCATGGTGGCTCACGCCTGTAATCCCAGCACTTTGGGAGGCCATGGCAGGCAGATCACTTAAGATCAGAAGTTCGAGACCAGCCTGGCCAAGACAGTGAAACCCCATCTCTACTGAAAATACAAAAATTAGCCTGGTGTGATGGTACATGCCTATAATCCCAGCTATTCGGGAGGTTGAGGCACAAGAATCACTTGAACCCAAGAGGTGGAGGTTACAGTGAGCCGAGATCACGCCACTGAACTCCAGTCTGGGTGACAAAGCAAGACTCCCATCTCAAAAAAAAAAAATAAAAGAGGCTGAGATGTGCAGATTGCCTAACCCCAAGGGGTAGAGACTGCAGTGAGCTGTGATCACACTACTGGATGACACAGTGAGATCCTGTCTCAAAAAAAAAAGGAAAAAAAGAGAAACAAAAAAGTGGGATCTCTGTCTCAAAACAAAATTAAGTGTAATAGAAGTTCTTGGCTATCTTGCCTACTGCTTAGTTGACTGACCAAAGAAAAAAACAAATTTCTCAGTAGTCTCTATGCCTAGAAAATCTCAGTTAAAAACCAGAGGAAGTTGGCCGGGCACGGTGGCTCAAGCCTGTAATCCCAGAACTTTGGGATGCCGAGACGGGTGGATCACGAGGTCAGGAGATCGAGACCATCCTGGCTAACACGGTGAAACCCCGTCTCTACTAAAAAATACAAAAAATTAGCCGGGCGAGGTGGCGGGCGCCTGTAGTCCCAGCTACTCGGGAGGCTGAGGCAGGAGAATGGCGTGACCCTGGGAGGTGGAGTGAGCTGAGATCCGGCCACTGCGCTCCAGCCTGCGCGACAGAACCAGACTCCGTCTCAAAAAAAAACAAAAAAAACAAAACCAGAGGAAGTTAACGCTATTGCTTAAAAATGTGTCCTTGAGGCAGGGCATGGTGGCTCACGCCTGTATTCCCAGCACTTTGGGAAGTGGAGGTGGGTGGATCACCTGAGGTCGGGAGTTTGAGACCAGCCTGACCAATATGGAGAAACCCCATCTCTACTAAAAATACAAAATTAGCTGGGCACATGGTGGCATGCAGTGGCACATGCCTATAATCCCAGCTACTTGGGAGGCTGAGGCAGAATTGCTTGAACCTGGGAGACGTAGGTTGCGGTGAGCCGAGATCACACCATTGCACCCCAATCTAGGCAACAATAGTGAAACTCCATCTTAAAAAAAAAAGGGGGGGGTCCTTGAGAGTATCTTTGGATTGATTTCACCTATCTATACTCTGCCTCCTTGCCCTTTTGTGTGTATAATCAATAACAGACTTTTCACAGATCAGGAACGAACTTTTGTTTTTTCCACTGTTTGGTCTCTGTGAATCTAAGGAATGAACTCTTAACTAGAGTCTTGTCCATATCTTGGTAAAGATGCCCTCTGCCCTTTTCAGTTAGGCTGCAATGTAACAAACGCAGTTCATGACTGAATTTAATCTAATCAGTCCGGTATTTACTTCCTAGGATCCACCAGCACCAAATATAACAAAACTTCAATTTGGAAGTTGGGCACCACGGTGCACACCTGTAGTCCCAGCTACTTGGGAGGCTGTGTCAGGAGGATTGCTTGAGTCTGGGAATTCAAGGCCAGCCTGGGCAACATAATTGGGACGGCACTCTGTCTCAAAACAAAACAAAATAAAATCACCTTCAAGTTGGTCTTTCCTTAACTTTATTTTTTCTTTCCCCAATACCTCATCTTAAGCTTTCTTCTCTTGATTAATAATAGCATCCTGGTGTTTGGGTTCCCTTCACAACCAGAAAAATAAAAAAAAGCCTCTCAGAGATAGGAAAACTTCAAATCATTTCAAATGGGTTCCTGAAATTTCTTGGAGAAAATAATAAACTATATTAGAAATTCAGAGAAAGGAAGAATTCAGAGACCTTGGCTCTCGGTCTGGCTTCACTACCAAATTACTTAAGCTTTCAGATAATCACAGAGCATTGGTTTTCCCTACTTCAGAGAAATGCTGAGACCAATGTTCATTTAATTCACTGGATAAAAACTATCCAAAATTAAGAATATTTATTTATTTTTTTCTTTTTTTTAGATGGAATTTCGCTCTTGTTGCCCAGGCTGGAGTGCAATGGCGCAATCTCGGCTCACTGCAACCTCCACCTCCTGGGTCCAAGCGATTCTCCTGCCTCGGCTTCCCAAGTAGCTGGGATTATAAGCATGTACCACCACACACAGCTAATTTTTGTATTTTTAGTAGAGATGGGGTTTCTCCATGTTGGTCAGGCTGGCCTCGAACTCCCGAACTCAGGTGATCCACCTGCCTTGGTTTCCCAAAGTGCTGGGATTACAGGCGTGAGCCACCGCGCCTGGCCGAAAATATTTATCTTAATACTGGAAATGATTCTTGGTCTGAAGAAACGCTTGTTTTTTCTGTGTGTGTGTTTTTTTGTTTGTTTGTTTTGTTTTGTTTTGATGTGGAGTCTCGCTCTGTCACCCAGGCTGGAGTGCAGTCAAGAGATCTCAGCTCGCCGGGCGCGGTGGCTCAAGCCTGTAATCCCAGCACTTTGGGAGGCCGAGACGGGCGGATCACGAGGTCAGGAGATCGAGACCATCCTGGCTAACACAGTGAAACCCCGTCTCTACTAAAAAATACAAAAAAAAATAGCCGGGCGAGGTGGCGGGCGCCTGTAGTCCCAGCTATAGGGAGGCTGAGGCAGGAGAATGGCGTAAACCTGGGAGGCGGAGCTTGCAGTGAGCTGAGATCCGGCCACTGCACTCCAGCCTGGGTGACAGTGCGAGACTCCCTCTCTTAAAAAAAAAAAAAAAAAAAAGAGATCTCAGCTCACTGCACCTTCCACCTTCCAGGTTCAAGCAATTCTCCTGCCTCAGCCTCCTGAGTACCTGGAATTACAGGCCTGCGCCACCACGCCCAGCTAATTTTCATATTTTTAGTAGAGACGAGGTTTCACCATGTTGGTCAGGCTGGTCTTGAACTCCTGGCCTCAAGTGATCCACCCACCTCAGCCTCTCCAAATGTTGGGATTACAGGCATGAGCCACTGCATCCGGCCTAAACTCTTCTCTTAACCTTTTGTGAGACGTTTTATGTATTTACAGATCATGAAATCTTAATGAAGTAAACTTCTAAGATGTGACCAAACAAAAGGACCATCAAGAGTTCACAGAATGCTAACATATAGAACAAAGTTTAAGGAAGACACAAAGGCCTGGATTCTAAAAAATAAATGAACAGTTTGAATGTCTGGTTTAAAACAAAAAGATGGATTAAAAGTTTGTATTGGAAAGGTAACTTTGTTTTGAATGGTCCTAAAAATCTCATAATTCCTGCAGTATCAAATACAGTCTGGGTAATTAATTCAGTGGACTCTTTCCCTTTTACTGGCAGATTGAACAGCTCTGAGAATAATCTCCCTCACTCTCCCAGGGCTCAGTTGGAAGATTCATTATTTATGCCCTCAATTGTTTATTCTGTCCTATTTTTCCATACGTCCAGGTCCAAGAGCTGTGTTACCACTGGCCTGTTTCCAAAATGAATGCATTACTCATTGCCCTATTAGCTACGAAAACAAAATAATCAAACACAGTGTTATCTTAACGTTGGAGAGCAACCCCACCAACCACTTGATCCAGGAGAGAAATTAGTAACAATGTCAGCCCAGGTTACCAAAAGTTAAATTGTCCTGATCAAGAGGGATCCATACATCATTCTAGTCCTTTATTTTGAGCCACTGAACAACATACACGCACATCCAACAAGGATTCTTAAAGGACAGTATCATTAGAAAGACAGCTCTGGCCTTCACTGAGAGCAGACTGTAAACTACTGAGGGTTAAACTGAGATAAAATTTGCCTAGCAACCATTCTTTAGGAATAGTTCAGTAACTCACCAACAATAAATTCTACATCCTCATCTGACTAGTAAACAGATTACAGACTCCACTAAGTCCTCTACTTTCAGGATTCAGACTCACAGCAAACAACTTCCTCAAAAGATTCAGCTTCAAGAGCCAAACCCTGGGGGAGGGGGTTGTGCTTAAACACAAAATATTGTCTCTGACACCTGACTGAAAAAGCTGAAAATCTAAAAAGTATCATCACCCACATCTCCATATGAATGCATCCATTGTTCTAAATAAATCTCGACAATTGAGAGAGCGTTCCCAGAGTCTCTTTTGCCTCTAATATTTTCTCACCTTGAGTAAGCTTTTCCCAATTCCAAACCTTACAACACTCAAGCTGATTATTATGAGAATCAAGCAATACCAAGGGCCCAATATTTTTCTTTCACCTTCTCAAGGGGATCATTTTATACTTCTGATGTGAACAGGGGATTAGTCTCGAGTCTCCCTTTGGAGAGAACATAGAGTCCTTTTTCTTAACACATTCTAAGCCGTGACTCACTGAAATAAGCAGGATGGGCCAGGCATGGTGGCTCACGCCTGTAATCCCAGCACTGTAGGAGGCCGAGGCAGGTAGATCACCTGAGGTCAGTTCAAGACCACACTGGCCAACATGGTGAAACCCTGTCTCTACTAAAAATACAAAAATTAGCCAGGCATGGTGGTGCATGTCTGTGATCCCAGCTACTCAGGAGGCTGAGGCAGAATTACTTGAACCTGGGAGGCGGAGGCTGCCGTGAGCAGAGACCGTGCCACTGCACTCCAGCCTGGGCGACAGAGTGAGACTCCATCTCAAAAAAAAAAAAAAAAAAAAAGAAAAGAAAGAAATGAAATAAGCAGGATGAATAAAAACAGACTGTTAAAGAAAATTAAATCAATTGCTTTAACCTCAACCAGCACTATGCCCCCTCAACCTAAGAGATTTATGGCTTTCTATAGTTGTTTCCTTGCAGATGACCAAATTCCAGGATTTCCATGCACCTTAAATGATATTTGAACATCAGTGCAAATATGATTTGCACTTATGATTAGTTCTATACATAGACTTCTGTCTCCTGGGAAAATCCTTTCAGGAACCCCTAATTATTGCACCATGCAAAATAGCGATCACACAAATCAGTCAAGAAAATAGAAATATCCGGCGTGGAGGGATGCAGTGGCTCACACATTAATCCCAACACTTTGGGAGGCCTCTGGGAGGACTGCTTGAGGCCAGGAGTTTGAGACCAACCTGGGCAACAGAGCCAGACCCTATTCTCTACAAAACATAAAAATTAAAAAATGGCAATATAAAAAAGTGAGTGAAGTATAACTTTATAAAGCTGTACTTACTGCTCACCCATGGGTAGAGAACTTAAAAACCACCCAGATATCAAATAGAAGAGCAACTTGTTTTTTGATAGAAGCGAGCTGAAATCTTACAGCCTCCAACTGTTTTTTTGTTTGTTTGTTTTTGTTTTTTGGGGTTTTTTTTGAGACAGGGTCTCACTCTGTCACCCAGGCTGGAGTGCAGTGGCACAACCCTGGCTCACTGCAACCTCCACCTCCCGGGTTCCAGCAATTCTCCCACCTTAGTCTCCCAAGTAGCTGGGACTACAGGAGTGCACCACCACGCCCAGCTAATTTTTTTGTTTTGGTAGGGATGGGGTTTTCACCATGTTGGTCTTTAACTTCTGACCTCAAGTGATCCACCCACCTCAGCCTCCCAAAGTGCTGGGATTACAGGAGCAAGCCATTGCACCCTGCCTTCCAACTGGTTTTTTGGTCACTTCCCCAGCTTCCTATACCTTAGACATCAAAGTGCACTTTGTTTTATATACTAGCTAACTTTGTTTTATATACTAGCTAACTGTCAAGGCTTCAATCAGTGATTTTTAACAGTTCCCTCTCAGTAGCAAGTTAACTAAGTCAACATCTGGGGGAAACCTTTTCCCTCCCAACTTAAACACAACTAATGGAGCCTTAAGGGACAAGTGAGTAATAACATAAAAACCCAAAACCTGACACAGGATTACTATGAATCTATTTTTTAGTAACATGTCTATTCTAAGGTACTTGAAGTCTTATTTTTAAAAAAGGTTAAAGTAAGCTTCCTAATCCCTATTACTTTCCACAGCTGAAATGGTTTCCTATCCCATTATCCCTATTTTTTATAATACTTGCTTTCATCCCAAATTGCTCCTGTTTAGAGATCTAATAAATCAATGCAAAGAAAAAAATCACTAATCTAGCCAAAAGTGTAAGACAGCTCCAGTGTATCAATTCTGTTTTCAAAAGTGGACCCCAGTTAGAACAATCTTTGGAAACTGAACCTGCATTACATAAACTGAAGCATTTTAATTAATATTTATCAAAGTGTTGCCACAAAAAAAAAAAAAGATATTCATCCCTTCTGGTACTGTAGCTCTTTGCTAATCAACATTAAGATAAACCTGGTCCAAACACATTTCGTTGAAAATGCCCACTTAGGCCGGGCGTGGTGGCTCACGCCTGTAATCCCAGCACTTCGGGAGGCCGACGCGGGTGGATCACGAGGTCAGGAGATCAAGACCATCCTAGCTAACACGGTGAAACCCCGTCTCTACTAAAAATACAAAAAATTAGCCAGGTGTGGTGACAGGTGCCTGTAGTCCCAGCTACTCGGGGAGGCTGAGGCAGGAGAATGGCGTGAATCTGGGAGGTGGAGCTGGCAGTGAGCCGAGATCATGCCACGGCACTCCAGCCTGGGCGACAGACTCTGTCTCAAAAAAAAAAAAAAAGAAAAAGAAAAAAGAAAATGTCCACTTAAAGCTAGTGTACTATGGACATTGCCACCCAACACACACACACACACACACACACACACTCCCTTTGTTTCTAACATCAAAAACTTTGGATTTTCTATTTTCCACTGAAAACGTTTTTCTCAATTTAAAGCCTACAAAGACGTTCCCGATTCTGGAGATGGGTGTTCTTCAGAAAGAAGGGACCCCTAAGATGAAGCAGCAAAGGAACTCAAAAAAGATAAATTTCATTTAAGTTGTAATGCTATAGCCACCCAAATTCATAAACTTTGGGGAGAGGAACATTTTTTAAAAAACTAACGAGGCTGGGAACGGTGGCTCACGCCTGCAATCCCAGCACTTTGGGAGGCTGAAGCAGGCGGATCACGAGGTCAGGAGTTCGAGACCAGCCTGACTAACATGGTGAAACCCAATCTCTACTAAAAACACAAAAAATTAGCCCGAAACGGTGGTAGGCGCCTGTAATCCCAGCTACTCAGGAGGCTGAGGCAGGAGAATCGCTTGAACCCTGGAGGCGGAGGTTGCAGTGAGCCGAGATCGCACCACTGCACTCCAGCCTGGGCGACAGAGCGAGACTCATCTCAAAAAAAAAAAAAAAACAAAAAAACAAAAAAAACAAACCCACGAACTAAAATTCATCTGGAGGTTTTTTTAAGTTTGGTTTTGGTTTTTGACGATAGAAACTAATCCCTCCGAGGGTCTGTGAATATAAGAAATATATCGACAGAGAAAAAGATAAGACTTTTAAGTTTCAGCAACAACAAGGTAAGTTTGCCAGCTCTAGTCAGGTTTCTGCAACAGAGATGAGCTACTACACAAAGCCGGTGACAATGTACTCCAGGAAGAGACTTCAGCAGAGTTAATCGCTAACAACTATCAGGATTTCCTTTAACCACCATTTGACTGGGGCTGCTCTCTCTTTCCACTAGCACCTCCTCTCCTTTCGGATTGTTATTGCTGATCAAGGCAGTCCCAAGGAGGAAAATGGTGAAGACAGCCTTAATGGACAAGGATGCAGTACAGTTCCAAATATCCACTCCTAGCTTGCCTTTTTAATTTTTTTTAAATTGCGGTTTACTGCATCAGATATGACACAAAACAGGGCTCCTCTTTTCTTCTCTGTGCATTTTACTATACGACCGATATCGACACATCAGTAAAAAGAGATAAGAGTCCTGAATCTCCTTACCCATCTGCAGGGGTGAGATGAAGGGAAGGAAAAAAATGATGAACGGTAGAAACAGATAAGCAAAACAAACTGATGGGATCCAGAGATATTATTTCCCATTCCATTCCCCCTTTTCTTACAAGGTTAAGTCGGCTGAAGTCGGGGTCGCGTTAGAAAAAGCACACACACACCTTGCGCCCTGGAAAGAAGGTGAGGTTCGCTCCGCAGCGCTCGGTGGGGCTCCTGGCTCCGCCCCGCCCGCCTGGGGCAGCTCAGCCCAGCTCACCCCCTCCCCAGGAGGATGGAAGAGAAGGGGCTTCTAGCTGTCTAGGCAGGGGGAGGGGGAGGCGGCTGCTCCGGGTGCCAGGCTCACGGAGCGCAGGACTCCGCGGTGCGCCGACACCCCCTCCCCCAGCCGGCTGCCGCTTGCTCCCAGCCGCCGCCGGAAGCCAGCCCCGCCCCCTCACCTCCACCCTGGCTCTTCGCGAGCCCCCTCCTGTCTGCACAGCCAATGGCGAGCCAGGGATCCAGCAGAGCGACTCGCCAAACAGCCAACTGGGGAGGTCCACAGGGAGGTCAGCCACCGGGATAGGCCCGCTACCCGGGGACTCGGCCCGACTCGGCTCCTCTTTGTTAGCGCTGCCCCCATCTCTCCCGGCGCCCACCCCAAAGCCAGGAGTCAAGCATCCCGTAGCTGGGCCAGGTGAAGCTGCGCCCCTTCGCACCCCTTCTCCCTCTGCCCCTGCCCCCTCCCACTTTCGACCTGGGTACTAGGAGAACCCCCCTACCCACGCGATACCTCCCAGAGTGCCTCAGACTTCAACAGCAATTGCCACCTGGAGACACTCGACAGTAAAAAGATGCTCCCCAAGCCTCTCTGCCTCTAGTCTAATCAACTGCACTGCACTGTAACGGTGGACAGATTTAGGATTGCATATTAAATCAATTGCACACATCAATCCTCCCTGTCGGAAACTCCTGCTTCCCGTGACGCAGAAATTAAGGGGTGGGGGTGGAGGCATGTTGGGAAAGTATGTATCTAGAAGTTGGTGGGGTGGAGAAGGGAATACATGAAATCATTGGCCAAAAAAAAAAAAAAAAAGAACAACAACAAAAAACACACATAGTTGGCTCCAACCTGTTTCAGATACAAAACATCCAATATATTTAGCTGGATGTATCCAATCCAGTTAAATCCCAAGCAGGTTTCAGTACAACTAGGAAGCAAACACCTAATCCTTGTTCAATCATATACCTAATATTATGGGGAACATACTCTCAGCAACCACCAGGCTCAGAGTAACTGGCAGGTTGCACCAACACTTCAATCACCAATTGGAATAGAACTAACTGGAATAGAACACGCTAAACACTGTGGTATGTTTTCTTGGGGGTAGTGATAGAGCACTACATGGGGCTCATTTAAGAAAACTGGCCGGGCGCGGTGTGTCTCACCTGTAATCCCAGCACTTTGGGAGGCCAACGCGGGCAGATCACTTGACCCAGGTGTTCGAGACCAGCCTGGTCAACATGGTGAGACCCCCATCTCTACCACAATTTTAGACGTAGCTAGGCATGGTAACTCACGCTCTAGTCCCAGCTACTTGGCAGAACACAGTGAACAGAGACCATGCCACTGCACTCTGGCCCGAGTGAGAGTAAGACCCTAACTCAAAAAAAAAAAAAAAAAAAAAGAAAGAAAAAGGAAACGGGGTCAGGGAAGGCAAGCTATTACCTAGATTGTCATTTTTGTTCAGAGTTCTTGCAAACGCATGACATTAAATATCTACATCACACTCTACAACACTGCTTAATCGCCCCAAACACTACTATAATTTAAAACAAAACGAAACTTTAAGCAGTCTAGGCTACCTTGGAACTCAAAACATTTCATATATAACCACCTCTGTACTCCTGGAAGACGGAAAAGGAGCTGTATGACATGCCTGTTTTATTTTATTTATTTATTTTTGAGACGGAGTTTCACTCTGTTGCACAAACTAGAGTGCAGTGGCGAGATGCTGTGGTGTAATCTCGGCTCACTGCAACCTCTGCCTCCTAGGTTCAAGCAATTCTGCCTCAGCCTCCGAAGTAGCTGAAATTATAGGTGCTCACCACCACGTCCAGCTAATTTTTGTATTATTTTTTCTTTTTTTGAGACGGAGTCTCGCTCTGTTGCCCAGGCTGGAGTGCAGTGGTGGGATCTCGGCTCACTGCAAGCTCTGCCTCCCGGGTTCAGGCCATTCTCCTGCCTCAGTCTGGGACTACAGGCGCCTGCCACCACGCCCGGCTAATTTTTGTATTTTTAGTAGAGATGGGGTTTCTGCATTGGTGGCGGGCGGTCTCCATCTCGGCCTCGTCGATCCGCACCTCTCGGCCTCCCAAAGTGTTGGGATTACAGGCGTGAGCCACCCGGCGCTGGCTAATTTTTGTATTTTTAGTAGAGGCGGGGTTTCACCGTGGTGGCCAGGCTGGTCTGGGCACTCCGGCCTCGAGCTGATCCATCAGCCTCGGCCTCCCAAAGTGCTGGGATTACAGGGCAGAGCTAACATGCTAGGCTGATCCCTTTTTTTTTTTTTTTTTGAGACGGAGTCACCATCTATCCTGGGCTGGAGTGCAGTGGCGGATCTCCAGCTCACTGCAAGCTCCGCCTCCCGGGTTCATGCATTCTCCGGCCTCCAGCCTCCCGAGTAGCTGGGACTACAGAAGCCGCCTGGCCCGGCTAGTTTTGTATTTCTTAATAGAGAGGCGAGTTTCACCGTGTTAGCCAGGATGGTCTCGATCTCCTGACCTCGTGATCCACCCGTCTGACTCCCAAAGTGCTGGGATTACAGGCTTGAGCCACCCAGCCCGGCCTTTTTGAGGCAGGGTCTGGCTGTGCTCCCAGGCACGGGAGTGCAGTGGCGTTATCTCGGCTCACTGCAAGCTCCGCCTCCCGGGTTCATGCATTCTCGCCTCAGCCTCCCAAGTAGCTGAGGCTGGCTCCCTTCCTGCAGCGGCTTCGTTTTTTGTATTTTTAGTAGAGGCGGGGTTTCACCCATGTTAGCCAGGATAGTCACCGATCTCCTGACCTGCGTGATCCACCGCCTCGGCCTCCCAAAGAGATGCTGGGATTACAGGCTTGAGCCACAGCGCCCGACCTTTTAGGTTAAGAGTCTCACTCTGTTGCCCAGGTTGGAGTACAACGGCACAATCTTGGCTCACTGCAACCTCTGCCTCCCGGGCTCAAGCCATTCTCCTGCCTCAGCTTCCCGAGCAGCTGGGATTACAAGCACGAGCCACCGTGCCTGGCTAATTTTTGTATTTTTAGTAGAGATGGGGTTTCACCATGTTGCCCAGACTGGTCTCGAGACTCAGACCTCAGGTGATCCACCCGCCTCAGCCTCCCAAAGTGCTGGGATTACAAGCATGAGCCACCGCACCCAGCATCACATCTTTTTTAAGCACATATGAATATACATCTCTTGGTCCAACATAATATATAGATGTTAAACCAATCTGTCAACAGTAGTTATCATTGAGAGAGTAAGTATATAGTTAGGGAAAAGTGAAAAAGAGAATTTGTTTTATTGTATCTTTTTTTTTTTTTTTTTTTTTTTTTTTTTTTGAGACTGAGTCTGGCTCTGTAAGCCCAGGCTGGAGTGCGGTGGCGGATCTCAGCTCACTGCAAGCTCCCGCCTCCCGGGTTCAAGCCATTCTCTGCCTCAGCCCTCCCGAGTAGCTGGGACCACAGAAGCCCGGCCACTTAAGCCCGGCTAGTTTTTGTATTTTTTAGTAGAGGCGGGGTTTTCACCTTGTTAGCCAGGATGGTCTCGATCCTGACCTGGTGATCCATACGTCTCGGCCTCTAAAGTGCTGGGATTACAGGCTTGAGCCACCGCGCCCGGCCGTTTTATTGTATCTTTTAAACAATAAAAAAGCAGGCCAGGTGCAGTGGCTTGCACTTTGGGTGGCTGAGACAGGCAGATCTCAAGGTCAGGAGATTGAGATCAGCCTGGCAACAGTAAACCCGTCTCTTTAAAAGTACAAAATGGCTGGGAGTTGTCGAAGATGCACATCTGAAATCCCGGCTACCGAGGTGTTCTGAAACTGGGAGGCGCAGGTTGCAGTGAGTTGAGATCATGCCACTGCACTCCAGCCTGGGCAACAGAGCAAGACTCCGTCTCAAAAAAAAAAAAAAAAAAAAAAAAATTAAGGCACAGCATGGTGGCTGACACCTGTAATCCTAGCACTTTGGGATGCCGAATCGGGCAGCTCACTTGAGGTCAGGGGTTCAAAACCAGCCTTGCCAACATGTTGAAACCTCATCTCTACAAAAAATAAAAAATAAAAAATAAATAGCCCAGCATGGTAGCAGGGGCCTGTAATTCCAGCTACTCGGGAGACTGGGACAGGAAAATTGCTTGAACTCGGGAGGCAGAGATTACAGTGAGTCGAGATCACGCCAGTGCACTCCAGCCTGGGCAAGTGGAACTCCGTCTCAAAATATAAGTAAATAAAGAGCATTAATTTTGTCATTTTTACTACGTTAACTTAGTGAAATTACAGATTTTGTCATCTTTAAACTATGTTGAACATGTCTTACTTTTACAGTCAGTAAAAGATATTAAAACATGGCCGGGCGCGGTGGCTCAAGCCTGTAATCCCAGCACTCTGGGAGGCCGAGATGGGCGGATCACGAGGTCAGGAGATCGAGACCATCCTGGCTAACACAGTGAAACCCTGTCTCTACTAAAAAATACAAAAAACTAGCTGGGCGAGGTGGCGGGCGCCTGTAGCCCCAGCTACTCAGGGGGCTGAGGCAGGACAATGGCGTAAACCCGGGAGGCGGAACTTGCAGTGAGCTGAGATCCGGCCACTGCACTCCAGCCTGGGCAACAGAGCGAGACTCCGTCTCAAAAACAAACAAACAAAAAGATAGTAAAACATAAACACCTCTCAAAAATAGATGGGAGAGATCAATAGGCTAGACTAAAAACTAGTTTAGGTAACATCCCTCTAGACTGATCAGTTTGCACCTCATCATTTCTTGAGCACCCTATTTTGCAAATTTCCTAAACGGCATTTATAACAACCAAAAATACAATAAAATGTAACTTTGACACTTAATTTACTCCAATCAAAACGATACAGGTCCCAGAACAGAATAACAAACACACACAAAAACAATGACTGAACCCGAGAAGAGGGCAAACAGTCTTTAAAAGACAATTTCCTCATAAAGAACTGCTACGTGATATTTACAGAATTCAAACACCCATGACACAGAGCATAGAAACTTTAATAAAACTTTTATTGTTCATTGGACTTCAAGAGAACAGTAGGTCTGAGAAAAACACTGTAGTATTTTTTTTTTAAAGGGAATTCCTGGCATTATCACTTCAAAGTTAGCAAGGTGTAACAGTAGTTAAAGGCTTTTAACTGGCTGCACTTTCTGTTTCAGACACTAGAGGGGAGTATAAAAATCCAAATAAAATCTGGGATTTTGTTTTACTCATTAACTAACATCACCAAATACGCACTGTATTCCTGTATGCCTGAAATTCTATTAGACCCCAGAGACAAAAAGATGAATAAGATGTGGTCTTTTTTTTTTTTTTTTTTTTTTGAGGCGGAGTCTCGCTCTGTCGCCCAGGCTGGAGTGCAGTGGCCGGATCTCAGCTCACTGCAAGCTCCGCCTCCTGGGTTTACGCCATTCTCCTGCCTCAGCCTCCCGAGTACCTGGGACTACAGGCGCTCGCTACCGCGCCCGGCTAGTTTTTTGTATTTTTTAGTAGAGACGGGGTTTCACTGTGTTAGCCAGGATGGTCTCGATCTCTTGACCTCGTGATCCACCCGTCTCGGCCTCCCAAAGTGCTGGGATTACAGGCTTGAGCCACCGCGCCCGGCCCAAGGTGTGGTCTTTGTCTTTAAAGTACTTAGTTTAGTTAGGGAAGACGTGCCTGTTCAAAAAAATTAGTAATAAGGCCGGCGCAGTGGCTCACACCTGTAATCACAGCACTTCGGGAGGCCGAGCAGATGGATAAATTGAGGTCAGCAGTTCAAGACCAGCCTGGCCAACATTGTGAAACCCCATTGCTACTAAAAAATACAAAAATTAGCTGAGCGTGGTGGCAGGTGCCTGTAATCCCAGCTACTCAGGAGGCTGAGGCAGGAGAATCACTTGAACCTGGGAGATGGAGGTTGCAGCAAGCCGAAATCGTGTCATTGCACTCTAGCCTGGGCGACGAGAGTGAAACTCTGTTTCAAAAAATAATAATGGCTGGGCCCGATGGCTCATGCCTGTAATCCTAGCACTTCTGGAGGCTAAGGCAGGCAGATCACCTGAGGTCAGGAGTTCAAGACCTTCCTGGCCAACATGGCAAAACCCCGTCTCTACCAAAAATACAAAAATTAGCTGGGCGTGGCAGCGCATGCCTGTAATCCCAGATACTCAGGAGGATGAGATAGGAGAATCGCTTGAACCTGGGAGACAGATTGCAGTAAGCCAATTATCGCGCCACTGAACTCCAGCCTGGGCAACAGAGTAAGACTCTTGTCTCAAAAAAAAAAATTAATAATAATAATAATAAGGCCAGGCGCAGAGGCTCATGCCTATAATCCCAATACTTTGGGAGGCTGAGGCTGGACTACCTGAGGTCAGGAGTTCGAGACGAGCCAGGTCAACATGGTGAAACCCTGCCTCTACTAAAAATACAAAAAATTTGCTGGCTATGTTGGTCGCCTATAATCCCAGCTACTCGGGGGGCTGAGGCAGGAGAATCACTTGAACCCAGGAGGCAGAGTTTGCAGTGAGCCGAGATTGTGCCATTGCACTCTGGCTTGGGTAACAAGAGTGAAATTCCATCTCAAAAAATAATAATTATTATTATTATAATAGGCAAACTACAACAGAGAATACAGAGTAGAGAATCAAACCCAAGATTTTGGGAGACTATGGATATGGGACAGGACAGAAAGAGAATCATTCCTGGAAGAGAGAAGAAAAACATGTGCCTATATATAATAATTCACACTAGACAAACCAGCCTATCCGAATTGGCTTTTTCTCCTAATAACATTTCTGGCCTTAATGTAAATGGAAATAACCTATATCTAGATGGTATCTTTAAACTTCTATCTGTAAAAAGTAGAAGCATTATCTGGTGAGAAAGATTTGCTAAAATAACTAGTTGGTTAGGCTTCAAAATCTATTGTATGCAGTTTAAAAGGCATGAAGGTGGGGTGTAGGGGGTGGTTTATACTTCCAGCTACATGGGAGGCAGAGGTGGGAGGATCATTTGAGCCCAGGAGTAAAGAGTTCGAGGTTATAGTGAGCTATGTTCGTGCCACAGCACTCCAAGCCTGAGTGACAGAGTAAGATCCTGTCTTTAAAAAAATAAAAAGACTCTACAGGAATGACTGATAAACCAGAATTAAAGCTCAAAGTCACCACAAGAGTGCCAGAGGGAAACACTTGTATGGTTTATTTTTCCCGAATCTTCAAAATGACTGCTCCATCATTTGTTATGGTTTAGGATGTTTGGGTTGTATGTTCTGGGAGTAGAGAGCTGGAAAGAAGGGGTTAGTTGTTAATTTTTCATACTGATGGGGTAGCACATGGTAGAAAAAGTAAAAAGCCAAAATCCTGAAAAAGTTTCACACACATAGACAAAATGAGACAGCAAACTTGTGAATCGAGCATGATTTGGCATCTTTAAATGCACAGCCAATTCCCTTCTAGTGCCAAAGCCAATGGCTTCTCCCGTAGATAAAATGGCACAGTTCCTGAAAAAGCCCTGGACGCTGTTTCCCCACAATCCTATAATCTGTCAGAAGACAGAAAACAAAAAGAAGGCTGTGCAAGCCAGAAAAAGCAAATTATAACCAACACAGAGCCAACACTTTACTTCAGACAGAAGGAGCTTTTATATGCATCTTTGGAAAGGGAGAGACAAAAGAAGCTTACCATTGCTCAAATAATCAAGGCAAACAATAAAACAATTTAACCAAACACCATCTTGGATTAGCATTTAATGCAATAGCCTCCCTTCTCACTTCTTATTCATAGCCTTAAACAATACTTACATCATATAAAGAAAGAGTTGAATGCCACAATATACAAGGAACTTTAATAAGTAAATAAGAGGAAGACAGATAACCAAAGGGGAAAATATTCAAAGAATATGAGCTAGTAAATCACAGCAGAAATACACAGTCAAAAATTATACATATTCCATATTGTTAGGTAGTGGTGGAAAGAGCCTTCTCCATACAGTCCTAAAGGCATTTTGTCTTGATAGTACTGCCAGCTGCAAACTTCCAGAGAAACTTGGGCTATTTTGAATGAAAAAAAAAATGATAAAGATGTAAAGCATAAGTAATAAAAATATTCAGTTTTATGAAATACCTAATCTAGGAAGGAAACTATTCAATACAATGGATACAGGTAAGCTACAAATTAAATCCAAGAAAACTAAAATATGAATATAAAATGAACCTGTGCCTATGAATGTAAAACAGCTGAAGCCAATCCCTAAGCCTAGAATGAACAAGCCAATGATGAAAGCAAATAACAGGGAGTCTTAATACAACCACAGAAATAAAACGTCTCTAAGAAAATAAACTTAGTCGACTGTCTTTGCTGTGAAAGCATGTCATTCAAGGACCCTT
Organism: Papio anubis; assembly: GCF_008728515.1. Classification (NCBI taxonomy): domain Eukaryota; kingdom Metazoa; phylum Chordata; class Mammalia; order Primates; family Cercopithecidae; genus Papio; species Papio anubis. The sequence continues at coordinate 21,815,543 of NC_044992.1, forward strand.
TTAGCAGTCACCAAATGCAAATGCAAAAGAAAAGCAGATAATGCCTGGGTCCAGCAAAAACAAGTACAATCTTCCCATCAAAGAGGAAAAGAAACCTAAGTCTTTCACTTGTCCTTGATACAAAAAGGTAATGGATTGTGAAAGAACCCAAATTCCAGAAAAAAAGATTCCATTCCAACCTGCATAAAGCTAAAAAAAATTCATGTTACTTTGTTCTAAAATTAGCAACACACAGGTCCCTATACTGAAAACAATATATATGATCCCAGCTGAGGTGTCAGGGTAAAGTTCCCAGCAGTCAGCAGACTATCCCATAACCATTTCAGTTTTCCTTACCAGCTTTTAGACCACATCCCAATTTTCCTCTATTGTTAATGTCACTTAAAAGGCTGAGAAAAATTTAGTCCAACAGATTCAAATTTCAATGTACTTCCTAAGTACATTATAGGTAATGATGCCACTGATTCTATATTTAGACTCTGGTATGGAACAAGGAGTGTTAGTTTTGTCTAAAACGGCACCATGTCACTCTTCAAAGTCTAACTGCAATAATCACCTAATCCTGCATTAAAATGTGTTTACAGTGTTACCTATAGCAAGTTAAAATGTTTTTTCAGTGATTTTTTGTGTGTGAGTGTTTCTACTGATTGGCTGTGATGCTATAAATACAGACACAATAAGTCACTCCCATCAGTCCTTTAAACATTCAGCACTGTAACTACCATAAGGTGGAATTCATTCCTCACCTGAACCAAAAAGCAAAGATGGTAAAACTTTTCTTTCTTTTTTTTTTTTTTTTGAGGCGGAATCTTGCTCTGTCATCTAGGGCTGGAGTGCAGTGGCACGATCTCGGCTCACTGCAAGCTCCGCCTCCCGGGTTCAAGTGATTCTCCTGCCTCAGCCTCCAGAGAAGCTGGGACTACAGGCGCCCACCACCATGCCCGGCTAATTTTTTTGTATTTTTAGTAGAGACAGGGTTTCACTGTGTATTAGCCAGGATGGTCTCGATCTCCTGACCTCGGGATCTGCCTGCCTCGGCCTCCCAAAGTGCTGGGATTACAGGCGTGAGCCACCGCGCCCAGCCAAAGATGGTAAAACTTTTTTTTTGAGACGAAGTCTCACTCTGTCACCCAGGCTGGAGTGCCGTGGCATGATCTCCGCTAACTGCAACCTCTGCCTCCCGGGTTCAAGTAATTCTCGTGCCTCAGCCTCCCTAGTAGCTGGGATTACAGGCACCTACCACCACACCCGGCTAATTTTTTTATTTTTATTTTTAGTAGAGATGGGTTTTCACCATGTCAGCCAGGCTTATTTCAAACTCCTGATGACCTCAAATGATCCACCTGCCGCGGCCTCCCAAAGTGCTGGGATTACAGGCATGAGCCACTGTGCCCAGCCTGGTAAAACTCTTTTTTTTTTTTTTTTTTTTTTTTTGAGACGGACTCGCGATTCTTCTGACTCAGTCTCCCAAGTAGCTGGGACTACAGGCACGCACCACCATGCCCAGCTTATTTTTGTATTTTTAGTACAGACAGGGTTTCGCCATACTGGCCAGGATGGTCTCGAACTCTTGACCTCGTGATCTACCCACCTTGGCCTCCCAAAGTGCTGGGATTACAGGTTTGAGCCACTGTGCCTGGCCAAAACTCTAATAATATGCACATTCTAAAGTGATATAATAGTATTTATAAAAATATATTGCCTCCTCAAAAGGAACTTAAGGCCTCCAATAGACAGCAAGTTGCTTATTTTCACAACATCCCAATAAAGAACTATTATTTAGCATTTATATCACACTAACTTGCAAAAGTGTTTTACAATTATTTTCATTGGTAGTCATGCATCACAACCACCCAATGAGCCAAAATGGTCCTGTTATCCTCATTTGACAGCTGAGAAAACTGATGTACTTTAAGATCAAGGTCAAGTCAGTCTGCTTTTCTTATAGACCAAGGGTCTAACCCTTATAAAAAGTCTCATTCGCTCATCAGTTACCTGTATTGCTCATAAAAGTAGTTAAAGCAGGTTTTTGGAAATTGGAGTCCATCTAAAATAATCATACAGGGCTGGGTGAGAGGTGGCTCATGCCTGTAATCCCAGCACTTTGGGAGGGCGAGGCAGGTAGATCACAGGAGGTCAGGAGTTTGAGATCAGCCTGGCCTACATGGTGAAACCCCATTTCTACTAAAAATACAAAAATTAGCTGGGTGTGGTGGCGCATGCCCATAATCCCAGCTACTCAGGAGGCTGAGGCAGGAGAATCGCTTGAACCTGGGGGGTGGAGGCTGCATGAGCCGAGATCGCACCATTGCACTCCAGCCTGGGCGATAGAACAAGACTCTGTCTCAAAATAAATAAATAAATAAAATAAAATAATGGTACAAAAACACTGAAAGATACTACTTCAACACAAATACATAGTCAGGCTGGGCGCAGTGGCTCACGCCTGTAATCCCAGCACTCTGGGAGGCCAAGGCGGGCAGATCACTTGAGGTCAGGAGTTTGAGATAGCCTGGCCAAACCCTGTCTCTACTAAAAATATTTTTTAAAAAGGCCGGGCAGCACAGAGGCTCATGCCTGTAATCCCAGCACTTTGGGAGGCTGAGGCAGGTGGATCACCTGAGGTCAGAAGTTCAAGACTAGCCTGGCCAACATGGTGAAACCCCGTCTCTACTAAAAATACAAAAATTAAGCCGGATGCGGTGGCGTATACCTGTAATCCCAGCACTTTGGGAGGCTGAAGCAGAAGAATTGCTTGAACCCAAGGGCGGAGGTTGGAATGAGCCAAGATTGCACCATTGCACTCCAGCCTGGGCAACAAGAACAAAACTCCAACTCAAAAAAAAAAAAACCAAAATTAGCTGGGCATGGTGGCAGGCGCCTATAATCCCAGCTACTTGGGAGACTGAAGCAGAAAGAACTGCTTAAAACCCAGGAGGCAGAGGGTGCACTGAACTGAGATCACGCCACTGCACTGCAGCCTGGGCGACAGAGCAAGAGTCCGTCTAAATATATATATATTATATATATATATGAAAATAAAATTAGCCAGGCGTGGTTCCAGGCGCAGGTAGTCCCAGCTACTCAGGAGGCTGAGGCAGGAGAATCACTTGAACTTGGGGCAGAGGTTGCAGTGAGCCGAGATCGCGCCATTGCACTCCAGCCTGGGCAAGAGACCGAGACTCCATCTTGCGGGGTGGGGGCGGGGGGCGGGAAGCCACATATTCAACTGGAATACAAACAGGTAAGTACTTAGTTACAATGACACAGGAAGTTTTCAAAGAAACTGGATACCAAAACCTGTTACCAAAAAAAACCAAAAAAAAATGATCAAATGTTTCATCATCTTACTTTTCCCCTTCAGTCAACTACAATTAGACTTCTATTTCCACCACTCCAATGAACGGGTCTACTGGAAGTCACCAATAATCCCTAGGTCCCTAGCTTGTCAAATCCTGTGAGTACTTCTCTGTTACGTGACCTCTATATAGCATTCAACAGAGCTCACCACTCCGTGTTTTTTGTTTTTTGTTTTTTTTGAGACAGTGTCTAGCTCTGTCACCTGGAGTGCAGCAGCACAATCACTGCTTACTGCAGCCTCAACCTCCCAGACTCAAGTAATTCTCCCACCTCAGCCTCCTGAATAGCTGGGACTACCACAGGCATGTGCCACCAGACAGCTAATTTTCTATTTTTTGTAGACACGGGGTCTTACTATGTTACCCAGGCTGACCACTCCCTTCTTGAAACACTTCTTTACTTGCCTTCTATAGCATCACTTTCTGGGTTTTCCACCTACCTCACTAGCTAGTGCTTCTCTTTCAAATTGCTCTTCTCTAGCCACAAACCATCCGTAGATGACCTCCTGATTAAATTCCATGACTTCAAATTCTATCTATTTCAGCTCAGAATTCTCCTAGGAATGCCAGGCATTTCTATCCAACTGCCTATCTAATTTCTCCATTTGGATACCTAATAAGTATCTCAAACCTGGCAGGACCAAAAGATAATTTTTTTTTTTTTTTTGACAGAGTCTCGCTCTGTCACCTAGGCTGGAGTGCAGTGGCACAATCTCGGCTCACTGCAAGCTCTGCCTCCCAGGTTCATGCCATTCTCCTGCCTCAGCCTCCCGAGTAGCTGGGACTACAGGTGCCCGCCACCATGCCCGGCTAATTTTTTTGTATTTTTAGTAGAGACGGGGTTTCACCGAGTTAGCCAGGATGGTCTCAATCTCCTGACCTCACCATCCACCCGCCTCGGCTTCCCAAAGTGCTGGGATTACAGGCATGAGCCACCGTGCCGGCCGACAATTTTTTTTTTTTTATTTTAGACAAGTTATCACTCTGTTGCCAGGGCTGAAGTGTAGTGGCACAATCACAGCTCACTGCAACCTCCACCCCCTGGGCTCAAGCCATCCTCCCACCTCAGCCCCTCAAGTAGCTGGGACCACAGGCATGTACCACCACACATGGCTAACTTTCTTATTTTTTGTAGACACGGGTTCTCTCTATCTTACCCAGGCTGGTCTGAAACTCCTGGGCTCAGGCGATCCTCTTGTCTCAGCCCCCAAAGTGCTGGGTTACAGGCATGAGCCACCACTGTCCAAGAATTCTAGACAATTATATTCTACTAGGCTTACTCATCTCAATTAACAGCATCAACCATTTACTTCCCTGGTTGCTCCAGTCAATAATCTAGAAGTTATCCATGATTCCTTATTACCTGTAACAATCCCAAAGCAAGCCCTGTCAACTTCACTTCCAAAAGACATGCCAAATCTGTCCACCTTTCCACAGCTTTTATACCATCACCCCAGTCCAAGTTACCATAAAGTCTCATGTGATTCGTGCAAAGAGCCTTGTTACTGGTCTCCTTGCTTCCTTCTACAATCCATTTATTTTTGGAGATGGAGTTTCGCTCTTGTTGCCCAGGCTAGATTGCAATGGTGTGATCTCGGCTCACCGCAAACCGGGTTCAAGCAATTCTCCTGCCTCAGTCTCCTGAGTAGCTGGGATTACAGGCATGCGCCACCATGCCCAGCTAATTTTCTATTTTTAGTAGAGATGGGGTTTCCCCATGTTGGTCAGGCTGGTCTCGAACTCCCAACCTCAAGTGATCCACCCACCTTGGCCTCCCAAAGTGCTGGGATTACAGGCGTGAGCCACCGCGCCCACAACACAATCCATTTCTTTTTTTTTTTTTTTTTTTTGAGACGGAGTCTCGCTCTGTCTCCCAAGCTGGAGTGCAGTGGCCGGATCTCAGCTCACTGCAAGCTCTGCCTCCCGGGTTCACGCCATTCTCCTGCCTCAGCCTCCCAAGTAGCTGGGACTACAGGCACCCGCTACCTCGCCCAGCTAGTTTTTTGTATTTTTTAGTAGAGACAGGGTTTCACCATGTTCGCCAGGATGGTCTCGATCTCCTGACCTCGTGATCCGCCCGTCTCGGCCTCCCAAAGTGCTGGGATTACAGGCTTGAGCCACCGCGCCCGGCCACTACAATCCATTTCTAACACAGCAACTGATCATTCTTTCTAGTCACAAATCAAGTCATATCATACTCATACTTAAAAACTCCAAAGGAGGCTGGGTGCAGTGGTTCACGCCTGAAATCCCAGCACTTTGGGAGGCCAAGGCAGGTGAATTGCCTGAGCTTAGGAATTTGAGACCAGACTGGGCAACATGGTGAAATCTGATCTCTACCAAAAATACAAAAAAATTAGCCAGACGTAGAGGCGTGCACCTATGGTCCCAGCTACTTGAGAGGCTGAGGGGGGAGGATCCTTTAGCCTGGTGGAGGTTACAGTGAGCCAAGATTGCGCCACTGCACTCCAACCTAGGTGACAGAGTGAGACCCCATCTAAAAAAAAAAAAAAAAAAAAACACTCCAAAGGAAACGAAACACCTTACCCTAGCTTCCAAATCTCACTGTCATGTAGCCTCTACCTTTCTCATCTCTGGTCATTCTCTCCTTCATTCACCGTATTCAAACAATACTGGCCTGATTTCTGTTCCTCCAACATACCAAGTTCATTCCTCCTTAGGTGCTCTGCACTTTAATGTTTGATCTGCTGATCTTCATATACTCCTAGATCTTAAATGCCATATCCTCAGAGAGATAGTCTCCCAATCTAAAGTAGCTATTCATTTCATATTATCACATCCTCTATTTTTCTTTATAGTATTTATCATTAACTGATTTTTATTTTGTTTTATTTTTGAGATGGAGTCTCGCTCTATCTCGCAGGCTGTACAGTGGCACGATCTTGGCTCACTGCAACCTCTGCCTCCCGGGTTCAAGCAATTCTCCTGCCTCAGCCTCCCAAGTAACTGGGATTACAGGCATCCACCACCATGCCCAGCTAATTTTTGTATAAAAGTAGAGATGGGGTTTCGTCATGTTGGCCAGGTTGGTCTTGAACTCCTGGCCTCAAGTGATCCACCCACCTAGGCCTCCCAAAGTGCTGGGATTACCATGCCCGGCCATTAACTGACTTTTTTATTGTTTTTTTGAGACTGAGTCTTGCTCTGTAGCCCAGGCTGGAGTGCAGTGGCACGATCTTGGCTCCCTGTAACCTCTGCGTGCTGGTTCCAGCGATTATCCTGCCTCAGCCTCCTGAATAGCTGGGACTGCAGGCTCATGCCACCACACCCAGCTAATTTTTGGTATTTTTAGTAGAGACAGGGTTTCACCATGTTGGCCAAGCTGGTCTTGAACTCCAGACCTCAAGTGATCTGCCTGCCTCGGCCTCCCAAAGTGCTGGGTTTACAAGCATAAGCCACCCAATGCCCGGCCATTAACTGATTTTTAAGAAGCTGTCTGTTGCTGGACACGGTGGCTCACGCCTGTAATTCCAGCACTTTAGGAGGCTGAGGCCGGTGGATCACTGGAGGTCAGGAGTTCGTGACAAGCCTGACCAACATGGTGAAACCCCGTCTCTACTAAATACAAAAAAAACAGCTGGGCATGGTGGTGCATGCCTGTAATCTGAGTTGCTTGGGAGGCTGAGACAGGAGAATTGCTCATACCTGGAAGGCGGAGGTTGTGGTTGTGGTGAGCCGAGATCGCACCATTGCACTCCACCCTGGGCAACAAGAGCGGAACTCCGTCTCAAAACACAAAAACAAAAAAAAGCTGTTTGTTGTCTGTTTGCCCTCACTGGAATGTATGCTCCATAACAGCAGGGACTTTGTCTATCTTGTTTTGTGTACCACCAATGCTGAAAACACAGTAGAAACTCAATATATTTGGCAGGCTTAGTTGTCAGGTGCTGACATTAAAAAGGTAAAAAAGGGCCAGGCACTCACACTTGTAATCCCAGCACTTTGGGAGGCTGAGGTGGGAGGGTCACTTGAAGCCAGGAGCTTGAGACCAGCATGGGCAATATAGCGAGACCTTGTCTTGGCCAAAAAAATTTTTTTTTCATTAGCCAGGCACAGTGGCTTGTGTCTACTCTCCTAGCTACTTGGGAGGCTGACACAAGAGGATCATTTAGGCCCAGGAATTTGAGGTTGCAGTGAGCTATAACAGCACCACTATACTCTAGCCTGGTGGAGAATTAAACTCTGTCTCAAAAAAGAAAAAAAAACAGTCCGGACAACATATTGAGACCCCATCTCCACAAAATATTTTTAAAATTAGCTGGCACACTGGCTTGCATCTGTAGTCCTAGCTACTTGGGAGGCTGAGGCAGGAGGATTGCTTGAGCCCAAGAGTTTAGAAGCTGCAGTGAGTTATGACAATGCCATGGCACTCCAAGCCTGGGAACACAGTGAGATCCTGTCTATTAAAAAAAAAAAGTGAAAAAGGCATAACCCCTACCTACAAAAAGCTCACAATCCAGATGAGGAAACAGAATGGCAATTAAATAATAAATGTAAGGAACATGCATTCTGTTTTATAGAATGAGATGTTGCCCTTTAAACAACGTAAAAAACAATAATAAAGGTAATGTTAGCAGGATAGTAAAATGTCAGAGTAGCCCATCAGCAAGAGTGATTAATAGTGCCTTGGGAACGGGGAAGACTTCACAGAAGAAATTAACTATGAGCTAAATCCTAAAGCTTAATTAGGAGAGTCTTGGTTATGTTTGTTCAGATAATTGGTTATGTTTGTCTATTTTGGAAGAAATGTCCTTGGAAGAAAATAGCTTGAGCAAAAATATAATAAAGTGAGGCAGGATGATGGAATCAAGCATCTGCTATGTATCAGGCACCAGGGCCTTAAAGGGAAAGGGCATAAGTAATCTTACAGCTTAGGAAGATCACTCTTGTGGCAGTGTGGTGGACAGACTAGAGAGAGGTGATAAGCCTCGAGACATGCAGATTAGTTAGGAGGCTACTGTAACTGTCGAAATATGAAATAAAAAAGGTCTCATCCAAGAATTTGGCAATATGTTACAAACGAAAAAATGCAGATTTAGGAGACCTTCGATGTTAAAATCAGAACTGGGACCAATCAGATATGTCGGATAAAGGGTAAGGAGAAATCAAGGTCAAATTCAAATTTTTTTTTTTATTTTTGAGAAGGAGTTTCACTCTTGTTGCCCAGGCTGGAGTGCAATGGTGTGATCTCAGCTCACGGCAACCTCTTGGGTTCAAGTGATTCTCCTGCCTCAGCCTCCCGAGTAGCTGGGTGAGGGTGAGAGGGAAACCTTGTCTCAAAAAAACAAAGTGAGCTGGGCACAGAGGTTCACACCTGTAATCCCAGCACTTTGGGAGGCTGAGGTGACCAGCACTTGATCCCAGGAGTCCAAGACCAGCCTGGGCAACATGGCAAAACCCCATCTCAAAAAAAAAATATACCCACAAAAAATTAGCCAGGCATGGTGGCGCGCCATCTGTAGTGCCGGGGACTCAAGAGGCTTAGGTGGGAGGATCGCTTGAGCCCGGAGGCACAGGTTGCAGTGAATTGTGATTGTGCCACTGAACTCCAGCCTGAGCTACAGAGAAGACTCTGTCTCAAAAACAAAACAAAACAAAACAGAACAAAACAAAAAACCCACAACTGCATTTCTAAGTAAAATAAATTCAAAAGGATTTAAATTTTCTAGACTTTTCACTTTTAATTATGTAAAACATATTAAAAAAGAAAATTAAGCTAAAAATTCAAATGTATTTAGAGAATTACATTTCTGGAATTAGTCTTTAAAGCCTCTCTTCTCCGCCCCAGACAAAAAAAACACACTCTTTTAGTGTTCAGTTCTAAGAGTTATCATAAATGCATAGTCGTGTAACCACAACCACAATCAAAACATGGAACAGTCATGTCACCCCCCAAAAATTTCCTCATACTACCTCTTTGCAGTCAAACTCTCTACTTTGTTTTTTTTTTTTTTTTTGAGACAGTCTCGCTCTGTCACCAGGCTGGAGTGCAGCGTGGTGCCATCTCGGCTCATGGCAACCTCTGACTCCCAGGTTCAAGCGATTGTCCTGCCCCAGCGTTCCGAGTAGCTAGGACTACAGGTGCGCGCCACCATGCCCAGCTAATTTTTGCATTTTTAGTAGAGATGGGGTTTAATTACACTGGCCAGTCTGGTCTTGAACTCCTGACCTCGTGATCTGCCCGCCTCGGCCTCCCAAAGCGCTGGATTACAGGCGTGAGCCACTGCACTTGGCCACTCTCTCTCTACAGTTTTTTTTGTTTTTTTTTTTTTTTTTGAGATGGAGTTTCACTCTTGTTGCCTAGGCTGGAGTGCGATGGTGCCATCTTGGCTCACCGCAACCTCCGCCTCCCGGGTTCAAGCAATTCTCCTGCTTCAGCCTTCCTGAGTAGCTAGGATTACAGGCAAGCGCCACCACACCCGGCTAATTTTGTATTTTTAATAGAGATGGAGTTTCTCCATGTTGGTCTGGCTGGTCGCAAACTCCCGACTTCAGGTGATCTGCCCCAACTTGGCCTCCCAAAGTGCTGGGATTACAGGCATGAACCACTGCACCTGGCTCACTCTCTCTCTACTCTTATTCCCAGGCAATCACTGATCTGTTCCCCACTGTCCTTATAGTTTTGAGTTTTCCCCAGAACATCATACAAATGCAGTCATACAGACTACAGCCTTTTGAGTTTTGTTTCTTTCATTGAACATAATACCAATGAATTTCATTCACGTTACTGCATATGTGACTACTTCCTTTTTATTGCTGAAGAGTATTCCATTGTGTAGATATATCACAGTTTATCCATTCCCCAGCTAAGAGTCATTCAGATTCTTTCCAGTTTGTGGTGACTATAAATAAAGCTGCTGTAAACAGTCACAGACAAGTTTTTTTGTGAACACAGATTTTTATTTCACTTGAATAAATACTTAGGTCATATTTATTTATTTATTTAGGAGACACAGTCTCACTCTGTCTCCCTGGCTAGAGTGCAGTGGCGCAATTTCAGCTCACTGCAACCTCCACCTCCCAGGTTCACGCGATTCTCCTGCCTCAGTCCCCGAGTAGCTGGGACTACAGGCACATGCCACCACACTGAGTTAACTTTTGTTTTTTTTGTTTTTTTTTTTCTGTCAAGACAGAGTTTTGCCATGTTGCCCTGGCTGATCTCAAACTCTTGGGATCCAGTGATCTGCCTGCCTTGGCATCCTAAAGTGTTGGGATTAAAGCATAAGCCACTGGGTCCAGCCCATTTTTTTAATGGCGTTGTTTGCTTTCTTCTCGCTGAGTTTTGAGCTCTTTATACTTTTTTTTTTTTTTTTTTTTTGAGATGGAGTCTAGCTCCATCACCCAGGCTGGAGTGCAGTGGCACGATCTTGGCTCACTGCAACCTCTGCCTCCCAGATTCAAGTAATTCTCCTGCCTCAGCCTCCCAAGTAGCTGGGATTACAGGGATGTGCCACCACGCCTGGCTAATTCTTTTTGTATTTTTAGTAGAGACGGGGTTTCACCATATTGGCCAGGCTAGTCTCGAACTCCTGACCTTGTGATTCACCTGCCTCGCCCTCCCAAAGTGCTGGGATTACAGGCACGAGCCCCCGTGCCCGCACTTTTTTTTTGAGAGCGTGTCTTGCTGTTGCCCAGGCTGCAGAGCAGTGGTGTGATCTCGGCTCACTGCAACCTCCACCTCCCAGGTTCAAGAGATTCTCCTGCCTCAGCCTCCCAAGTAGCTGGGACTATAGGCGCAAGCCACCATGCCTGGCTAATTTTTTGTATTTTTAGTAGAGATGAGGTTTCAATGTGTTAGCCAGGATGGTCTCGATCTCCTGACCTCGTAATCCACCCACCTTCGCCTCCCAAAGTGCTGGGATTACAGGTGTAAGTCACTTCGTCCAACCTCTTTATACATTTCTAATATGACCTGCATGTCTGATTTATAATTGGCAAACATTTCTCCCAGTGTGTTGCTTATATTTTCATCTACTTGATAGTCTACTGCAAAGCAAAAGTTTTTAATTTTGATGAAATCCAATGTATCAACTTTTTATTTTATGGATCTTGCTTTTGGTGACATATCTGAGAACTCTTTGCCTAACTCAATGTAATAAGGATTACCTGTTATCTTCTTTTAAATCTCTTATAGTTTAGGCCGGGCATGGTGGCTAACACCTGTAGTCCCAGCACTGTGGAAGGCTGAGGTAAGCAGATAGCTTGAGTCCAGGAGTTTGAGACCAGTCTGGGCAACATGGCAAAACCCCACCTTTATTTAAAAAAAAAAAAAAAAAAAAAAAATATTAAAATTAAAACAAAATAATAAAAAAATTTATAATTTTACAAATTACATTTAGGTGTAATTGTTGAGATGACTATTCTTTCTCCACTGAACTGCCCTTGCACCTTGGTCAAATATGAATAGCCATATTTAATAGTGTGAATCTGTTGTTTTTGTTTTTTTTTTCCTTGAGACGGAATCTTGCTCTGTTGCCCAGGCTGGAGTGCAGTGGCGCGGTCTCAGCTCACTGCAACCTCCGCCTCCCAGGTTTACGCCAGCCTCCCGAGTAGCTGGGACTACAGGCACCTGCCACCACGCCCGGCTAATTTTTTGTATTTTAAGTAGAGACGGGGTTTCACCGTGTTAGCCAGGATGGTCTCGATCTCCTGACCTCATGATCCAACCACCTCGGCCTCCCAAAGTGCTGGGATTACAAGCATGAGCCACCGTGCCCAGCCTGTTTCTTTTTTTTCTTTTCTTTTTTTTTTTTTTTGAGATGGAGTCTCGCTCTGTCACCTAGGCTGGAGTGTAGTGGAATGATCTCAGCCACTGCAACCTCTGCCTCCTGGGTTCAAGTGATTCTCCTGCCTCAGCCTCCTGAGTAACTGGGACTACAGGTGCGTACCAGCACGCCCCACTTATTTTTGTATTTTTAGTAGAGATGGGTTTTCACTATGTTGGCCAAGCTGGTCTCAAACTCCTGACCTCAAGTGATCCCCCACCTCGACCTCCCAAAGTCCTGGGATTACAGGCATAAGCCACCATGCCCAGCCTGAATCTATTTCTGAACCTCTGTTCTGTTCATTGATCTATGTATCTATCCTTCTGCCAACACCACACTGTTCTGATTACTATAGCTTTTTAGTAAGTCTTGAAATCAGATAGTATTAGTCTTCCAACTCTGTTGTCCTTTTTCAAAATTGTTTTGGCTATTTTAGTCCCTTTGCCTTTCCATATAAATTTTAGAATCAGCTTGTCAAATACTTTTTTTCAGAGCTCCGCCTCCGGGCTTCACGCCATTCTCCTGCCTCAACCTCCTGAGTAGCTGGGACTACAGGCGCCCGTCACCACGCCCAGCTAATTTTTTGTATTTTAAGTAGAGACAGGGTTTCACCGTGTTAGCCAGGATGGTCTCGATCTCCTGACCTCGTGATCCGCCCACCTTGGCCTCCCAAAGTGCAGGGATTACAGGCGTGAGCCACCGCGCCCAGCTCAAGATTCTAATTTTTCACTTGCACAGCTGTTCTGAGATTTCCTGCAGTTGTCCAGAGGAAAAGAAAAATGTTTTATATAAAGATATGTATCATTCTTTAGTACAACAGAGTTGAAAACCCATTTTTCATAAAGGACAAGCTATTCATTCCAAACAGTAACAATAAAATGTTAACCTTCTTGTACTTTACAAACAATGGTCCCTCTGCTGCCAATGATCTTCCTCTGACTCTTCACCTAAATCGTACTCATCCTTCAGGTCTTTGGACAATCCTCCATCCACAAGCCTTCCTTGATTCTCCCCAAATATGGGTTAAGGGTTAACATATTTTCATTACACTCTGAAGACGTCTATCATCACTCTTAACTCTGTGATTGAGAGTTAACTTGTTTCTCCCATCAGGACATAAACTCTAGGTGGGTATGAAGGAGAAAACACTAAATACTTATATTTTAGCTCCTAGCACAGACAGAGCAATACGTAAGTTTTTGTTCTTAATGACCAATTGCGCCGGGCGCGGTGGCTCAAGCCTGTAATCCCAGCACTTTGGGAGGCCAAGACGGGCGGATCACGAGGTCAGGAGATCGAGATCATCCTGGCTAACACGGTGAAACCCCGTCTCTACTAAAAAGTACAAAAAACTAGCCAGGCAAGGTGGCGGGCGCCTGTAGTCCCAGCTACTCGGGAGGCTGAGGCAGGACAATGCCGTGAACCCGGGAAGCGGAGCTTGCAGTGAGCTGAGATCCGGCCACTGCACTCCAGCCTGGGCAACAGAGCGAGACTCCGTCTCAAAAAAAAAAAAAAAGACCAATTGCTTTGAATAACAGCAAGAAGGGGGAGAAGTTGAAAACAGGATGTCCTACCTTGCAAACAAGCTATAAAAAGAATCCTCCAAAAAAGCGGAAAGTGATGCCAGTTAAAAAAGAAGGGCTGGGCACAGTGGCTCACACCTAAAATCCTAGCACTTTGGGAGGTTGAGGCAGGAGGATCACTTGAGGCCAGGATTTTGACAGCACCCTGAGCAACACAGTGAGACTCTGTTTCTATTAAAAAAAAAAAAAAGGAAAGGGGCCAGGCACGGGGGCTCAGGCCTGTAATCCCAGCACTTTGGGAGGCTGAGACAGGCGGATTACAAGGTCAGGAGTTCGAACCCAGGAAACGGAGGTTGCAGTGAGCCGAGATCGCCCCACTGCACTCCAGCCTGGGGGACAGAGGCAGACTTCCTCTCAAAAAAAAAAAAAAAAGACAAGTTCCACCGGGCATGGTGGCTCACGCCTGTTATCCCAGCATTTTGGGAGGCCGAAGCAGGTGGATCACCTGAGGTCAGGAGTTTGAGACCACCCTGGCCAACATGGTGAAACCCCGTCTCTACTAAAAATACAAAAATTAGCTGGGCATGGTGGTGTGCGCTTGTAGTTCCAGCTACTTGGGAGAGGCAGGAGTATTGCTTGAATCCCGGAGACTAAGGTTGCAGTGAGCCAAGATCGTGCCACTGTACTCCAGCCTGGGCAACAGAGTGACACTTTGTCTCAAAAAAAAAAAAAAAGTTCACAGAAAAAAAAAAATTGAAAAATAAGGAAAAGGACTAGCACTGTACTATGAAGTAGTAGTTGTCATGCCACATTCCTGCAAGGCTAATCTCTCAAAGATATGAATGAACAACATATAAAGCAACTGAAGCTTGGACTCACAGGGTCATCAATTTGACTTTAACTACTAATATGTCAATGACTACTAAATCTGTATCTTCCTTCTGAACCTTTCTACTCAAGACCTATATATATATCCGGAAGCCTACTGGATTTGCTATTGGATTTCCCAGATACCTCAAATACTACACACCAAAATCAAACTTATTTCCCTCAAATGTAATACCCTCTTTTACTCTTGTATTCCCTAACTTGGTTAATGACATCACATTCCACTTAATTGTCCAAGCCAGCAATTTCAACTCCATCGTTGACAACTCCTTCTTCTCTACCCATTCCCCAATATAAAGTCAATGAGATCCTTTTAGTTACTCTCCTAAAAAAGTTCTTCAATCTGTCTACAATTCCACCATGACTACTGTGCCTGATATCTTCAATATCTCTCAAGTCATCACACCAGTCTCCCAACCAACTAGTCTCCCTACAATCAATTGTGCCTTTTAAAATCTAACTTCTACACTGTCAACAGTTACTTCTACTTAAATAGTGATCTAAACATGTTCCTTACCTGGTTTAAAAACTCTTCCATGACTCCTCAGCACCTACAAAATAAAATTCAGACCCCTTACTAAGGTCACCCATAACTGGATTCCAACCCATCTCTCACCTCACTTCCTTCTATTCCTTCCTCATACCCCATGATCTTGCCACATTAAACTAGTCCACATGTCCATACTTCTTGCACATCTGTATCTTTGTACAAGCTATTTTTCTCACTTCAAACAGTCATTTTTCCAATCCTTTTTTTGGCTGACTCAGCCAAATTGTATTCCTCCTTCAAGACCCAACTGACTCTCTAGGAAGTCTTCTCTAACTTTCCCCTCCCACTACAAGGCAGAGCTAATGTTCCCATAGCACTTAGTACAGATTTCTATTACAGCACTTATTGTACTGACTCAGAACTATTTATGTGCTGGTCTCTAATTAAAATGTGGCTGCTCTTTACAACTAATTGATACAACAAGTTACAAATTTCTTTGTTGCTTCTTCATTCCCACTGCTTCACTTGGCTAGCCTTAAAAACAAAAAAAAAAGGCTGGGTGTGGTGGCTCACGCCTGTAATCCCAGAACTTTGGGAGGCTAAGGCGGGCGGATCACGAGGTCAGGAGATCGAGACTATCCTGGCTAACACAGTGAAACCCTGTCTCTACTAAAAATACAAAAGATTAGCCAGGCCTGATGGCGGGCACCTGTAGTCCCAGCTACTCGGGAGGCTGAGGAAGGAGAATGGCGTGAACCCGGGAGGCAGACCTTGCAGTGAGCCGAGATCGCGCCACTGCACTCCAGCGTGGGCGACAGAGCAAGACTCCATCTCAAAAAAAACAAAAAACAAAAAAAAAGGTGAACTCTTTTTCTTTTTTTTTTCTGAGATGGAGTCTCACCCTGTCTAGGCTGGCGTGCAATAGCACGACCTTGGCTCACTGCAACCTCCACCTCCCAGGTTGAAGCGATTCTCCTTCCTCAGCCTCCTGAGCAGCTGGGATTACAGCTGCCTGCCACTAAGCTCAGCTAATTTTTGCTTTTTGTTTTCTGGGATGTTTTTTGAGATGGAGTCTTGCTCTATCACCCAGGCTGGAGTGCAGTGGCGCGATCTCAGCTCACTGCCACTTTCACCTCCCGGATTCAAGGAATTCTCAATCCCAGCCTCCCAAGTAGCTGGGATTACAGGCGCCTGCCACCACGCCCAGCTAATTTTTATATTTTTAGTAGAGACAGGGTTTCACCATCTTGGCCAGGATGGTATTGAACTCCTGACCTCGTGATCTGCCCACCTCGGCCTCCCAAATTGCTGGGATTACAGGTGTGAGCCACTGCATCCGGCCAACAGTGAACACTTTAAAAATGATTTTGTCATTTATATTTTAATTCCCTCCCAGCGCCTAGCACAAGATATAACACACGATAGACACTTAAATATTTGCTGAAGTTGATTGCTGAAAGGATCAACTCCAACATTTTTCAACGAGGCCACAGAACCCACAAAGCTTACGATTCAAGCCTAGTTATGGCTTACTGGTAGAAAAAAAGACATTACACAAATTCGCAAATTGATACTTATGTTGTTTCTAGATTTGCATATTTTTCCCAACTAGTTTCAGGGTCAGTTCCCAGAAAATTGGTAACCAAGTAAATCTTTTAAACAAAACACTTATTTTTGTTGTTGTTTTAAATAGGGTCTCACTCTGTCTCCCAGGCTGGAGTGCAATAGCGTGATTACAGCTCGGATTACTGCTCACTGCATCCTTGATCTCTTGGACTCAAGTGATCCTACCACCTCAGCCTCCCAAGTAGCTGGGACTATAGGTACATGCCACCACACCCAGCTCATTTTTAATTTTTTGTAAAGGGAGGGTTTCACCATATTACCCAGGCTGGTCTGGAACTCCTGGGCTCAAGTGATCCTCCTCCTAGGCCTCCCAAAGTGCTGATATTACAGGCATGAACCACCATGCAGACCAAAATCACTTCTTATTTTTATTTATTTTATTTTTTTCAGAGTCTCCCTCTGTTGTTGCCCAGGCTGGAGTGCAGTGGCGTGATCTCTGCTTACTGTGACCTCCGCCTCCTGTGTTTAAGCGATAAGCGAGTCTCCTGCTCAGCCTCTCGGATAACTGGGATTACAGGCGTCCACCACCACGCCCAACTAATTTTTGTATTTTTAGTAGAGATGGGGTTTCACCATATTGGCCAGGCTGGTCTCGAACTCCTGACCTTGTGACCCACCCGCCTCGGCCTCCCAAAGTGCTGGGATCACAGGCGTAATCCACCGCACCTGGCCCTAAATCACTTCTTAAACGACCTGTATTTTCCCATGAAATAGTATGATCCAGTGTTGTACCAAACCACCATTTAATAATTGAGCCAGCACACACCTGTAACCCCAGCACTTTGGGAGGCCGCAAGGTGGGCTTGTAGCCGGACAAGGTGCAGACAAAACCCCTCAGACACCAAATTAAAGAAGGAAGGGCTTTATTTGGCCGGGAGCTTTGGCAAGACTCATGTCTCCAACAACCGAGCTCCCCAAGTGAGCAATTCCTGTCCCTTTTACGGGCTCACAACTCTAAGGGGGCCTGCGTGAGAGGGTCATGATCAATTGAGCAAGCAGGGGGTACGTGACTCTGGGCTGCATACACCAGTAATTAGAACAGGACGGCCGGGCACGGTGGCTCAAGCCTGTAATCCCAGCACTTCAGGAGGCCAAGACGGGCAGATCACGAGGTCAGGAGATCGAGACCATCCTGGCTAACATGGTGAAACCCCGTCTCTACTAAAAAAATACAAAAAACTAGCCAGGCGAGGTGGTGAGCGCCTGTAGTCCCAGCTACTCGGGAGGCTGAGGCAGGAGAATGGCGTGAACCCAGGAGGCGGAGCTTGCAGTGAGCTGAGATCCGGCCACTGCACTCCAGCCTGGGCAACAGAGCGAGACTCCGTCTCAAAAAAAAAAAAAAAAAAAAAGAACAGGACAGGGATTTTCACAGTGCTTTTCTATACAATGTCTGTAATCTATAGATAACATAACCTATTAGGTCAGGGGTAGATCTTTAACTACCAGGTCCAGGGTGTGGCGCCGGGCTGTCTGCTTGTGGATTTCATTTCTGCCTTTTAGTTTTTACTTCTTCTTTCTTTGGAGGCAGAAATTGGGCATAAGACAATATAAGGGGTGGTCTCCTCCCTTAGGCTGATCACCTGAGGTCAGGCGTTTGAGACCAGCCAGGCCAACATGGCAAAACCCCATCTCTACTAAAGTAAAAAAATTAGCCAGGCATCGTGGCGGGCACCTGTAACCCCAGCTGCTGAGGAGGCTGATGCAGGAGAAGCTTGAACCCAGACGGCAGAGGTTGCAGTGAGCCGAGATTGCGCCCCTGCGCTCCAGCCTGGGCGACAAGAGTGAGACTCTATCTCAAAAAGTAAACAAATAAATAAATAAAAATTAAAACAAAAATTGAACCAGCAAAGCAGATTACTTATTTCCCTCCTTGTATTAAATGCATCTTTAATAAAGAAAAGTTAGTATTTTTCTTGTTAAATTGTAGTCCTTTTCACTATAAGTCACAGAGCTTTGACAGGGAAACAATCAAGACCTTGAGAGGTAATAAGACAGAAGTAGATATTAAATACTTCTTTTTATTTTGTTTTGTTTTTTGTTTTTTGAGACGGAGTCTCACTCGCTCTGTCGCCCATGCTAGAGTGCCGTGGCACGAGCTTGGCTCATTACCACCTCCACCTCCTGGATTCAAGCGATTCTCCTGCCTCAGCCTCCCAAGTAACTGGGATTACATGTGACCACCACCATGCCCACCTAATCTTTGTATTTTTAGTAGAGACGGGGTTTCACCATGTTGACCAGGCTGGTTTCAAACTCCTGACCTCAAATGATCCACCCACCTCAGCCTCCCAAAGTGCTAGGATTACAGCAGTGAGCCAACATGCTCGACCAATAATTTTGTTTTTAAACATAATGTTTTTAGGCCGGGTGCAGTGGCTCACGCCTGTAATCCCAACACTCTGGGAGGCAGAGGCGGGTGGATCATTTCAGGTCAGGAGTTCGAGACCAACCTGGCCAGCATGGTGAAACCCCATTTCTACTTAAAATACAAAAATTAGCCAGGCGGTTAGTGCCGTGCCTGTAATCTCAGCAATTCAGGAGGCTGAGGCAGGAGAACTGCTTGAGCTTGGGAGGCGGAGGTTGCAGTGAGTTGAGGTGGCGCCACTGCACTCCAGTCTGGGCGACAGAGTGAGACCTTGTCTCAAAAAAATAACAAATTAATAAATAGAATTAAAAAAAAAAAAAAAAAGATTTTCAGCTGGGCGTGGTGGCTCACACCTGTAATCCCAGCACTTTGGGAAGCCAAGGCAGGCAGATCGCCTGAGGTCGGGAGTTCGAGACCAGCCTGGCCAACATGGTGAAATCCCATCTTTACTAAAAATACAAAAATTAGCCAGGTGTGGTGGCGTGCGCCTGTAATCCCAGCTACTCGAGAGGCTGAGGCCAGAGAATCACTTGAATCCAGGAGGCAGACGTTGCAATGAGCTGAGATCTCGCCACTGCACTCCACCCAGGGCAACAGAGTGAACCTCGGTATCAAAAAAATAGAATAAAACAAGGCAGGGCATGTTGGCTCACACCTATAATCCCAGCACTTTGGGAGGCCGAAGCGGGTGGATCACGAGGTCAGGAGATCGAGACCATCCTGGCTAACACAATGAAACCCCGTCTCTACTACAAATACCAAAAGAAATTAGCCAGGCATGGTGGCGGGCGCCTGTAGTCCCAGCTGCTCGGGAGGCTGAGGCAGGAGAATGGTGAGAACCCGGGAGGGGAGCTTGCAGTGAGCTGAGATCGTGCCACTGCACTCCAGCCTGTGCGACAGAGCGAGACTCCGTCTCAAAATATTAAAAAAAAAATAATAAGAAGAAGCCAATAAATATTTCTTTTAGCCCCTGCTATGTCAGAGATTCACAGGAAGTCCTTAAATCTCCAAAGCTCCTGTCCCACTTTGGAAAAACTTCTCACACAACAGGCAATCAAGATACTAGTCCACCCCTTTTTCTTTCCCAGGGGAAGAAATCCTCATTTTGTAAGGTCATTTACTGCATAAAAGTAACCACAAATACAAAAGAGAATAGAAGGAGAGGAGGACAGGAAATTCTCATCACAGCTGAACAAACCTCTATTATTTTAACGTAACATGTGTGGCATTTATGGGCTTATTTGAACTGATGGAAATTTCTAGGCCGGGCGCGGTGGCTCAAGCCTGTAATCCCAGCACTTTGGGAGGCCGAGACGGGTGGATCACGAGGTTAGGAGATCTAGACCATCTTGGCTAACACAGTGAAACCCCGTCTCTACTAAAAAATACAAAAAACTAGCCGGGCGAGGTGGCGGGCGCCTGTAGTCCCAGCTACTCGGGAGGCTGAGGCAGGAGATGGCGTAAACCCGGGAGGCGGAGCTTGCAGTGAGCTGAGATCCGGCCACTGCACTCCAGCCTGGGCGACAGAGCAAGACTCCGTCTCCAAAAAAAAAAAAAAAAAGAAATTTCCAGTAGGGGTAAAAATGCATTACCAACATTAAAAATAAATGTCCAACTATTAAAAAATAAAATAAGATGGCTAGGCCAGCTTCAACACTTTATACTCTACTTAATGTATAATATTTTATACTCTACTCCATGTAGTAGTCAAAGATGGAATAAATTTTTGTAATGACCCATCACGATAGTAACAAATGCTTTCTTTTTAAAACCATTATCTTAAAGAAAGAAAAGTGAAACACATTTTACCAGAAGTTAAAACAACCAGGTTCATTTTCCCCATTCCTATAAAATAATACACTCCCCTTATTTGTGAATCTTCAAGAACCTAGTATAGCCCCTCCCTACCTTTACTCAGGTAAAAGACAAATCACTTATTGATTTCCAAAAGGCCTTGACAGTTCAAGGTCTCCATCCTCAGAGCCAGCAAAGCTGAAGCGTCTATGTCCTTTTAAAAGGAGTCTGCATCTCTATTTTAGAAACCATTTTCTCGCTGGGCTTGGTAGCTTACGCCTGTGATCCCAGCACTTTGGGAGGCGGAGGCAGGCGGATCACCCGAGGGCAGGAGTTCGAGACCAGCCTGACCAAAATGGTGAAACCCCATCTCTACCAAAAATACAAAAACTAGCCAGGCATGGTGGTGGGCGCCTGTAATCGCAACTACTTGCAGGCTGAGGCAGGAGAATCGCTTGAACCCGGGAAGTGGAGGTTGCACGCAGCCAAGATTGCGTCACTGCAGTCCAGCCTGGGCGACAGAGTGAGACTCTGTGTCAAAACATAAATAAATAAGCTGGGCGCGGTGGCTCACGCCTGTAATCCCAGCACTTTGGGAGGCCGAGGCGGGTGGATCACGAGGTCAGGAGATTGAGACCATCCTGGCTAACACGGTGAAACCCCGTCTCTACTAAAAATACAAAAACTTAGCTGGGTGCAGTGGCGGGCACCTGTAGTCCCAGCTACATGGGAGGCTGAGGCAGGAGAATGGCGTAAACCCGGGAGGAGGAGCTTGCAGTGAGCCGAGATTGCGCCACTGCACTCCAGCCTGGGCGACAGAGCGAGACTCCGTCTCAAAATAAATAAATAAATAAAATAAAATAAAATAAAAAGAACCCATTTTCTCTCTCCATAAACACATAGTTTGACTGTCCTCTGCTTTGTCTACGTTAAAAAACAACGTCTCAGGAGTGTTTCTTCAGCCTCTCAGGAAAACCAGACACCTCTTAGGTTCCTCTTCTGAGATATTCCACCTGGGAGATCCCACTGATAAGCAGGTAACAAAAAGTAGAGTTAGAGGGCTGCTGTATGCATATCTGACCTCCAAAATAGAGACAGGTCCCCAGAGCAGCCAGAAACTCCTTTGCAAAGGAAAACTTTTTATAATTTAAAAATAATAAAATGGGCCAGGCGCAGTGGTTCACACCTGTAATCCCAGCACTTTGGGGGGGGGGGGGGGGGGGTGTGGGTGGAGTGCGGATCACCTGAGGTCAGAAGTTCAAGACCAGCCTGGCCGGCAATGGCGAAACCCTGACTATACTAAAAAAAATGCAAAAATTAGCCAGGTATGGTGGCGCGTGCCTGTAATCCCAGCTACTAGGGAGGTTGAGGCAGGAGAATTGCTTGAACCCAGGAGGCAGAGGTTGCCGTAAGCCAAGTTCGCACCACTGCCCTCCAGCCTGGGCGACAGAGCAAGACTCCTTTCCCCACCTCAAAAAAAAATTATAATAAAATAAAATGAAAAATGGCCGGGCGCGGTGGCTCAAGCCTGTAATCCCAGCACTTTGGGAGGCCGAGGCGGGTGGATCACGAGGTCAGGAGATCGAGACCATCCTGGCTAACATGGTGAAACCCCGTCTCTACTAAAAATACAAAAAACTAGCCAGGCGTGGTGGCGGGCGCCTGTAGTCCCAGCTACTCGGAGGCTGAGGCAGGAGAATGGCGTGAACCCGGGAGGCGGAGCTTGCAGTGAGCCGAGATCGCGCCACTGCACTCCAGCCTGGGCGACAGAGCGAGACTCCGTCTCAAAAAAAAAAAAAAGAAATACAAAAAATAGCCGGGCGAGGTGGCGGGCGCCTGTAGTCCCAGCTACTCGGGAGGCTGAGGCCGGAGAATGGCGTGAACCCGGGAGGCGGAGCTTGCAGTGAGCTGAGATCCGGCCACTGCACTCCAGCCTGGGCTACAGAGCGAGACTCCGTCTCAAAAAAAATAAATAAATAAAAAATAAAATGAAAATAAAGATAACAAAATAGCCAGGCACAGTGGCTCACGCCTGTAATCCCAGCACTTTGGGAGGCCGAGGTGGGTGGATCACCTGAGGTGAGGAAATCAAGACCAGCCTGGCCAACATGGTGAAACCCCATCTCTACTAAAACTACAAAAATTAGTCAGGCATGGTGGTGAGCATCTGTAATCCCAGCTACTCGGGAGGCTGAGGCAGGAGAATGGCTTGAACCTGGGAGGTGGAGGTTGTTGCGAGCCAAGATGACACCACTGCAGTCCAGCTTGGTGACAGAGTGTGACAGAGCAAGACTCTGTCTCAAAAATAAAATAAAACAAACAAATTGTATTTTCACATCCCTCACTGGGCAGCCCTCCCAGCTTGTCTCAAACTAGTTTTCACAACTCTTTTTTTTTTTTTTTTTCCCAGACAGAGTCTCGCACTGTTGCCTGGACTAGAGTGCAAATGGTGCTATCTCAGTTCACGCAACCTCCGCCTAACGGGTTCCAGTGATTCCCCTGCCTCAGCCTCCCAAGTAGCTGGGATTACAGGCGCCCGCCACCACACCCGGTTAATTTTTTGTATTTTTAGTAGAGACGGGATTTCACTATGTTGGCCGAGCTGGTCTCGAACTTCTGACCTCATGATCTGACCGCCTCAGCCTCCCAAAGTGCTCGGATTACAGGCATGAGCCACCGAGCTCGGCCTTTTCTCAACTCTTTAAAGCACGTTAGTGCCAACTATATTACAAGGCAACCTGAGTTAGCTATGTTCAGTAAGTATTTTAACAGATTGGCCCTCCATCCTTTTGGGTGAGGAGCTGCACACCGTTTGTAAAAACACCAAAGAGTACGGTACTTTTCCTACAGAAGTCTGATGGCTAATTCGTCACATTACAGAACTGGTAGTTCTGCACATGATCTGCTATGCCCATACAGAAAACACATATGTGTCTACTGAGGTTTTACAAACAATATGCTTCTTACCTTAACAGAGAAATCAGTCATTCCATTAACAATGGTAAGGTCTAACTTCCAGTATATTGTTGGTGACACATTAACATCAGCATAGTACTTACAATTCACAATTTGCATAAACAATCTCAATTACATAGGTGATGCTTGCAATAGCCCGTTTGAAGCATGACATCTTCCTGGTGTTCAGAAAGGTTAAGTGGGACCTGCTCAAGGTTACCTAGCAGCTTTATCAATGGTGGACTTCCTTTCGAACCTGCCTGACTCTAAGCCCCTACACCTCTTTTCCCTAGACCCCTCCCAGCTTTCAAAAGAGGGCTCCCGACTCCCATCCTCTACCCAGACCAGCCTATTACTCCAGGATACCGACCCTTCCTCTGCCTGGTTCAGAGGTGGCTTCTTCAGCTCCAACAGAGCTTTCATCCTCTACCACCCTCCCCTCGCGATCATTCTCTGAAATAAGCGGAAAAGAAGAGGCGACCAAAAGCTCCTGAAGGAAGGGATGATACAAATGGGCTGCTTCACTCCGCAGCACGCAAACCCTTCCCATTCCACCAACCTGTCTAGCTCTGCGGCCACCTGTGTCCCAAATTCTCCCATCATCACCTCAAACTGTACCTCCCCCACGCCCTTCCGTCTCCCAGAGTCAGAGCCCACCCCACAAAGTCATGTATCCTTCCGCCAAGTTACCCTCCTCCCACGCGTTGTCCACTCCCCCTCCACCACTACTCACGGTCGGTGACTGGGCCCGGCCCTCATGGCTGCTCCTTTGCCGCCCGCCGCCACCACTTCGCCACGTCCCGGCCCCTCAGTCACCGGCGCCGCTGTCGGGACTAGCAGGAGCCGCTCCTGCGCCTGCGCAGCGTGGAGCGCCTGGGCCCTTTCAGGCCGCACGCGCCTGCGCAGCCCCTGCCGGGGGCGTCTTCCTCAGTGCCTGATGGTCTCGACCCCTGGGTCTCTAGTGGACATGAAACTGGCCTTGAAGAATTCTGAGGCTTAGAGAATCTGGCGGCTGCCGCAGGGTACGCCTCTGGAGTACTGTGCCTAGGTTAGTAAACTCTTGGATCGCGCTTCCCCAAGGAGCCACACACTTACTGGCCCTTCCAGAATTCTGCATCCTACTTGCACTTAAAGGCCTGAATTCAGGTGCTCTGAGGTGACCACTGATGATAAATTTGGGGGTTTTTTTGTTTGTTTGTTTTTTGTGTTTTTTTTTTGAGACGAAGTTTCGCTCTTGTCCAGGCTGGAGTGCAATGGCGCGATCTCGGCTTACAGCAACCTCTGCCTCCCGGGTTCAAGCGATTCTCCTGCCTCAGCCTCCCGAGTAGCTGGGATTACAGGCATGCGCCACCACGCCCACCTAATTTTGTATTTTTAGTAGAGACAGGTTTTATCATGTTGGTCAGGCTGGTTTCCAACTCCCAACCTCAGATGATCCGCCCGCCTTGGCCTTCCAAAGTGCTGGGATTACAAGCATGAGCCACTGCACCCGGCCTGGGTCTTTTTTTTTTTTTTTTTTTTTTTTGAGACGGAGTTTCGCTTTTGTTGCCCAGGCTGGAGTGCAGTGGCGCGATCTCAGCTCGTTGCATCCTCCGCCTCCCGGGTTCAAACGATTCTCCTGCCTCAGCCTCCTGAGTAGCTGGGATTACAGGCTTACGCCACCACACCCGGCTAATTTTTGTATTTTTAGTAGAAACGGGGTTTCACCATGTTGGCCAGGCTGGTCTCGAACTCCTGACCTCAAATGATTCGCCCGTCCCGGCCTCCCAAAGTGCTGGGATTACAGGCGTAAGCCACCATGCTTGGTCAAATTTGGGTCTCTTTCAAGAAGATGATCGTGTCTAGAATGTATCAGGAGTAATTATGTAAAGGCAGCTTTCCCATCCTAGAATACGCTACTAGCCAGGAGGTGCAATGAAGTCCTGGGGACCTTGTCAAAAGGAGGTGACCTCACCTAGAATGCACTGGGGACACCGCTAAGTTCAGTACGTTTATCAAGCACATGCTGTTTATTGGACAGAAATGTTCTAGGCATGGCGTGTGTGCTATTGAGAAATTTGCAGGCAAATAGTCCCCTACTTTCCAGCTCTCACTGTGAGCCTGGCCCTTTTTCAAACTGGGAAAGGAAAACCAGACCTTTAGTCCAGTGAGGCCCAACTGTCAGTCCCTAGACTACAGTTCCTAGACTACTGTGCTGCTTTGGCATAGCCTGACAAGAGACTAAGCTCAACTGAGTCCTGAGAATTCAACAAAACAGACTTGAAGAAAGCAGCAGGCAATGAACAGCAACCAAAGGGAAGAGGAGGTACAAGACTAAACTCTCTCCTCATCACCACGGCTCTTTTTTCTCTCTCAACTCCAGCGCTGGTCTCCTCTCTTCAGAGTTTGGACACATAAGGCCCAAGATATAACGTAAGGAGGTAAAAGAGAAGAAAAAAAGATGACAAGTTGAGTGCTCAGTGATGAATGTTAAAAAAATAAAAATAAAGCTGGGCATAGTAACTCATGCTTGTAATCCCAACATTTTGGGAGACCAGATTGGGAGGATTGCTTGAGCCCAGCAGTTAGAGACCAGCCTGGGCAACATAGGGAGACCTACCTCTACAAAAAATTTTAAAAATAGTGGCCAGGCAAGGTTGCTCATGCCTGTAAACCCAGCACATTGGTAGGGTGAGGCAGGCGGATCACCTGAGGCCAAGAGTTCCAGACCAGCCTGGCCATCAAGGTGAAAACCTGTCTCTATTGAAAAAATACGGCCGGGCGCGGTGGCTCAAACCTGTAATCCCAGCACTTTGGGAGGCCGAGACGGGCGGATCACAAGGTCAGGAGATCGAGACCATCCTGGCTAACCCGGTGAAACCCTGTCGCTACTAAAAAATACAAAAAACTAGCCGGGCGAGGTGGCGGGCACCTGTAGTCCCAGCTACTTGGGAGGCTGAGGCAGGAGATGGCGTGAACCCGGGAGGCGGAGCTTGCAGTGAGCTGAGATCCGGCCACTGTACTCCAGCCTGGGCGACAGAGCGAGACTCCGTCTCAAAAAAAAAAAAAAAAAGAAAAGAAAAGAAAAAAAGAAAAAATACAAAAACTTATCCAGGCATGGTGGCGGGCACCTGTAGTCCCAGCTACTCAGGAGGCTGAGGCACGAGAATCGCTTGAACCCAGGAAGGGAGGTTGCAATGAGCCGAGATCGCACCACTGCACTCCAGCCTGGATAACAGAGTGAGACTCCATTTCAATTAAAAAAATAAATAGGGCCGGGCACAGTGGCTCACATCTTTAATCCCAGCACTTTGGGAGGCCAAGGCAGGTGGATCACGAGGTCAGGAGATCGAGACCATCCTGGCTAACACAGTGAAACCCCCTCTCTACTAAAAATACAAAAAAATTAGCTGGGCGTGGTGGTGGGTGCCTGTAATCCCACCTACTCGGGAGGCTAAGGCAGGAGAATGGAGTGAAGCCAGAGGCAGAACTTGCAGTGAGCCGAGATGGTGCCACTGCACTCCAGCCTGGGCGATAGAGCGAGACTCCATCTCAAAAAAAAATTAAAAAAATTAGCTGGGTGTGGTGGTGGGCGACTGTAGTCCCAGCTACACGGGAGGCCTAGGGAAGAGAATGGCGTGAACCCGGGAGGCGGAGCTTGCAGTGAGCCGAGATTGCGCTACTGCACTCCAGCCTGGGCGACAGAGCGAGACTCCGTCTCAAAAAAAAAAAAAAAAGGAGGCCGGGCACGGTGGCTCAAGCCTGTAATCCCAGCACTTTGGGAGGCCGAGGCGGGCGGATCACGAGGTCAGGAGATCGAGACCATCCTGGCTAACATGGTGAAACCCCGTCTCTACTAAAAATACAAAAAACTAGCCGGGCGTGGTGGCGGGCGCCTGTAGTCCCAGCTACTCGGAGGCTGAGGCAGGAGAATGGCCTGAACCTGGGAGGCGGAGCTTGCAGTGAGCCGAGATCGCGCCACTGCACTCCAGCCTGGGTGACACAGCGCGAGACTCCGTCTCAAAAAAAAAAAAAAAAAAAGGAAAGAAAGAAAAAATAAATAAATAGGCCGGGCACGGTAGCTCATCCCTGTAATCCCAGCACTTTGGGAAGCCGAGGTGGGCAGATCATGAGGTCAGGAGATTGAGACCATTCTGGCTAACACGGTGAAACCCCATCTCTACTAAAAATACAAAAAAATAAGCCCGGAGTGGTGGCATGTGCCTGTAGTCCCAGCTACTCGGAAGGCTGAGGCAGGAGAATGGGGTGAACCCAGGAGGCGGGGGTTGCAGTGAGCCGAGATCATGCCACTGCACTCCAGCCTGGAGGACAGAGGGAGATTGTGTCTCAAAAAATAATAATAATAATAATAGATAAATAAAAATAAAAATTAAGGCCGGGCATGGTGGCTCACGCCTGTAATATCAGCACATTGGGAGGCCGAGTAGGGGCAGATCACCTGAGGTCGGGAGTTCCAGACCAGCCTGATCAACATGGAGAAACCCCATCTCAACTAAAAATACAAAATTAGCCAGGCATGGTGTCACATACCTGTAATCCCAGTTACTCAGGAGGCTGAGGCAGGAGAATCGCTTGAACCTGGCAGGTGGAGGTTGCAGTGAGCCAGGATCGTGCCATTGCACTCCATCCTGGGCAACAAGAGCAAAACTCCGTCTCAAAAAAAAAAATAATAATAACTGGGCGTGGTGGCTCATGCATGTAATCCCAGCTACTTGGGAAGCTGAGGCAGGAGAATTGCCTGAACCCAGGAGGAGGAGGTTGCAGTGGACCAAGATCGCACCACTGCACTCCAACCTGGGTGACAGAGTGAGACTCCCTCTCAAAATACATAAATAAATAGGCTGGGTGTGGTTGCTCACACCTGTAATCCCAGCACTTTGGGAGGCTGAGGAGGGCGGATCACCTGAGGTCAGGAGTACAAGACCAGCCTGGTGAATATGGTGAAACCCCATCTCTACAAAAATACAAAATTTAGCCAGGCATGATGTTGGATGCCTGTAATCCCAGCTACTCAGGGGGCTGAGGTGGGAAAATCAATTGAACCCGGGAGGTGGAGGTTGTAGTGAGCCGAGAGTGTGTCACTGCAATCCAGCCTGGGTGACAGAGCAAGGCGCTGTCTCAAAAAGAAAAATAAATAAATAAATAAATAAATAAATAAGGGCCAGGTGTGGTGACTCACGCCTGAATCCCAGCATTTTGGGAGGCCGAGGTGGGCGGATCACGAGGTCAGGAGTTCGAGACCAGCCTGACCAACATGGTGAAACCCCCGTCTCTACCAAAAATACAAAAATTAGCCGGATGTAGTGGTGCACACCTGTGGTCCCAGCTACTTGGGAGGCTGAGGTGGGAGAATCACTTGAACCCTGGAGGCAGAGGTTGCAGTGAGCCTAGACTATATTCCACTACACTCCAGCCCAGGCAACAGAGTGAGACTGTGTCTCAAAAAAATTATTTTAATTCAAAAAAAAAAATGTTCAGGCCGGGTACAGTGACTCATGCCTGTAATCTCAGCACTTTGGGAGGCTGAGTAGGCAGAGTTCGAGACCAACCTGGGCCACATGGTGAAACCCCATCTGTACAAAAAATTTACCAAAAAATTAGCCGAGTGTGGTGGCCTGTGTCTGTAGTCCCAGCTACTTGGGAGGCTGAAGAGGGAGGATTGCTGGAGTCTGGGAGGCAGAGGTTGCAGTGAGATTCAACCATTGCACTCCAGCCTAGGGGAGCCAGACTCCATCTCAAGTAGAATAAAATTTTCCTCTTAAAAAAGAAAAGAAAATCCTCTACTAACCCCACAGCCCTCTCCTGCTCAGCATTGGCCCTTAATATCCAAGGGTTCAGCATCTAGGAATTCAACCAACTGAAGAACAAAAATATCTGAGGAAAGGCCAGGCATGGTGTCTCATGCCTGTAAACTCAGCACTTGAGGAGGCCGAGGCAGACGATCATTTGAGGCCAGGAGTTTGTGACCAGCCTGGGCAACATAGTGAGACTCTGGCCGGGCGCGGTGGCTCAAGCCTGTAATCCCAGCACTTTGGGAGGCCGAGACGGGCGGATCACGAGGTCAGGAGATCGAGACCATCCTGGCTAACACAGTGAAACCCCGTCTCTACTAAAAAATACAAAAAAAAAACTAGCCAGGCAAGGTGGCGGGCGCCTGTAGTCCCAGTTACTCGGGAGGCTGAGGCAGGAGAATGGCGTAAACCCGGGAGGCGGAGCTTGCAGTGAGCTGAGATCCGGCCACTGCACTCCAGCCTGGGCGACAGAGCGAGACTCCATCTCAAAAAAAAAAAAAAAAAAACCATAGTGAGACTCTGTCTCTGCAAAAGATTTAAAAATTAGGCGGGCGCGGGGGCTCACGCCTGTAATCCCAGCACTTTGGGAGGCCAAGACAGGCGGATCACGAGGTCAGGAGATCGAGACCATCCTGGCTAACACGGTGAAACCCCGTCTCTACTAAAAATACAAAAATTAGCTGGGTGCGGTGGCGGGCGCCTGTAGTCCCAGCTACACGGGAGGCTGAGGCAGGAGAATGGCGTGAACCCGGGAGGCGGAGCTTGCACAGAGTGGAGATTGCACCACTGCACTCCAGCCTGGGCGACAGAGTGAGACTTCGTCTCAAAAAAAATAAAAAAAATTAAAAAAATTTAAAAAATGAGCGTGGGGCGTGGCATCTGACACCTGTAATCCCAGCACTTTGGGAGGCCAAGGTGGGCAGATCACCTGAGGTCGGGAGTTTGAGACCAGCCTGACCAACATGGAGAAACCCCGTCTCTGCTAAAAATACAAAATTAGCCGGGTGTAGTGGAACATGCCTGTGATCCCAGTTACTCAGGAGGCTGAGGCAGGAAAATCACTTAAACCCCGGAGGCAGAGGTTGCAGTGAGTTGAGATAGTGCCACTGCACTCCAGCCTGAATGACAGAGAGAGACTCCGTCTCAAAAGAAAAAAAAAAAAAGGAAAAAGAAAAAATCTAAAACTTCCCTGACCCCAAGTTACAAGGTGTAACTTTATCTTTCTTACTAAAATAGTGTAGTGTAGTGGGCCGTGCGTGGTGGTTCATGCCCATAATCCCAGCACTTTGGGAGGCTGAGGCAGGCGGATCACGAGGTCAGGAGTTCGAGGCAAGTTTGGCCAACATGGAGAAACCCTGTCTGTACTAAAAATACAAAAAATTAGCCAAGCATTGTGGTGTACGCCTGTAATCCCACCTACTCCAGAGGCTAAGGCAGGAGAATTGCTTGAATCTGGGAAGTGGAGGTTGCAGTGAGCAGAGATTGTGCCACTGCACTTCAGCCTGGGCGACAGAGCAAGACTCCATCTCAAAAATAAATTAATTAATTAATTAAAGAAAAACAAAATAGTGTAGTGAAGATGGAGGAGAGAGAAGCAGATGGGGTCTGCGCATGTTGGCTCATGTCTGAAATCCCAGCACTTTGGAAGGCTGAAGTGGGTGACTTAAGCCCTAGAACAGTGTCTGGCACATAGCAAGTACTCAATAGATTTTTGTTGAGTGAGTGAATAAATGACATCTTTCTCTGGGTTGGCTCTCCCCTTCTGGTATCGACATGACTGCAGCAGCTCCAGATATTATGTCTTCTTACATCCAGCTCCAGTGGGAAAGAAGCAAAATTCTCCTTGTACCTTTTATCTCCTTGGGTTATATGCCCATCCCTAAAACAATCATCATGGGCAAGAGAATGTTATATGCTGATTGAGTTGGTTCCGGGTTGTGTGCTCCCTGCCTGGAGTAAGCCTTATCCATCCACATAGTCTGAGTTTGGAGTAGGGGTGTTTCTATGGATAACCATATTGTATATAATGAATTAATGATTGGCAGGGGGGAAAAATCCACTATTCTGCCCTTGGTAAGAAATTCAAGTAGGGGCCCAGGCACGGTGGCTCACGCCTGTAATCCTAGCACTTTGGGACACCAAGGAAGGTGGATCACGAGGTCAGGAGTTCAAGACCAGCCTGGCCAAGATGGTGAAACTTCGTCTCTACTAAAAATTTAAAAATTAGCAGGCGAGCGCGGTGGCTCAAGCCTGTAATCCTAGCACTTTGGGAGGCGAGCCCAGGCGGATCCCACAAGGTCAGGAGGTCGAGACCATCACCAGCTAACACGGTGAAACCCTGTCTCTACTAAAAAGTACAAAAACTAGCCGGGCCCGAGGTGGCCCGGCCTGTAGTCCCAGCTACCGGGGAGGCTGAGCCAGGAGAATAAATGAAACCCGGGAGAAGCAGACTTGCAGTGAGCAGAGATCCGACCACTGCACTCCAGCCTGGGTGACAGGCCCGAGACTCCGTCTCAAAAATTAGCTGGTGTGGTGGTGGGTGCCTGTAATCCCAGTTACTTGGGAGGCTGAGGCAAGAGAATCGTTTGAATCTCCCTGTCAGAAGAACCGCCAGGGAGGCGGAGTTTGCAGTGAGCCGAGATTGGGCCACTGCACTCTAGCCTGGGTGACAGAGCAAGACTCTGCCTCAAAGAAAGAAAAAAAAGAAATTCAAGTAGGGAAATGGCTCAGAAAACCCACAGTGGTTCAAATACAGGAATATATGCTGTTGTCATATATATAGTCTCCAGCAGGGGACGCCCCCTTCCCCTCTCCCCTGGGAGCCAAGAGTCTAGACTGGGCCACCAGCTCATACCCCCAGTCCAGGCAGCATTGATTCTCCACCAGAACTGAGCTCAGGTTCTGTGGGGGATGACTCAAGAAAGCACTGTAATTGACACTTAGCAGTTTTCTACTCTTCAGACCCAGGGCCATGGAGCCTTGAGTAGAGTTTTTTGTTTTTTTTTTTCATCAGCATCTCTATTTTCTCTTTGACCCCAATTCCTCCTCTGCTACTCTCTACACCCCAGGAACTCACCAGCCGGGAGCAGGCGGCAGCTAATTTTGGTACCACTTAAGGGTTCCCCATTCTGGCCCCCCTTCTACTCTCTCACCGCCAAATATTTGTATCCGGAGTGTTTTCTTCCAAGAGGCTGCAACACCCAAGGCTGGTACCTCTCATAACCAACCCACACAAGCGCCCACCTCCCTTTAGGAATTGGCCAAATTTGGCATTTTTTTTCATGACAGCCTGCCATTCCTAGATGTTTTCTACATTAAAGAAGAAGAAAAAAAATCACTGTTTTCTCCTTAACTTCAAGCTACCACTCTCTCCTCTTCCCCTATAAGGGAAGAGAAAACAAAAAGTTGAAATATAAAAATTCCCCTCCTCACCAGGTGCAGTGGCTCACACCTGTAATCCCAGCACTTTGGGAGGCTGAGGAGGGTGGATCACCTGAGATTGGGAGTTCGAGACCAGCCTGACCAACATGGAGAAACCCCGTCTCTATTAAAATCAGGCGGTAGCGGTGGCTCAAACCCTGTAATCCCAGCACTTTGGGAGGCGAGAGGCAGGCGGATCTGCAGTCAGGAGATCGAGACCATCCTGGCTAACACGGTGAAACCCGTCTCTACTAAAAATACAAAAAACTAGCGAGCGAGGTGGTGAGGCGCCTGTAGCCCCAGCTTCTTTCCCGAGGAGGCTGAGGCAGGAGAATGAAGTGAACCGGGGAGGCCGGGCTTGCAGTGAGCTGAGATCCGGCCACTGCACTCCAACCTGGGTGACAGGCGAGACTCGTCTCAAAAAAAAAAAAAAAAAAAAAAAAAAAATCAAAAAATTAGCCAGGCATGGTGGCACATGCCTCTAATCCCAGCTACTCAGGAGGCTAAGGCAGGAGAATCACCTAGAACCCGGGAGGCGGAGGTTGCAGTGAGCCAAGGTCGTGCCATTGCACTCCAACCTGGCCAACAAGAGTGAAACTCTGTCTCAAAAAAAAAAAAACCCCTCCTCCCATTATTCAAGTTATTGTCATCACTCTCTTCTCTGCCCCATAAAGCTGTGAAGCCCTTTGCCTCACTCTTGACAGCGTGAGGGGCCAGTGGGTAGGGACTGTGGTTTGAATATCTGAATTGTTTTTCCTTCCACTCTGGGTACTTGCTCAGGCATTGGGGTCTCCTCACTCTTGGCCACATGAGTTTCTTTAGAATCCTCTGGTCAACTGGGACCTTGATTTTGAGACAGTTTAGCCTGGGGTATTTTTGTTCTGTTTGTTGTTGGTCAGTTCTGTTTGCACATTTTCTTCTGTCTGTCAGTTTTAGTTTTTTTTTTTTTTTTTTTGAACAGTCTGCGCTATTAACCAGGCACAGATACCCCGATGGCGTGATCTCGACCACTACAGCCCACCTCCCAGATTTCACGCCATTCTCGCCTCAGCACCTCCCCAAGTAGCTGAGACTGGCGCCAGCCACCGAGCTGAACCCCTTGACCTGAAAACAGAGCGGGGTCTTCCAGGATAATCTTCTCTCCTGACCTCGTGATCCCGCTCGGCCTCCCAAATACTGACTTGGCTCCCCACTGGCTTCAATTCCAATTTTTTCATCATTGTGGTTCTGGAAACTTCTCGTGTGCGGTGTCTGGCAAGTTTTGAACAGGTTCTTTCTATAAAAATCAAAGATTTTTTTAAAATGTTCTGCTAGGCGTGGTGGCTCACGCCTGTAATCTAGCTTTAGGAGGCCAAAGTAGTGAGGATCTGAGGTTAGGAGTTTGAGAATGGCTGGCCCAATATGGTGAAACCCCGTCTCTACTAAAACTACAAAAATTAGGCGGGCTTGGTGGGGTGTACCTGTAATCCCAGGTACTCAGGAGGCTGAGGCAGAAGAATTGCTTGAATCCGGGAGGTGGTAGTTGCAGTGAGCTGAGATTGCACCACTGCACTCCAGCCTGGGCAACAGAGGGAGACTCCATCTCAAAAAAAAAAAAAAAAAAAAAAAAAAATGGGCGGAAATGTTGGTGGCTCAAGCCTGTAATCCCAGCACTTTGGGAGGCGAGGCGGTGGATCACAGGTCAGGGAGATCAAGACCATCCTGGATTAACAGTGAAACCCGTCTCTACTAAAAATACAAAATAAAACTAGCGAGGTGAGGTGGCAGGCGCCTGTAGTCCAGCTACTCGGGAGGCTGAGCCAGGAAGAATGGTGTAAACCGGGGAGGAGCTTACAGTGAGCTGGTCCACAGCCCTGCACTCCAGCCTGGGTGACAGAGCTGAACTCCGTCTCAAAAAAAAAAAAAAAAATGTTCCAAGGCTAGGGGCAGTAGCTAACACCTGTAATCTCAGCACTTTGGGAGGCCAAAGGAGGTGGCTCACTTGAGCCCATGAGTTCAAGACCAGCCTGGGCCAAGCCAGGCACGGTGGCCCACACCTGTAATCTCATCACTTTGGGAGGCCGAGGCAGGTGGATCACCTGAGGTCAGGAGTTCGAGACCAGCCTGGCCAACATGGTGAAACTCCATCTCTACTAAAAATACAAAAAATTAGCCAGGTGTGGTGGCAGAAGACTATAACCCCAGCTACTTGGGAGCCTGAGGCAAGAGAATCGCTTGAACCTGGGAGACAAAGGTTGCAGTGAGATGAGATTGTGCCATTTCACTCCAGCCTGGGAGTCTCAAAAAAAAAAAAAAAAAAGAAGAAGACAACCAGTCTGGGCAACATGGTGAGAGCCTGTCTCTATAAAAAAATACAGAAATTAGGCTAGGCATGGTGACTTATCCCTGTAAACCCAGCACTTTGGGAGGCTGAGGCGGGCGGATCATGAGGTCAGGAGTTCAAGACCAGCCTAGCCAACATGGTGAAACCCTGTCTCTACTAAAAATACAAAAATTAGCCGGTGTGGTGGCGGGGACCTGTAATCCCAGCTACGCGGGAGGCTGAGCCAGGAGAATCACTTGAACCAGGGAGGTGGAGGTTGCAGTGAGCCAAGATCACACCACTGCACTCCAACCTGGGCGATGAGCAAGACTCCGTCTCAAAAAAAAGACCAAAAACAGAAATTAGCTGGGCATGATCGTGCACATCTGTAGCTACCTGGGAGGCTAAGACAGGGGAATCACCTGAGCCCAGGAGGTGGCGGTTGCAGTGCACCAAAATTGCACCACTATACTCCAGCCCAGACAACAGAGTGATTGTGTCTCAAAACATTTTTTTTTAACTAAAAAGCAATGTGGCCCGGTGCAGTGGCTCATGCCTATAATCCCAGCACTTTGGGAGGCCAAGGTGGGTGGATCACGAGGTCATGAGATCGAGACCATCCTGGCTAACACAGTGAAACACCCACTCTACTAAAAATACAAAAAATTAGCCAGGCATGGTGGTGGGCGCCTGTAGTCTCAGCTACTCGGGAGGCTGAGACAGGAGAATGGCATGAACCCAGGAGGCAGAACTTGCAGTGAGCCGAGATGGTGCCACTGCACTCCAGCCTGGGCAACAGAGCAAGACTCCATCTCAAAAAAGAAAAAAAAAAATGTTCAGCCAGGTACAGTGACTCACGCCTGTAATCTCAGCACTTTGGGAGGTGGAGTAGGTGGAGTTCAAGACCAACCTGGGCTACATGGTGAAACCACATCTGCACAAAAAAATTACCAAAAAATTAGCTGGGTGTGGTGGCCCGCGTCTATAGTCCCAGCTAGTTGGGAGGTTGAAGAAGGAGGATTGCTTGAGTCTGGGAGGCAGAGGTTGCAGTGAGATTCAACCATTGCACTCTAGCCTAGGGGAGCCAGATTCCGTCTCAAAAAAAATAAAAGTTTCATCTTAAAAAAGAAAAGAAAATCCTCTATTAACCCCACAGCCCTCTCCTGTTCAGTATTGGTCCTCAATATCCAAGGATTTAGCATCCAGGAATTCAACCAACTGAAGAACAAAAATATCTGGGGAAAGGCCAGGCATGGTGTCTCATGCCTGTAAACTCAGCACTTGGGGAGGCCGAGGCTGAGGATCACTTGAGGCCAGGAGTTCGTGACTAGCCTGGGCAACATAGTGAGAATCTGTCTCTGCAAAAGATTTAAAAATTAGCGCTGGGCATGGTATCTAACACCTGTAATCCCAGCACTTTGGGAGGCCAAGGTGGGTGGATCACCTGAGGTTGGGAGTTCGAGACCAACCTAACCAACATGGAGAAACCCTGTCTCTACTGAAAATACAAATTAGGCCGGGCGCTGCGGCCTGCCTGTAATCCCAGCACTTTGGAAGGCCTAGACGGGCGGATCACGAGGTCAGGAGGATCGAACATCCTGGCTAACACGGTGAAACCCCTGCCTCTACTAAATACAAAAAGTAGCCGGGCTAAGTGGCTGGGTGCCTGTAGTCCCAGCTACTCGAGGCTGGAGGCAGGAGAATGGCTTGAACTCCAAGAGGAGGAGCTTGCAGTGAGCTGGAGATCCGCCACTGCACTCCAGCCTGGGTGTGACAGAGCAAGACCGGGCTCCCCAAAAAAAAAAAAAAAAAAAAAAGAAAATACAAAATTAGCCAGGCGTGAGGTGGTGCATGCCTGTGGATCCCAGCTACCGGAGGCTGAGGCAGAAAAATCACTCTTGAACCCGGAGGTGTAGCTGCAGTGAGCCAAGATCGTGCCATTGCACTGCAGCATGGGCAACAAGAGCGAAACTCCATCTCAAAAAAAAAAAAGGAATTACTAGGCATGGTGGCAGCAGGTCTGCAGTCACAGCTACTAGTGGGGTTGAGGTGGGAGGAATGCTTGAGCCATGATTGCACCACTGCACTCCAGTCTGGGTGACAGAGCAAGACCCTGTCTCAAAAAAAAAAAATAAAATAAAAGAGAGAATGGGAGGAGAGAAATTGAGGATAGCCAGAATATACAGTTGTGTCTTCCCAGGGAATTTAGATACTATAATTTCCACCC
Source organism: Papio anubis (assembly GCF_008728515.1). Taxonomy (NCBI): domain Eukaryota; kingdom Metazoa; phylum Chordata; class Mammalia; order Primates; family Cercopithecidae; genus Papio; species Papio anubis. The sequence goes on from NC_044992.1 coordinate 21,853,070, forward strand.
TCCCATCCTATGGATACCAAAATCTGCTGATTCTCTTGTAGTAAGAGATGACTTTAAGTCATCTCTAGATTACTTATAATATCTAATACAATGTAAGTGCTATATAAATAGTTGTTATACTGTATTGTGTCATATTTTTGTTATTTTAGAGATGAGGTCCCCGAAGTCCCGTGATAGAGATTTCTGTCTGTTTTGTTCACTGATGTATCCCCAGCACGGGACAGAGCTTGCTAGTAGATGCTTTATACATCTTCCTCCACAGTCAGGCATGTTAGCACATGCCTGTAGTCCTGGCCACTCAAGAGGGCTGAAACTGGAAGATCGCTTGAACCCAAGAGTTTCAGGTTCCAGTGAGCTATGATCATGCCACTGCACTCCAGCCTGGGCAACAGAATGAGCACTGACTCTAAGAACCTTCTTTCCTAAACTCCCCTCTACCAAGGTGTATCTCTGTTTCAAGTGTTTGATTTAGAGGCTACAAAGGATGAAGAGGGCTCAAGGCCTCAAACAGACCAAGGTAAATGGAGTTTCTCTGGCTGCTAGAGCGGTCTAGGAGAGCTTAGGTGGCTAAGCTGCTTCTTCCTCCTTTGCAAACCCTCTGTTTTTTCTCCATAAAGGAATGACCTCAGATAGGAGACAGTAGCCGAAGCTTACAGGAGGGAAATCCACACCTGCTCTTCATCCCAAACACCGACCCAAGGACCACTCCTTGCAGGAGCCTAGTAGAAAGCAAAGGTGCAGACAGCCCGGGGCCACCGCTGACCTCTAGGGCAAGGCAAAGTAAGGCTGGGAGAGGATCCTGCAGGCCAAAGGATGAAAAGGACTAGGAACAAACAACAACAAAACCCTTATGGGGACAGGCGGAACAGCGCCCCCTACCAGTCCCACAACCATTCCTCCCTCGATGGAAGGACGATTTCTGCTATTTGGCCTCATGGGAAATGTAGTTTAGGAGACGTGGCCAGAAGGGCCTTTTACAAAACTTTGGCAGAAGAAAAAAATACGTTGTGTAAGGGAGTCCAAAACTACCACCATGCTTGCACAGACTCTAAATACACATTTCCCCCCTTCCTTTGCCTCGACCAGTCTCCAGAGCGGTTCCTCCTCCCGCCCACATCCCCTGTGTCTCGGCTTTCCATTTGGGCCGACCTACCTCTCTCCTACTCGCTGGTTCGTCAGCCGCTCCGTTCAATCGTAGGAACGCTCTTGGTCGGTTCCCGGAGTGCCTTGCGGCTGTAATGGCTGCCTCCAGTTGGCGCGGGGCTGGGCTTGTTCAAGCGGTGTTAAGGGTCTGGCAGGTGGGCCCTCATGTCGCGAGGGAGCGGGTGATCCCTTTTTCCTCACACTTAAGCTTCCAACGGAGGTGCGTGTCCTGCGTTGCGGGGTCCGCTTTCTCTGGTCCCCGCTTAGCTTCGGCTTCTCGGAATTATGGCCAGGGCTCTGCCCTGGACCACTTCCTCGGATCCTCTCAGCGCGACAGTTCGGTGACTTCTTGCGTCCCCGCGGTGTCCATGCACAGAGGTAAAGAGCCCTGATAGGTTTGCCCGGAACTGTCACGTTTTTAGCACTGAAAGGTTTCTGGGGATATTGTCTTCGATTCTATTTTATAGAAAACGATGTTGAGGCCCTGACAGGGACGAGCAATGAAAAATCTCACAGGAGAGAAATAACAGTTTGAGTCGGAGAAGGAAACGATCTGGTCACAACCAGAGGCGCTCACTAAAGAGCATGAGATTGAAGGGCCACAGACAAAGCAGAACTATGGCTCTGCACCCTGACATGGGAAGCAAATTTGATCCAATAAATGCATGTTGGGCTTCATCTACTTGTCAAGACACAGTTGCACCTGGAAAATAGCACACTTTATTCTTCATAGTCCGGTATTGGAGACTGGACACAAACTGGTCATTGCAAAATGGTGTCATAAGGAGACAATATAAAAAGACTGGGCCCTCTCCCTTCTTGTTTTTGTTTTTTTTTTGAGACGGAGTCTCGCTCTGTCACCCAGGCTGGAGTGCAGTGGCCGGATCTCAGCTCACTGCAAGCTCTGCCTCCCGGGTTCACGCCATTCTCCTGCCTCAGCCTCCCGAGTAGCTGGGACTACAGGCGCCTGCCACCTCGCCCGGCTAAGTTTTTGTACTTTTAGTAGAGACGGGGTTTCACTGTGTTAGCCAGGATGGTCTCGATCTCCTGACCTCGTGATCCGCCCGTCTCGGCCTCCCAAAGTGCTGGGATTACAGGCTTGAGCCACCGCGCCCGGCCATCCCTCTCCCTTCTTGACCCCTAGCCCTGCCTCCCGTCCCTCCTTCAGAAAAAAAAAAAAAAAAAAAGACTGGGAAAGCTTGCAGAGCCTTCATAGCACCCTTAGTAGTGTGAGAGAATGACGGCTGAGGAATTATCTGGCTTTGTGTAGTCCAGCTTGCTTAAATGTACATACACTTCTCAGGCACAGCTACACATTAGAATTACATGCAGTAATTGACTATTAAGTGCCAGGCATTGTGCTGAGTTGTTTTACACAATTGCTAGTCATCAAAAAAATTATAAGCTGGTAAGTAGGTACCATTAATATCAACTCGATTTTACATAGGAGAAAACTAAAGGGCTCAGAGAGTTACTTTATAAATTAATGTAAATTAAGGGCCAAAGTCTCAAAGTCAGGTCTAGGTGCCTTCAACCTGGTGCACTAATTTTGTATCCTTGCTCCCTTTGTGGGCGGGCAGAAACAAGCACCCGACAGGAAATCCAGATTCCACTGTGTCTCACGCCTCTTCCCACTTGCACATAGATGAGCAGGATCTCCTCTTGGTCCATCACCCTGATATGCCTGAGAATCCCCGGGTCCTACGAGTAGTCCTCCTGGGAGCCCCGAATGCAGGGAAATCAACACTCTCCAACCAGCTACTGGGCCGAAAGGTATGCTACACCCTTGACCATCCTACCCTTTACATCTTTTACTTCTTGCCATGCCTTCAGGAATGGTCTTGAAGGGATCTGGTACCTCACTGAGACTCCTTTGTTCATGGCAGGTGTTCCCTGTTTCCAAGAAGGTGCATACCACTCGCTGCCAAGCTCTGGGGGTCATCACAGAGAAGGAGACCCAGGTGGTGGGTACCTACAAAGGGAGTCCTTGAAACAGGACAGGGGGTGAAGCTAAGAGGGTCTCCCTTACCATCAGCCTTGAAGAAGATGATGGTTACATTCATTTATCTGAGGAAAGGGGGTTTCTTTTTTTCTTTTTTTTTGGAGATGGAGTCTCACTCTATCACCAAGACTGGAGTTCAGTGACTCTATGTTGGCTCACTGCAAGCTCCACCTCCTGGGTTCACGCCATTCTCCTGCCTCAGCCTCCCAAGTAGCTGGGACTACAGGCGCCCGCCACTATACCTGGCTAATTTTTTGTATTTTTAGTAGAAACGGTGTCTCACCATGTTAGCCAGGATGGTCTTGATGTCCTGACCTCGTGATCAGCCTGCCTCGGCCTCCCAAAGTGCTGGGATTACAGTCGTGAGCCACCATGCCCGGCCAGGAAAGGGGGTTTCCTCTTCCTTTAGGCATGGTACAGTTCTGTCTCTACCTTGCCCTCCCCTGGCATCTAGTCAGAAAGATTTCATTCTCTTTTTTTTTTTTTGAGATGGAGTTTCACTCTTGTTGCCCAGGCTGGAGTTCAGTGGCACAATCTCAGCTCACCACAACCTCTGCCTCCCGGGTTTAAGTAGTTCTCCTGCCTCAGCCTCCCGAGTAGCTGGGACTACAGGCATGTGCCACCACGCCCGGCTAATTTTGTATTTTTGGTAGAGATGGGGTTTCACCATGTTGGCCAGTCTGGTCTCAAAACTCCTGACCTGGCCGGGCGCGGTGGCTCAAGCCTGTAATCCCAGCACTTTGGGAGGCCGAGATGGGCGGATCACGAGGTCAGGAGTTCGAGACCATCCTGGCTAACACGGTGAAACCCCGTCTCTACTAAAAAATACAAAAAACTAGCCGGGCGAGGTGGCGGGCGCCTGTAGTCCCGACTACTCGGGAGGCTGAGGCAGGAGAATGGCGTAAAAACCCGGGAGGCGGAGCTTGCAGTGAGCTGAGATCCGGCCACTGCACTCCACCCTGGGCGACACAGCGGGACTCCGTCTCCAAAAAATCACAGTAAAAACAAAAAAGAACACACTCCTGACCTCAGGTGATCCACCCGCCTCGGCCTCCCAAAGTGCTGGGATTATGAGCATGAGCCACCACGCCCAGCCGATTTCGTTCTGTTTACTGTTTCCTAATCTTCCTTATATTCACAGTCATCGTCTTTCTCCAAGATGCCATCAAAGCAGAATGGTAAAAACCTAAGGTCAGCCTGGGTGCAGTGCACATATCCCAGCACTGTGGGAGGCCAAAGCGGGTGGATCACTTGAGATCAGGAGTTCGAGACCAGCCTGGCCAACATGGTGAAACCCTGTCTCTACTAAAAAAATACAAAAATTAGCCGGGTGCGGTGGTGCACACCTGTAATCCCAGCTACTCAGGAGGTTGAGGCAGGAGAATTGCTTGAACCCAGGAGGCAGAGGTTGCAGTGAGCCAAAATGGTACCACTGCACTCCAGCCTGGGCGACAGAGTGAGACTCCGTCTCAAAAAAAAAAAAAACAACAAAATATAAACCTAAAGTCAATAATAGCTTGACTGAGGAGGGAGGGCAGGCTCCTGACATCGCAGGTAGCCTCTCTCTCACTTCCCAGTCATAATCTTTTCTTCTGGGGTCTGGGTATCTCACTTTCCTGATTTTAGATTCTACTTGACACACCTGGCATTATCAGTCCTGGTAAACAGAAGAGGTAATGGTGGTGGAATTGGGGTGGATATGGGGGGAGGTACTGAAACAGGGTGGGGAGATTCCATTATAGGGGCTGGAAAACCCCTTTACCATACAACATCCCTCATCAGAAATGCCTGAGTCATAAGACCCTTCCTGACTGATGTATGTCTGTCCCTCAGGCATCACCTGGAGCTCTCTTTGTTGGAAGATCCATGGAAGAGCATGGAATCTGCTGATCTTGGTTAGGTTCAGGATGGGAACCTTAAGCCCAGTTTACAGGGGTCATGGCCTTTCATTCCCTAGTAGTTTGTGGGGCGAAAGCCAAGCCCATACCATGTTAAGTTTTTGTCAGGGCAGGAGGAAGAGTGACCATTTCCTTTTCCTTCTTCTTGCCTTGCCATCTTCCAGTTGTGGTTCTTGTGGATGTCTCGGACAAGTGGACACGGAACCAGCTCAGCCCTCAGTTGCTCAGGTGCTTGACCAAGTTCTCCCAGATCCCTAGTGTCCTGGTCATGAACAAGGTGAGCACTACCCATCCGAGGAAGGGGTCTACTTCCCTCCAAGTCCCCTATCTCTGACCACACACCCTTTGCCCATCCCCCATGTCCAGATAGATTGTCTGAAGCGGAAGTCAGTTCTCCTGGAGCTCACGGCAGCCCTCACTGAAGGTGTGGTCAACGGCAAAAAGCTCGAGATGAGGCAGGCCTTCCACTCACAGCCTGGTACCCGTTGCCCCAGCCCAGCAGTTAAGGACCCAAACACACTATCTGTGGGAAACCCTCAGAGGATTGGCTGGCCCCACTTCAAGGAGATCTTCATGTTGTCAGCCCTAAGCCAGGAGGATGTGAAAACACTAAAGGTCAGTTAGTCTTGGCCATAGCCTGGCCCTTGGTTTCTACCATATGAAGACAGCCCTCTAATTTCCTCCTGGAAGCAAAAATGAGGAGAAAAGTCTTGGTTGGGATTAAGATGCCCATCTATTCCCTCTGTTCCCACAGCAATACCTCCTGACACAGGCCCAGCCAGGGCCCTGGGAGTACCACAGTGCAGTCCTCACTAGCCAGACACCAGAAGAGATCTGCGCCAACATTATCCGAGAGAAACTCCTAGAGCACCTGCCTCAGGAGGTGCCTTACAATGTACAGCAGGTACAGAGTGAAGGGTTCTGGGGGCTCTCTACCAGACACACACCTTTACCCAGGAGTATGACTGACTAATCTTTTGTCTCCCTGTACAGAAGACGGCAGTATGGGAGGAAGGACCAGGTGGGGAGCTGGTTATCCAACAGAAGCTTCTGGTGCCCAAAGAATCTTATATGGTAAGTGAGATTAGGCTCAGAGGAGAGATCAAGACTATGTTTGACAGGAGTTCTTCCCCTAGCTTGGAGCCCTGAGAGCAGGACCATGTCCTTCTCTCTTTTTTCTTTTTCTTTTCTTTTTTTTGAGATAGTCTCTGTCACTGAGGCTGGAGTACAGTGGTGGGATCACAGCTCACTGCAGCCTTGACTTCCCACGCTCAAGCAATCCTCCCGCCTCAGCCCCCTGAGGAGCTGGGATCAGCTAATTTTTTTATTTTTTATTTTTTTTGAGACAAAGTCTCACTCTGTCACCCAGGCTGGAGTGCAGTGGCACGATCTCTGCTCACTGCAACCTCCGCCTCCTGGGCTCAAGTGATTCTCCTGCCTCAGCCTCCCAAGAAGCTGGGATTACAGGTGCCCACCACCATGCCCAGCTAATTTTTTGGGTTTTTTTTTGTTTTTTTTTTTTTGAGACGGAGTCTTGCTCTGTGCCCCAGGCTGGAGTGCAGTGGCGCGATCTCGGCTCACTGCAAGCTCCGCCCCCCCGGGTTCACGCTATTCTCCTGCCTCAGCCTCCCGAGTAACTGGGACTACAGGCGCCCGCCACCTCGCCCGGCTAATTTTCTTGTATTTTTAGTAGAGACGGGGTTTCACCGTGTTAGCCAGGATGGTCTCGATCTCCTGACCTCGTGATCCGCCCGTCTCGGCCTCCCAAAGTGCTGGGATTACAGGCTTGAGCCACCGCGCCCGGCCTAATTTTTGTATTTTTAGTAGAGACGAAGTTTCACCATGTTGGCCAGGCTGGTTTCGAACTCTTGAACTCAAATTGTCCGCCTGCCTCAGCCTCCCAAAGTGCCGCCTGACCATCCGCTAATTTAAAAAAAAGTTTTGTAGAGAAAGGGTTTCACTATGTTGCCCAGGCTGGTCTCAAACTCCTGATCTCAAGCAGTCCACCCACCTTGGCCTCCGAAAGTGCTGGGATTAATGGGCGTGAGCCACTGCACCTAACCCTCTCCTTTTTTAATTTTTTAATCTCTTTTGAGCCAGGGTCTTGCTCTGTCACTCAGGCTGGGGTGCAGAGGTGCAATCTCAGCTCACTGCAACTTCTGCCTCTCGGGTTCAAGTGATTCTCCTGCCTCAGCCTCCCAAGTAGCTAAGATTACAGGTGCCCACCACCATGCCCAGCTAATTTTTTGTAGAGACAGGGTTTCACCATGTTGACCAGGCTGGTTTTGAACTCCTGACCTCAGGTGATCTGCCCGCCTCAACCTCCCAAAGTGCTGGGATTACAGGCATAAGCCACCGCACCCGGCCACCCTCTCTTTTTTTTAAAGAGGAGTTGCACTTTTACCCAGGCTGAACTCAAACTCCTGTTCTCAAAGGATCCTCTCACCTCAGCCCCCCGAATAGCTGGGACTACAGGCATGTGCCATCATTCCTGTCTTCCTTCTCTTTCATATACCCTCAGAAACTGCTGATTGGTCCGAAGGGCCATGTGATCTCCCAGATAGCGCAGGAGGCAGGCCGCGACCTCATGAACATCTTCCTCTGTGATGTTGACATCCACCTGTCTGTGAAGCTCCTCAAGTGACCACCCTCTACTGATCCTCCCAGGACATTCCAGCTCAAGCTGCTGGCAGGAACTGACCAGATTTGTCCTTGGCTGGGGACCCTCCAGGGACTGGTGAGAGACATGAACACTGACTGGCTGCTAGCTGGCCTGGCCCTGCTGAGTCTGCACAGTCCCTGCCCAGCTGTGTCTCCTGTTGGAAGAAGGAACTGGCCTTAGCTCAGTTTCCAGGTGGTTCCTCTGCCTGGGACCACAGCTACAAAGGTGTAGCTAAGAAGGTGGCTCATTGGTGGGAGCAATATCACCCTACCTCCAGCTAGCTATGGGCCCAGAGTTTCTCCCTGAGTCGCTGTTGCTGGTAGGGAGATTTTCTCTTCCCGCCCTCACTTCCTTCACCTTGAACTTGGATAAGAACTCGTGTCTCCTGAATGAGGTAGCGCCTTCCATCTGCTCCCCAATTCTTGATCTCTCCCACCCCATCCCTCTCCCCAGTCTTGGATACTAATAAAAGACAGGCATTCTGGTTCTCATCTTTATTCCTTTTATTTATTTATTTTTATTTTTTAATATTAGGGACTGAGTCTCACTATGTTGTCTAGGCTGGTCTCAAACTCCTGGGCTCAAGAAATCCTCCTGCCTTGGCCTCTGAAAGTGGTGGGATTACAGGCTTAAGCCACTGTGCCTGGCCTCATCTTTATTTCTTTACAACAGGAAAGAGAACATGTATCTATTCCCTCCCCTACCCGCCATCCCATGCCCTCACCCCGCCTTGTTTGAGCTGGAGTCTCCCTTCCAGTAGTCAGCTCCAGGGTCCTGAGTTCTCTTCCTGGCACGTTTTCTGGATATAGCAAGAGAACCCTTACCATTACTAAACTCAGTAATGGTAACGGTTTCCTTGCCATTCCCAAGTGCCCTGGCAGTCAGTAGGCTGTGACAGGCTGAGCGGAGAGCTTCTTGGGCTTGCAGCATCTCTCCTGTCCTCTTTGTCAGGCTCCAGAGCTGGGGGTGCCCGGACTAGTACATCATCTATACTGTAGTGTCTCATCGCAAACTTACAGTATATGATGATATCCCAGCCAGGGCCCCACTGAGGGTACAGGAAGCATGGCTTGAAAAGTACTGTGGGGGGCTGGGGGCAGAACAGAACAGGTCAGGGCTGGACACACACAGCTCCCTGCTCCCTGCTCTACGGCTCCCTCCCAGGCCAGCATCTCCTTGATTCTGTGGTCAGGCACAGCCCAGGTGGGTTATGGGAAGGGGACTGGAGCTAGGGTCTGTTGAGATCTCATAGGGATCCAGGGCCAGTGTTAAAACAAGCCAGAGATGGCGTAATGATGCAGAAGGTTCCCTTTGGTCAGACCAACAAGCAGACAGGCAGACAGACCCAGAGAAGGTGCACTTACCTAGAGCTGGAGCTGCAGACTGAGGAGGCCTTTGGATGCGGGGAGGATCTGTCCCTTCCTCTTCCTTGAGCTGCTTGCCTTTTAACATACCGGTCCCTCCTCTGGGTGGGGCACTTCTCCTGGCCTTGCCTCTTAACCCTTGCCCTGCTAGAGTCCACGAAACAAGGGTCACTGGCCCCTCTCCCTAGAAGGCCTTTTTTCACAACTGTCTCATGGACCACATTAACCCTGAGGTTCACCCTTCACTCCCATCTCCAAGAAACTCGTCATCTCTCCTGGGCTGGGAATGAGAAAGAACAGCCTCATCCCATCCATCAGCATTTAATTGCTGGTCAGATCCCTGGTGGAAGGTTTATCGTTTTTGCTTTTTTTGTTTTGCAGTGGTGGTGGGCAGTGTTAGTTGAATCTCTATAGGGCAGGAAGGGTCCTGGCAGCTGGATCTCCAGCATCTGTCTGGCAGCCGAGCTCACACTACCTGTTAGCCTAAATTTCTATTCCCAGCCCCTGTGCCTGTGTTTATGATGAGCCCAAGGAGGCCAGACCTAGGCAGGCAGAGAGACTCTGCCTAGCACTGCCCTGGCAAGGTCCTCTTGAGGGTTGCTCTGCTAGGAGATTTGAGAGCAGCTGAATCCCCAGCTCTTGTGGGTCTGCTTTTCAAAGCTCAAAGCACATCCAGTGAGAGCCTAACACTGTTTGGTTCTTTGCCTCTGGGGTAGGGGAGAGGCACCTCAAAGCAGGGCCTCCGCTGTTTAGAATCCCCATTCTGGGGGACACGCCCTTCCCCCTTCCCTAACCTAGAGATCTGGTCTGTGTGCTGGAAGGCAGTTTATTCCCTTCCTCTGCAGGGGCAGACTAGAGCAGGATGGAAGTGGGAGAAGAGACCCAACCTTTTCTGGGTCCTGTGGAGGTGTTCTATTTCCTGAGGCCACAGCACGCTGGCACATGTAACCCTCTGCTTAGCATGGTCTTCCCTCCTTTCTTGTCTAGTCAGCTCCTAGCACCTCTTCAGAACTCTTTTTTTTTTTCTTCCTTTTTTTGAGACAATTTAACTCTGTCACCCAGGTTGGAATGCAGTTGTGTGATCACGGCTCACTGCAGACCCCCCAGGCTCAGGTAATCCTCCCACCTCAGCCTCCCAAGTAGCTGGGACTACAGGCATACACCACCACACCTGGCTAATTTTTGTATTTTTAATGGAGACAGAGTTTTGCCATGTTGCTTAGGCTGCTCTCAAACTCCTGGGTTCAAGTGATCCGCCCACATGGCCTCCCAGAGTGCTGGGATTACAGGCACAAGCCACAGCCTCCCTCTTCACATCTCTAAGTGTTACTTCTGCAGGGAAGTCTTCCCAGACCATTTAAGTCCCCCTGATAGGGGTTTATTTATTTGTGTGATTATTCACATTAAGTAAATAATCATGAGGGCCTTGTTTATTCACTGATGTACTTCTGTGTGTGTTTGGTTGATTGGTTTTTTTGAGCCAGAGTCTTGCTCTGTCGCCCAGGCTGGAGTACAGTAGCACAATCTCGGCTCACTGCAACCTCCACCTCCCAGGTTCAAGTGATTCTCCTGCCTCAGCCTCCTGAGAAGCTGGGGCTACAGGCACTCGCTGCCATGCCCTGCTAATTTTTTGTATTTTTAGTAGAGACAGGGTTTCACCGTGTTGCCCAGGCTAGTGTTGAAATCCTGAGCTCAGGCTATCCGCCCGCCTTAGCCTCCCAAAGTGCTGGGATTACAGGCGTGAGCCACCGCACCCGGCTCACTGATGTACTTCTATCACATAATTAGCGACTAAATAAATGTTCCAGACTACATCAAGCTGAGCCTAATGTAATGTGGGGGAGGAGAGAGACCTTGGCCTGAGGAGGCAGATGGACAAAGCTGTGGCTCTCTCAGGTATGCCATTTTCTCTCTGGGACCCTCGCTGTTCTTATTTGTAAATAGGAATAACAATAGTCTCCAGTTCACAGAGTTGCCAGATCTAGGGGATCAGCTGCTGGTGCCAGTCAACAGAAGGAGTTCAAACAAGTTCATTCCCACCTCACCCCATTCACTCAGGGACCCCCACAAGGCCTGTCCTTGAACATCTGAAAGCCCATGGAATATTCTTGAAAGCCACCTGGGACCATTGCGAGAACCCAGGTCGAGAGGTGACAGGTCCCAAGTGACAGTCTCAGCTCTGCTGCATCCAACTCTGTGACTTTGGACCAAGTGTTCCCACCCTCAGTTTCCTCAAATTTAAAATGGCAGCTGTCAATACCTACCTTATACAGTGATGAAGAGGGTGATATGAGCACTCATCTCAAGCTCCCAGATCAGGTTCTAACACATATGAAACAAATGTCAGTTTCCTTCTTTACTTCTTTCTTCTGTCTCACAGGCTGTGTGGCTGGGGACAAATTACACTTCTCTGAGCTTTGGTGGTTATACACATCTTGCCAAGTTGTAAGAGTCAAGTCAGAAATATGAGTGAGAACCCAGGCACGGTGGCTCATGACTGTAATCCCAGAACTTTGGGAGGTTGAGGGGGGCAGATCGCTTGAGCCCAGGAGTTCAAGACCAGCCTGGGTAACATAGTGAGACCCCGTCTCTACTAAAAGTACAAAACAAACAAACAAACAAATTAGCCAGTTGTGGTGGCATGTGCCTATAGTCCCAGCTACTTGGTGGGCTGTGGTGAGAGGATCACTTTAGCCTGGGAAGTCGAGGTTGCAATGAGCCATGTTTGTACCACTTCAGCCTAGGTGACAGAGTGAGACTCTATCTCAAAAAAAATAAAAAATTAAAAATTAAAAAAAAAAAGAGAAAGAAATACAGAAAGATGAGTGAGGGCCAGGTGCAGTGGCTCACGCCTATAATCCTAGCACTTTGGGAGGCTGAGGTGGGCGGATCATTTGAGATCAAGAGATCGAGACCAGACTGGCCAACATGGTGAAACTCCATCTCTACTAAAAATATAAAAAATTAGCTGAGCATGGTGGCATGCACCAGTAATCCCAACTACTTAGGAGGCTGAGGCACAAGAATTGCTTAAACCCAAGAGGCGGAAGTTGCTGTGAGCCAAAACTGCACCACTGCCATCTACCCTGGGTGACAGAATGAGACTCCGTTTAAAAAAAAAAAGATGAGTGACAAAGATTATGAATCCAGCTGCCCCAGCCAGGTGAGGCATTGTCATTGTGTCCACTCCTGCTTCCCCTGACCCCCTTTCCTGTCCTGTGTCTCTCCTGTGAGGCCACCTCTATTCAGAGACCCCACAGACAGCTCAAGCTCCTTCAACAGAGCGAGGGCTTTGTGCACTAGGGCAAGCTTCATGCCACTTACTTCCTAGACTTCTGCCTAGTCCCTGGGGGCCAAATCCAAAGGTGAGTATGGGCAGAACCTAGGGGTCCTGAAGGGAAAGGAGAGAGATTATCTCAACCAGCCAGAGATCCTGTGACTGTGGCCTCTGGCCAGGGGTGGGGATTGCTGTGAGTAGGGTGTGGGTTGGAGGAGAGTCTGGGCCTGGGTGGGATAGTCAGGGGGCCCTGATAAGCAGACACTGGGCTATCAGGGTGGGGGGCCCAGCAGCCTTCTGTTTATCAGGAGTCAGCAGGGGTCAAAGCAGGGCTGAGGACACTTCACTTCCCGCCCAGGGCTGTCTTCCTGGATAGTTGTTCTTCCACTTCTCTGCCTCCCCAGTACCCCACAGGGAGTTGGAATGTGAATCCCTCTCTTTCTCTGCAAGTCACACGGAGACTCTCTGGCCAGTACAGGGGTGGGAGGACATGAGCTAGGGCCTTAGGCCTGACTTTTAAATTCTGACAGCTTTTGCTTCAAACCAGGAGCTCCGTGTCTCTCCTGAGGCCAGTGAGGCAAGTCTGGGGCCTTTGTCCTTCTAACTTCAACCCCTGCCACTGCAGCTTTAAGCTCTTGATTGTTCTTTAGGTCTTTTTTGGAAGAAGTCCTAAAGTGTATGGTGATTGATGAAGTTAAGGATGGTCAGATCTGCACAGGTCCTTCAAAATCATGGAGTTCAAGTCTCCCATTTATATAGGAGAGAAACTGAAGCCAGAGAGGAGGAGAGAATTGTTCAAAGCTTGCGGGTTCCCTCCACCTCTCAGCATCGGGGAACAATGCATGACTCAAAGAGGAACAGGAAGCAGCCGTAGACACTCACAGACAGATACACATAATGTGCAAAGCACACACATACAAATGCACACATGTGCACTGCCCACAGGTACGCAGACATATAACACATAGAGATACGCAGCATACACATTAAAAAAAGAAATTCAGGCCGGGCGCAGTGACTCATGCCTATAATTCCAGCACTTTAGGTGGCTGAGGCAGGAGGGGTCGCTTGAACCCAGGAGTTCGGACTGGCCACGGCAACATAGGAAGACCTCATCTCTCCAGAAACATTTAAAAATTAGCCACCTGTGGGCCAAGTGCGGTAACTCAACACCTGTAATCCCAGCACTTTGGGAGGTCGAGGCGGGCGGATCACCTGAGATCGGGAGTTTGAGACCAGCTTGATCAACATGGAGAAACCCCATCTCTACTAAAAATACAAAATTAGCCGGGCGTGGTGGCACATGCCTGTAATCCAAGCTACTCAGGAGGCTGAGGCAGGAGAATCGCTTGAACCCGAGAGGCGGAGGCAGCAGTGAGCTGAGATTGCCCCGTTGTACTCCAGCCTGGGCAACAAGAGCAAAATTCCATCTCAAAAAAAAAAAAAAAAAAAATTAGCCAGCTGTGGTGGCACATGCCTGTATTCCTAGCTACTTGGGAGGCTGGGGTGGGAAGATTGCTTGACACCGGGAGACTGAGACTGCAGTGAACTGTGATTGCAGCAGCACTGGGAGGCTGGCTGAGTGAGACCCTGTTTCTAAAAAATAAATAATAAATTCAGCGGATAGAATTACTCTTATTTTCCTCTTGGTTGCTTTACTATGTCTCATGACATTAGTAGTTTTATACAAGGATAAAAGGAGGCCAAATAATGGCCGGGCGCGGTGGCTCAAGCCTGTAATCCCAGCACTTTGGGAGACCGAGGCAGGTGGATCATGAGGTCAGGAGATCGAGACCATCCTGGCTAACATGGTGAAACCCCACTTAAAAAATACAAAACCAGTCGGCTGCGGGTGGCGGAGCCAGTCCCAGCTACTCGGAGGCTGAGGCAGGAGAATGGCGTGAACCTGGGAGGCGGAGTTGAGCCGGGAGCCTGCCACTGCACTCCAGCCTGGTGACAGGTTAGCGAGATCTGCCCCAAAAAAAAAAAAAAAAAAGGAGGCCAAATAATATGGTTATTCAATGCTCTTCTCATTCAATGTCTCATAGCACAGACAGTAGCAAAACTCATTCAGGAACAAAGGACTTTGAGAAATTCTGAGAAGCTAGAAAAATGGTTTTTCGTTTTTTTTGTTTTGTTTGTTTTTTGAGACGGAGTCTCGCTCTGTTGCCAGGCTGGAGTGCAGTGGCACAATCTCGGCTCACTGCAACCTCCGCCTCCTGGGTTCAAGCGATTTTCTGGCCTCAGCCTCCCGAGTAGCTGGGACTACAGGCAACCACGACCATGCCCAGCTAATTTTTGTATTTTTAGTAGAGACGGGATTTCACCATGTTGGCCAGGATGGTCTCAATCTCTGGATCTCGTGATCTGCCTGCCTTGACCTCCCAAAGTGCTGGGATTACAGGCGTCAACTACCGCACCTGGCCCTAATTTTTGTATTTTTAGTAGAGATGGGGTTTCACCATGTTGGCCAGGCTGGTCTTGAACCCCTGACCTTAGGTGATCCGCCTGCCCGGCCACTTTTTTTTTTTTTTAAAAAGACAGAGTCGGTTGGGCGCGTTGGCTCATGCCTGTAATCCCAGCACTTTAAGAGGCCAAGGCGGGTGGATCACGAGGTCAGGAGATCGAGACCATGCTGGCTAACACAGTGAAACACCATCTCTACTAAAAAAATACAAAAAAATTAGCCAGGTGAGGTGGTGGGCACCTGTGGTCCCAGCTACTCGGGAGGCTGAGGCAGGAGAATGGCGTGAACCCGGGATGCAGAGCTTGTAGTGAGCCGAGATCACGCCACTGCACTCCAGCCTGGGTGACAGAGTGAAACTCCGTCTCAAAAATAAATAAATACATAAATAATAAAAAGACAGGGTCTCATTCTATTGCCCAGGCTGGAGTGCAGTGGTGCAGTGGTGTGGTCATAACTCACTTCTGGGCTCAAGGGATCCTCCTACTTCAGCCTCTCAAGAGTAATTGAGTAAGCATTCCTTCTGCCTTGGCCTTCCAAAGTGTTGAGATTACCCATGTGAGCCACTGTACCCAGCCTGGAAAACCGTTCTAATCCTTACCCTCATGTGGTCAATGGGGCCTGAGATTTAGGAGTTTGTCAGAGAGGCCTGCTCCACTTCATCTTGACTGGTCTGTGAAGCTTCTCTTCAGCCTCCCTGACACTTGCCTCTCTAGGTCCAGGCTTGGGATGCAGGTCCTCGCAGGTCTCACTGTTGTCCTCATCACACTGTGGCAAATTCCCTTATTTGTCCCCAACCATTCCATGAATGGGCACCTTGTCTGAACCATCTCCCTGGCCCAGCACCTGGGATTTATCCTGGGAGGTGTTCAAAGAACGCCTTAGATGGAACAGATGCCAACCCCTTGAGACAATGTCCAACATATGCTCAAGCATATGTTCCCTTATACTCTCTATGCCGTTCAGCCCCATGAGGAAGTGCGCATGTTGCGCACTGTACCCAGATGCCCCTGGAGCCCTTCCAGGGAGTGGGGTCCTAAGAATGGCTTTCCTGGGGGCTTTGTCAATGTCCATCAGTCTCCAAAAGATACCTGCATGCCATTTTCACGATAGAGAAACTAAGGTTCAGGGAAGAAGTGCTTGGCCCGAATTTCATAGTGAGCAGAACTACAGCCTTGTTCTCCAGACTCACACCCTGGCTCTATGCACAAACCTGCTAGGAATAGGGTAGATTTTGTGTCTTTGTGAGGCCCCTTTTGAGTTTCAATGGAATAAAACCTAAGTTCTGCCAGTTAGCAGTAATGTGATTCTGAGCCTCCTTATCTATTATAGGGATGAAAATAATACCTGCCTCACAAGATCCTTCAGAAGATTTAGTAAAATCTAGCTGGGCACGGTGGCTCACACCTGTAATCTCAGTACTTTGGAAGACCAATCCCTTGAAGTTAGGAGTTTGAGACCAGCCTGGTCAACATGGCAAAACCCCGCCTCTACTAAAAACACAAAAAAGGTCGCTGGGTGTGGTGGTGGGCACCTGTAATCCCAGCTACTCAGGAGGCTGAGGCAGGAGAATCACTTGAACCTGGAAGGTGGAGGCTGCATTGAGGTGAGATTGCGTCGCTGTAGTCCAGCTAGGGTGACAGAGTGAAACTCCGTCCCAAAGAAACAACAAACAAGATTCAGTGAAATCCTGTAAGAAAGCCCCTGAATGATGCAAGGATTCCTTCTGTGTTTCTGCTTATGCGGGTAGACTCCACTCATCCATCAGACCTCTTTTTTTTTTTTTTTTTTTCAGAGACTGGAGTGCAGTGGTACAATCACAGCACATTGCAACCTTGAATTCCTGGACTCAAGCAATCCTCCTGCCTCAGTCTCCCAAGTAGCTGGGACTACAGGCACATACCACCATACCCAGGTAATTTTTTTTTTTTTTTATCTGTCTGTTGCCCAGGTTGAAGTGCAGTGGCACAATCTTGGCTCAATGCAACCTCTGCCTCTGGGTTCAAGAGATTCTCCTGCCTCAGCCTCACAAGTAGCTGGGATTACAGGCATGTGCCACCACTCCCAGCTAATTATTTTGTGTATTTTTAGTAGAGACGGGGTTTCACCATGTTGGCCAGGCTGGTCTCAAATTTCTGACCTCCAGTGATCCGCCTACCTTGGCCTCCCAAAGTACTGGGATTACAGGCATGAGCCACTGCACCTGGCTCCACTTAATTTTTTTTAATTTAATTTTATTTTTTGACAGGATGTCTTGCTCTGTGGCACAGGCTGGAGTGCAGTGGTGCAGTCTCGGCTCACTAAAACCTCCATCTCCTGGATTCAAGCAATTCTCTGTCTCAGCCTCCCAAGCAGCTGGGATTACAGGCGCCCGCCACCATGCCTGGCTAATTTTTGTATTTTTAGTAGAGATGGGGTTTCACCATCTTGTCCAGGCTAGTCTTGAACTCCTGACCTCGTGATCCACCCGCCTCGGCCTCCCAAAGTGCTGGGATTACAGGCGTGAGCCACTGCGCCCGGCCTGGCTCCAGGTACAGGTAACTTTTATTTTTTAAGACTGAGTCTCGCTCTGCCAGGCTGGAGTGCAGTGGCGCAATTTTGGTCCACTGCAACCTCTGTGTCCTGGGTTCAAGCGATTCTCCTGCCTCAGCTTCCCAAGTAGCTGTGACAACAGGCATGTGCCACCACACCCAGCTAATTTTTGTATTATTATTATTATTATTATTATTTTTTGAGACGGAGTTTCGCTCTTGTCACCCAGGCTGGAGTGCAATGGCGCGATCTCGGCTCACCACAATCTCCGCCTCCCGGGTTCAAGTGATTCTCCTGCCTCACCCTCCTGAGTAGCTGGAATTACAGGCAGGTGCCACCACACCCAGCTAATTTTGTATTTTTAGTAGAGTTGGGGTTTGTCCATGTTGGTCAGGCTGGTCTTGAGCTCCCGACTTCAGGTGATCCGCCCACCTCAGCCTCCCAAAGTGCTGGGGTTACAGGCATGAACCACCGCGCCCAGCCCTAATTCGTGTATTTTTAGTAGAGACAGGGTTTTACCATGTTGGGCAGGATGATGTCGATCTCTTGACCTCATGATCCGCCCACCTCAGCCTCCTTTTAAAGTGCTGGGATTATGGGCATGAGCCACCATGCCTGGCTCCAGGTAATTTTAAAACAAAATTTTTGTAGAAGCCTGGTGTGGTGGTTCATGCCTATAATCCAGCTTTTTGGGAGGCTGAGGCAAGTGGATTGCTTGAGGCAAAGAGTTGGAGACCAGCCTGGGCAACATGACAAAATCCATCTCTACAAAAAATACAAAAATTAGCCTGGTGTGGTGGCATGTACCTGTAGTTTCAGCTACTCAGAAGGCTAAAGTGGGAGGATCGCTTGAGCCTGGGAGGTTGAAGCTGCAGTGAGCCATGATGGCACCATTGTACTTCAGCCTGGGTGACAGAGTGAAACCCTGTCTTTTTTGTTTTTTGAGACGGAGTCTCGCTCTGTCGCCCAGGCTGGGGTGCAGTGGCCGGATCTCAGCTCACTGCAAACCTCCCTGGTTTAAGCCATTCTCCTGCCTCAGCCTCCCGAGTAGCTGGGACTACAGGGGCCCGCCACCTCGCCCGGCTAATTTTTTGTATTTTTTTAGTAGAGACGGGGTTTCACCATGTTTGCCAGGATGGTCACCGAACTCACAGCCTCTTAATCTGCGCCAATCTTGGCCTCCCAAGTGCTGGGATTACAGGCGAGCCACCCAGCAGCCCGGCCCGAAACCCTGTCTTTAAAAAATTTTTGGCGAGCTGGCCCAGTGGCTCAAGCCTGTAATCCCAGCACTTTGGGAAGGCAGAGGCCAGGCAGGATCGAGGTCAGGAGATCAAGACCATCCTGGCTAACCGCGGTGAAACCAGTCTCTACTAAAAATACAAAAAACTAGCCCGAGGCGGGGTGGTGAGCGCCCTGTAGTCCCAGCTACTCAGGGAGGCTCAGGCGGAGGTAGTAAACCCAGGAGGGCTTGCAGTGAGGCTGAGATCTGGCCACTGCACTCCAGCCTGAGAGGAGAGCCTAGCCGAGACTCCGCCCTCAAAAAAAAAAAAAAAATAATAATAATAAAAAATTTTTTTTTAGGCATTAGGCATGCCCCACAAATATATATATATATATATATTTTTAAATGAGATAGAGGCCGGGCACAGTGGCTCCATATAATCCTGCTTGCTGGAAGCCGAAGCAGGCAGATCACTTGAGATCAGGAGTTCAAGACCAGCCTGGCCAACATGGCGAAACCACGTCTCTACTAAAAATAGAAAAATTAGCCAGGCATGGTGGCAGGTGCCTGTAATCTCAGCTACTCGGGAGGCTGAGACAGGAGAATTGCTGGAACTTGGGAGGCGGAGGTTGCAGTGAGCCGAGATCATGCCATTGCACTCCAACCTGGGTTTACAACAGTGACCAAAAAAAAAAAAAAAAAAAATAGAGATGGGGGGTCTCACTATGTGACCCAGCCTGGTCTCAAACTCCTGGCCTCAAGCAAACCTCCCATCTCAGCCCCTATAAATTCTGGGATTACAGGCATGAGCCACTGTGCCTCGTCATCTAATCCCTTGTTAAACCTCTTCCACACAGTGCTCTTGGGCAGCTGCAATCCAGCAACAATCCCGTCTCCTTTCTCTGACCTCCTGCAGTTTATGAGCCAAGCCTTCTCATGAAGCTCTCTTGTCCTGACGTCACAGGCCATCTTTGGCTTGAACCAGAGCTTTAGCCTTCACAGTTCAGGGGTTGTGCATTAGGGTTCTTGCTTCCTGTTTAGGAGTACTCAAAGTTAGCAGGGAATAAGCACAGCTTCTGATTGACTGGTCGGAGTCTGGGCTCCACCACATTACCGCTGAGTGATTCTGGCCCCTGCACCTGATCTTAGAGTCTTGGTTTCCTCAATAGTAAAATGGGGTTCAAGCCAGGTGCAGTGGCTCATGCCTGTAATCCCAGTACTTTGAAGGCCAAGGTGGGCGGATTCCTTGATGTCAGGAGTTTGAGACCAGCCTGGACGACATGGCAAAACCCTGTCTCTACTAAAAATACAAAAATTAGCCAGGTGTGGTGGTGGGTGCCTATAATCCCAGCTACTTGAGAGGCTGAGGCAGGAGAATCTCTTGAACCTGGGAGGAGAAGTTGCAGTGAGCCGAGATAGCGCCATTGCACTCCAGCCTGGACGACAGAGTAAAACTCTGTCTCAAAAAAAAAAAAAAAAAAAAACAAAGCCAGGCGCAGTGGTTCACGCCTATAATCCCAGCACTTTGGGAGGCTGAGGCAGGCAGATCACGAGGTCAGGAGTTCGAGACCAGCCTGACCAACATGGCGAAACCCTGTCTCTACTAAAAATACAAAAATCAGCTGGGCTTGGTGGCACAGGCCTGTAATCCCAGCTACTGAGGAGGGTGAGGCAGGAGTATTGCTTGAAACCAAGGAGGTGGAGGTTGCAGTGAGCCGAGATCGAGCAACTGCATTCCAGCCTGGGCGACAGAGCGAGATTCCATCTCAAAAAAAAAAAAGAGGGGGCGTTGGGTTCAAATGCTTTCTTTTCCATGCTGGTGAAGATGAAATGAGAAAGTGAAGGTGGATATTTCTAACCTAGCGCCTGACATATGAACAACAGGAGCTCAACAGACGCCAAGCTCCTTCCTTCCTGGCTTTGCAGTGGGCTTTCCCTGTTCACTCTCTCCAATGGGGCTAAAGTGGGAGTATCACTTGAGCCTGGGAGGTTGAAGCTGCAGTGAGCCGTGATCGCACCATTGCACTTCAGCCTGGGTAACAGAGTGAAACTCTGTCTTTAAAAAAATTTCTTTTAGGGGCAGGCGCGGTGTGTCCCCCTTGCACCCCTTGCACCCCTGTTGAGACATATATTGAGTCAGAAATGGAAACTTTCCTCTCAACACCTCCCTAACTCTATTCATCAGCTTCCAGTTCCTGTTCTCTGGGTCAATGGGGCCCTCAAGTCCAGACTTGGGCCATGACCTTTCAAGTCTCCAGGTATAGTTCTAAAGGTGGCTGTTGAGTGGAGCCTGGGTGTCCCTACTGCCTCAAATCCTTCCCGCCATCAGCCAGGCCTTTACATCCCTCCCTCCCTGCCAGGACAACCTGTTTGCTTCACAGCTGCTGTGGAAGAGATAGGCAGCCTGGATTATCAAGCCAGACAAGGCTCCTTGCTGACAGTTCCCACCCACCCAGAGGCAAGTGTTCCTTAGCCCTTAACCCCCTCTGTGCTGGGTCTTCAGGCCTAGGGACTTGGCACAGCAGGGAAGATGGGCAGGCCTGGTACCCTCTATACCAAGTTCCCAAGTCTGGTGTCATGAGCACAACAGGGTAGGAAACAGCATCACCTGTAGGCTCCAGGTGACCATTCTGCATACTAAGCCCTTTCCTTCCTGGGTTCATGGAAGTTCATGGTAAAGAGGGCCTTCATAGGCCTCTGAAGGCTTAGGCGGAAGGCTCTATACTCTCCACTCCCTCTTCCTGAGGCTGGTTCCAGGCTCCGGGGACAGAGGCCTGGCTGTCTCCATTCCGGGGGTCCACTGGTGTTAGTACAGGTGCTAAGGCATCCTCTCCTCACTCCCTATCCCCACATCATTGCCCCTTCCTCCTCTCCAGCACCCTTCAGATCTCTATCAGCAAGGCCCCTCCCATCTTCTTGCTGAAGTCACTGTCCTTGACACTTAGGACAACCTGGACCATCTCCTAGTTGGGTCTCATTGCAGCCACTGAGGACTCCTTTTCCTGAAGGTCAACAGGAAGCAGTGAAAAAAGTAGTAGTTAGCCGGGCGCGGTGGCTCACGCCTGTAATCCCAGCACTTTGGGAGGCCGAGGCGGGCGGATCACAAGGTCAGGAGATCGAGACCACGGTGAAACCCCGTCTCTACTAAAAAATACAAAAAAATTAGCCGGGCGCAGTGGCGGGCGCCTGTAGTCCCAGCTACTCAGGAGGCTGAGGCAGGAGAATGGCGTGAACCTGGGAGGCGGAGCTTGCAGTGAGCCGAGATCGCGCCACTGCACCCCAGCCTGGGGGACAGAGCGAGACTCCGTCTCAAAAAAAAAAAAAAAAAAAAAGTAGTAGTGGGCCAGGCATGGTGGCTCATGCCTGTAATCCCAACACTTTGGGAGGCTGAGGCAGGTGGATTGCTTGAGCCTCAGGAGTTCGAGACCAGCCTGGGTAACATGGTGAAACCCCATCTCTACTAAAAATACAATTAGCCAGGCGGTGGTATGCGACTGTAGTCCCAGCTACTTGGGAGACTGAGGCAGCAGAATCGCTTGAACCTGGGAGGTGGAAGTTGCAGTGAGCCAAGATAGCGCCACTGCACTCCAGCCTGGCAGAGCGGGACTCCGTCTCAAAAAACAAACAAACAAACAAACAAAAAATTAGCCAGGTATGATGGTGCATGCCTGTGGTCCCAGCTACTCAGGAGGCTGAAGTAAGAGGATCACTTGAGCTCAGGGAGGTCAAAGCTGCAGTAAGTCGTGATGGTGCCACTGCACTCCAGCCTGGACTACAGAGAGAAACTCTCTCTCTCTATCTCGGGGGGAAAAAAAAAAAGTCTGCTCCCTCAAATATTTTTCCCATTTCAGTAAATAGCAACTCCGTTCTTTGGTTCTTCCAGACGGGACAAAGATCTTGGAGGCAATTTATTTTCTTAATTAACTTTTTGCTGAAGTAGAACATATATTCAAAAAGTGCATGACTCATAAGTGAATTATCACAAAGTGAACACACCCATGTAATCACCATCCAGTCAAGAAACAGGACATTCTCAGGGGGCTCCTGTGCCCTCTATCTCAGTCTCTTCTTCCCCAAAGGTGACCTTTAACCTGACTTCTAATGTCATAGCTTAGCTTTGCCTGCTTTTTGGACTTTATATAATGGAATGATACAATCTGTATTATTATTATTATTATTATTTTTGAGATGGAGTCTCGCTGTGTTGCCCAGGCTGGAGTGCAATGGCATGATCTCGGCTCACTGAAACCTTTGCCTCCTGGGTTCAAGCAATTCTCCTGCCTCAGTTTCCCAAGAAGCTGGAACTACAGATGTGTGCCACCATGCCCAGGTAATTTTTGTATTTTTAGTAGAGATAGGGTTTCACTATATGTTGGCCTGGCTGATCTCAAACTCCTGACCTCAGGTAGTCCACCCGCCTCGGCCACCCAAAGTGTTGGAATTACAGGCGTGAGCCACCATACCCGGCTATTATTATTTTTGGGACAGGGTCTCGCTGTGTCTCCCAGGCTGGAGGGCAATGATGCAATCTTGGCTTACGGCAGCCTCAACCTCCCAGGCTCAAGCAATCCTCCCACCCCAGCCTCCCGAGTATCTGGGACTATAGGTGCAAACCATCATGTCCAGTTAATTTATTTTGTATCTTTTGTAGAGACAGGGTTTTGCCACACACTCAAGTGAACTACCCACCTCATCCTCCCAAAGTCCTGGGATTACAAGTGTGAGCCACTGCACCCAGCCTATGTCTGGCTTCTTTCACTCAACATTAAGTTTGCAAGATTCATTCACGTATTCGCATGTAGAAGTAGTTCATTTGTTTTTATTATTGCATAGTATTCAATTTCATGAATATGATACACATTTTTCTTTTTTTTTTTTTTTTTTTTTGAGGCGGAGTCTTCACTCTGTCCCCCAGGCTGGAGTGCAGTGGCACCATCTCGGCTCACTGCAAGCTCCGCCTCCCGGGTTCGCGCCATTCTCCTGCCTCAGCCTCCCAAGTAGCTGGGACTACAGGCGCCCACCACCGCGCCCGGCTAATTTTTTTTTTTGTATTTTAGTAGAGACGGGGTTTCACCTTGTTAGCCAGGATGGTCTCGATCTCCTGACCTCGTGATCCGCCCGCCTCGGCCTCCCAAAGTGCAGGGA
Source organism: Papio anubis (assembly GCF_008728515.1). Classification (NCBI taxonomy): domain Eukaryota; kingdom Metazoa; phylum Chordata; class Mammalia; order Primates; family Cercopithecidae; genus Papio; species Papio anubis. The sequence goes on from NC_044992.1 coordinate 21,876,779, forward strand.
TTACAGGCGTGAGCCACCGCGCCCGGCCGATACACATTTTTCATTCTACCATTGATGAACATTTGAGTTGTTTGAATTTGGGGGCCATTATTCATAATGCTGCTGTGAGTATTCTTGTATCCATATGTATGTATATCGCTGTTGGGAATGAAATGGTTGGGTCAAAGCGTATGCTTATGTTCAGCTGTAGTAGATTCTGTCAAACAGGTTTCCAAAGTGGTTGTATTGACATATATTTCTATCAGCAGTGTATGAATGTTCCAATTGCTCTTCCTCTTCACCCATACTTGATATTATAACTTTTTTTTTTCATTTTAGTCATTCTGGTGGGTGTGAAGTGATAATCTCATTTTGGTTTTAATTTGCATTTCCCTGATGACTAATGAAGTTATGCATGCTATTCCTGCCATTCTTTACTATATAACAAATCAACCTCCAACTTAGAAGCTTAAACAATGAACAGTCCATTTACTATCTCATACAGTTTTAGGAGTCTGGATTTTAGTAGGTTGGCTGGGCAGAACTGGCTTGGGGTCTCTCCTACAGATGCAGCCAGATGGGGGCTGGAGGTGCTGCAGGTATCTCTCTCTCTTCACATAGCCAGGGCCTAACCCTGTGGTCCCTCTCTTTGGGCTTCCTTACAGTACAGTGGCCTCAGAACAGTCATACTGCTTACATGGAGGCTAAAGGCTTAAAGAGAGAGTATTCCAGCAAACAAAGCATAGGCTTTGCCATCTTTTGTGATCTAAATTCAGAAGTCACATAATGTCACTTCTGCCATACTCTTTATTGGCCTAAATAGCCACAAAAGTCCGCCAGTTTCAAGGGAAGGAAGCATAGGCTCTACCTCTGATTGTAATGGTCAAAGTGACACTGTAAGAGGAACATGTAGGATGGAAGATATTGTTGCCACTATCTGTGGAAAATACAGTCTGTCACACACATTTCATACATCTATTGGCCACTCCTTTGTCTATTTTTCTGTGGCATTACCATTTCTTCCCTTACTGATTGGTAAAATATATTCTGAATGCTAGTTGTTTTTTTTTTTTTTTTTTTGCCAGGCATATATCTTGCAAATATTTTTTCTGATTATTCTGAGGCTTGCCTCCTCATTCTTTTTTTTTTTTTTTTTGAGGCCAGGTCTTTACTCTATCGCCAAGCTGGAGTGCAGTGGCTGATCTCGGCTCACTGCAAGCTCCGCCTCCGGGTTCAGCCCTTCTGCCTCAGCCTCCCAAGTGGCAGGACTACAGGTGCCCATACGCTGCCCGACAGTTTTTTAACCATTTTTTTAATGATTTAGTAGAGGCGGGGTTTCACTGTGTTAGCCAGGATGGTCGTGATCCTCTGACCTGCGTGTCCGCCCCTCTGGAAACCTCCCAAAGTGCTGAGTTACAGGCCAGGCCACTGTGCCCTACTTTTTTTTTTTTTTTTTTTTGAGACCTGGTCTCTGTCACTGGAGTGCAGTGATGTGATCATAGTTCACTGCAGCCTCCATCTCCTAGGCTCATGCGATCCCTCCCTCAGTCACCAGAGTGGCTGGGACTACAGGCACAAACCACCATGCTCAGTTAATTTTTTTTTTTTTTTTTTTGGGCCAGATGCAGCTCATCACACCAGGCTGGAGTGCGGTGGCGGATCTCCGTCACTGCAAGCTCCGCCCTCCCGGAGTTCCATGCATTCTCCTGCCTCAGCCTCGGTAGCTGGGACTACAGAGCGCCTCTTTGACCTGTGACTAAGTTTTGTATTTTAGTAGAGGCGAGGTTTCACTGTGTTAGCCAGGATGGTCGATCTCCTGACCTCGTGATCCATGCGTCTCGGCCTCCCAAGTGCTGGGATTACAGGCTTGAGCCACATGCGGCCTTTTTTTTGAGATGGAGTTTTGCTCTGTTGCCCAGGCTGGAGTGCAGTGGCGATATCAGCTCACTGCAATGTCCGCTTCCTGGGTTCAAGCGAATTCTCCTGCCTCAGCCTCCTGAGTAGCTGGGATTAGGGAGCCTGCCACCATGCCCAGCTAGTTTTTTTGTAGTTTTAGTAGAGACAGGGTTTCCTGCCATATTGGTCAGGCTGGTCTCAAAAGCCTGACCTCATGGGTGATCACATCCATACCTCAGCCTCCCAAAGTGCTGGGATTACAGGCATGAGCCACCATGCCTGGCTGAAATGAACCCTATTTGATGATGCAATATATCAAATTTTCTTTTTATGGTTAGTCCTTTTTTTTTTTTGGTCTTAAGAAATCTTGCCTATGTCAAGGTTACAGAAACATTCCTACTTGCTCTATGAACTTTATGTTTTGAGTTTTTACATTAGGTCTGTGATTCACCCCAAATTAGATTTGAGTATATGGTGTGAGGTAGGGGTTTGCAATTCAATTTTTTTTTTTTTTTCTTTTTTTTTTTGAGGAGAGTCTCCCGCTCTGTTGCCCGGAGCTAAGAGTCGCGATTGTGATCTCCAGCTCCTGCAGCCTCTGCTGCCGGGTTCAGTGATTCTTCTGCCTCAGCCTCCTGAGTAGCAGCTGGCATTACAGAGCCTGACACTACACCAGGCTACATTTTGTAGTTTTTATTTTAATATTTTTGAGACAGGAGTCTGGCTCTATCACAGGCTGGAGATTAAGTGGTGTGGATCTGACTCACCAAAAGCTCTGCCTCCTGGGTTCATGCCATTCTCACACCTCAGTCTCCCAAGCGGCTGGGACTGGAGTGCCCACCACAATGCCTGGCTAATTTTTGTATTTTAAGTAGAGACAGGGGTTTTACTGTATTGTAGGATGGTCTCGATCTCCTGACCTGGTGATCCTGCCCACCTCGGCCTCCCAAAGTGCCAGGATTACAGGCGTGAGCCACCACGCCCAGCCTATTTTTGTAGTTTTAGTAGAAACAGGGTTTCACCATCTTAGCCAGGCTGGTCTTGAATACAGAACCTTGTGATCCACCTGCCTAGGCCTCCCAAAGTGCTGGGATTACAGGTATAAACCATTGCACTTGGCTGCAATTCAATTTTCCCCAATACAGACCCAGTTGTTCTAGCACCATCTGTTTCGCTCGACGGATTGTCTTGGTGCTTCAGAATTACCTTTAAGGTGTATCCAAATGGTATCACTCCTTTTTCAAAAGCCTTTCAGTGGTTTCCACACCTCAGAATAAAGGCAAAATATATACCTCATTAAGGTTCTACATGATCTGGAAAAATGAGATCCTGACTCATCTTCTGATACCCTGACTTACTCCCTTGCTCCAAACATCCACAGCCTTGCTATTCTTTCATCATGCCAGACACTCTCGCCTCAGGCCTTTGGATGAAGCTCTTCAACACAGATATCCCATGGCTCATTCCTTTGCACTTTCTTCAGGGCTCACGTTCTTAATGGGGCCTTTTTGGATCCCCTAAAATTTCAGCTGACCTCTCACACTTCTTATTTCCTTCTTTTTCCTTATGACTTACCATTATCTAACATGCTGTATGTTTAATTTTCTTGTTTCTATCTGAATGCTGGCTTGAATGGCTATGCATTTTATTTTTGTTGACTCATCACTCTGGCATTTGAGACAATGCTTAGTACATGGCAAGCATTTGATAAATTAAGTGTATAAGAATGTTGGCTAGGCGCAGTGGCTCATGCCTGTAATCCAGCACATTGGGAGGCTGAGGCAGGTGAATCCGCGAGGTCAGAGATCCAGAGACCATCTTGGCTAACATGGTGAAACCCCTTCTCTACTAAAAATACAAAAAATAGGCTGAAGTGAGGTGGCCAGGCTGTAGTCCCAGCCCTTGGGAGTCTGAGGCAGGAGAATGGGTGAACCCAGGAGGCCCGAGGAGCTTGCCCAGTGAGCTGAGATAAGCACCTCTGCACTCCAGCCTGAAGCTGACATAAGCGAGACTCCGTCTCAAAAAAAAAAAAAAAAAAAGGATATCGAGGCCCAGAAAGATGAAGTTACTCACCTAAGATTACACAGATAATAAATAACAAAGCTAAAATTTAAACCTAAGTTGCCTTGCTTCAGAGTCTAAGCTCTTTTTTTTTTTTTTGGGGGCGGTGTCTGGCTCTGTTACCCAGGGTGGAGTGCAGTGGCTGGATCTCAGCTCACTGCAAGCTCCGCCTCCCGAGTTCTACATGCATTCTCCTGCCTCAGCCTCCCGAGTAGCTGGGATTACAGGCGCCCGCCACCTCGCCCGGCTAGTTTTTTGTATTTTTTTAGTAGAGGCGGGGTTTCATCGTGTTCGCCAGGATGGTCTCGATCTCCTGACCTCGTGATCCGCCCGTCTCGGCCTCCCAAAGTGCTGGGATTACAGGCTTGAGCCACCGCGCCTGGCCCAAGTCTAAGCTCTTAAGCCTGAGAGATGGGCTCCATTACTGAGTAGGGCTCAGTATACTGGTACAGAGGTGCAGTGAACTGGCAGGTTCCTCCACCTTTTCTTTTTTTGTTGTTTTTTTTAAGAGATGGAGTCTTGCTATGTTGTCCAGGCTGGACTCAAACTCCTGGGCTCAAGCAATTCTCTCACCTCAGCCTCCTGAGTAGCTGGCACTACAGGCATGTGCAACTGCGCCCTGCCAGCCCCCTCCACCTTCTGCCTGTGATGGAGCCAGATGTTCCAGGGCTGGGGTTTGACCTCAGCATCTTAGCCAATCAGGCATGTACAAGCACAAGGCGGGAGTGGTGGCGCAAGGCCAGTGTGCTGTGTGCTGTTGCCCTCCAGTGGCTAGGGTGGGGAAGAACAGGCTAAAAGCTGCCTTGAAGCTGAAGAGGGATAGGGGACGTGGTTGGTTCTTGGTTCTCTCCTCACAGAAGACACAATGCAGGGGTGGGCATTAAGAGATCTTTATTTTACCAGAAGGGACAGGCAGTGGGGCAGTGCAACATCCAAGCCCCAGACCAGACATGCAGCATCCACATGCAGGAAGAGCTACACAGGCTGGGGCAGGGCCAGGGTGGGGTGCTGGGACCACTGGACATTCACAGCACCCCTGCCAAGACGCTTGGGTCCTGGGCTCTTCTGCCTCCATTGGAGCAACGAGACAGAGTATTGGGTTGCTTCCCCATGGCTGGAACCCCATCACTCTGGCCAGGAAGAAAGATGGCACAAGGGCTCTGGGGTCTGGCCAGGTTACATCACTCTATTCTGTACAGGGTTGGCACAGCCTTGTCCACCAGAAGGGCCCAACACCCAGGACAGTGCAGCCCTAGCAGGAAGAAGGTCTACACACTTTTCTGTCCCCAACAGGGCTAGACCCTCATCTCAGAAAACTTAGCAGAGTTGGCACCAAGCCCCACCGCCCCAGCAGACACATGCCCATGAAGAGGCCTTCCCTGAGCACAAGCAGGGGCCTCCTAAGGCAGTAGGAAACTGAGGAAGCTGCTGCAGACAGGAGGCCTTGCCTCTGTGCCCGTGGGGTCAGGGAGAAAGGACAGGGTATGAGCGCCAGCTGGGGTCTTGGGCAGATGAGGGGAAAGACAGTGGTGCTAGGCCCTGCAGGTCATGGCTGCCCAGACCTAGAGGGGCAGCAGCGGGTGAGGCTGTGGGCTTCCTGGGGCAGGATTTAGGGCTGGGAAGACCAGTCCGGGAGAGAGGACAGTGACCGTCCTACATAGAACCCCTGCCCATGCTGAGCTCTGGCCACAGCCATAGGGAGGATGGGCAGATGCACAGAGAACTTCAAGGCACCAGGATTCTGAGGAGCAGCAGGGCCACCCCCCACAGGCAGAGAGTGATTGTAATAAACATCTTCAGCTTAAACTACATGATGTGCATAGGCGGAAAGAAAAAGAGATAAAGGAAAAGACACACAGGGAGATGAGACACAAACCTGATGAAAGTGGCAGTGAAAGTGGGGTAAAAGAGAGGAAGAGGAGGAGGTGGACAGAGACAGGAGGGACAGGAAGACAGCCAGAGATGGCCTGAACACGCAGCACTTCTGGTCCCTTCAAGATAAGGCACCAGAGTCAGTAACATTCCCGTTGTTCTGTGGGATTAAAACGGGTGCTGGAGGGAGGGCTGGGTGGCTGCTGAAGAGAGTGGGCCTGCAGGAGCCTCACACCTGCACACCGGTGGCCTTCTTGATCAGGGGTATCTGCAAGGATGGGACATGCCATGAGGCCTTGGCTCCAGGACCCAGGACCACTCTGCCTGGCCAGTCCAATAGGCTGCCCGGGCAACCCCACCGCAGCTAGGCAGGCACACACCTTAGACAGGTCCACGCCCGTGAGGGCATGCACAGAGGCAGGCAGCTCGGCCAGTAGTCGGTTCACTTCTGATGTGACCTTGCTGTTGTCTCCACTGAGGACCACAATCTCATCGACTTTGGTAAGTGGGGCAGCGATTTTGGCAGCGATCTAGGAGGTAAGAGTGGGAGGAGAGCCTGGTTGGCGCTGACTCCGTTCCCAGCCTGGTTCAGCATCTTTCCCTCCCTTCCTCAACTCACTCCAACCCCAAAGCAGCCTGGGCGGCCCTTAGTGAGCCATGGTAAGAGAGGCCCTGTAGGCCCTGTAGGCTTAGGTCTGTTGTAGGGTTCCTGCCCCCTGCTGAAGATGCTCCTCATTTAACCCTTCTAGCCACCTGTCCCTGTGTTACTCGCAAGGCCCAGAGAAGTTCTGGCACTTGCCCAGCTAGTCAAGCAAGGACACTTGGACCCTGGGACCCACTTAGGTGGAAGCCTCACCTGGGGCAGGGCCTCCAGCACCAAGGCCATCTTGGCTGCATCCCCGTATTTCTGGTAGGCTTCCGCCTTGAGCTTCATCCGCTCAGCCTCCGCCTTGCCCATCGCCTCGATGACTGCTGCTTCCGCCTCCCCGATTTTGCGGATCTTCTCAGCCTCTGCCTGTGCCAAGAGGACCTGCTTCACCCTGGGGGAGCCCAGGCCAGGCAGGATCAGTGGGATGTACCAGGGTCCCCTCAAGCCTTGCCTGGGGGCCAGCAATCCTTCAAATACTCTGCCTTGGGGGCTGTCAGGGGTGGGAAACATTTGAATGGAGGGGGGTGGCCTCACCTTCTAGCTCTGGCCAGGGTAAGGCCACCAGCTCCTAGCTCTAAGTGGGAGGGGACAAACCAGGATGCTGTCTATGCCCAAGCACTACAGGCACTGGAGCCTCCTTTATCTATTTAGTCTTCCTAACAGCAGTCCCACAGGGTACATGGGGTTATCCTCACTTCACAGTGAGTAAGAAGACACAGTGGAGGAGAAGTGGCTTCCAAGCTGTGGTCAGGAGAGTACAGGGAGTGCACTGAAGGCAGAGGAGGCTGACTAAGCCCTGACCCTGGCACCTGGGCGGCTCTCACTTTTCACCCTCGGCAATCTGCTGGATACGGTGGGCCTCGGCCTCGGCGGGCCGACGCACTGTAGCGATGAGCTCCTTGTCCGTACGCAGGATCTCCTGTGCCTCCACGGCAATCTGTTTCTTGCGCTGCACAACCTCAATCTCAATCTCTTCCTGCCGGATCTTCTGCTGCTCACGGGCCCCCTGCAGCTCATAGGCCAACTGGGCCTCAGCTGTCTGTAGCAAGAGGGTGGTTGGCATATTCGAGTCTAGTCACCAAGTCCTGATCCCTGAGGCCCAACCCAGGATGCCCTCAGGCTGCTCACCTTGATGTTAACCTCCTCACTGAAGGCTGACTTTTGCAGCTCGAAGGCTCGCTTAGAGTCAGCAATCTTGGTGTCTGCCATGAACTTTACATCCAGCATCTCCTTCTTACACTCAGCTTCCTGGGGGCAAAACGGGCAGGTGAGTGAGTAGAGGTCCCGAGTCATCATGGTCCCATCACCCCTGAGCTTCCTGTCCTTGAACCCACGTACCCGGATGCCTGCGTCCCGTTCAGCCTCTGCCACGCCAATGTCAGCATCTCTCTGCACCACGGCAGTCTGCGTCTTGCCCAGGGAGCTCAGATAGTCCACTTTGTCATACACGTCCTGGGGAGGGAATGGGGTAACAGAGGCTCAAAGGAGCAGCCAGAGGCACAAAGATGCCCCTCTAGCGAAGCCACCATCTGCCAGAGGGACACCAGGAGATACAGCTTCCCATCACATCGTACCTTGATGGTGAAGCTGAGGATCTCAATGCCCATGCGGCCAACGTCAGGGGCTGCCACCTCCCGCACCAGCTTGGCAAACTGGTCCCGGTCCTGATAAATCTGCTCCACTGTCAGGGTACCTGGGGGCAGAGAGATCAGGGGCTGGCTCCCCAGGGACCCAGCCAGCTGGGGAAGGGAGGAGGTATGCATGTAGAGGTCGGGGTGCATGCAGGGTGCTGCAGTCTGAACTGGGTCTCCTGGGGTATCTTCTCAACAGCACTTAACACCGAGCCTCCTGCTGCACAGTCCAGGCTGGACAAGGAAAAGTGTCCCAAGCAGCACTAGGTTCCTGAGCAGACTGACAGCCCCCATCCCACCCCAGTGCCCTCTCCTTCACTCAAGTCACCTGAGGTTTTGAAATTAAATATTTGAGGAAGAACGTTTTAGCTTGAAACACCAGTGAAACAGGTCCCCTGCCCAGCCCTGCACCCCTTCCTGCCTTGGCTTAGGGGCCCCGTGAGGCTCCTCAAAGGCAGGACAGGGCCTCACCGAGGATGGAGCGCAGATGTCCCTCCAGGGTCTGTAGGACGACGTTTTTGATGTCCTGCACGTTCTTACCCAGAAACTGCTCACAAGCCACAGCCAGGAGCTCCTTCTCTGTCATAATCTTCACCTGCCAGTGATGACAGAGGCACTTCAGCCAGGCTGCAGTGAGGAAGACGGAGGCCCCAGACCCAGAGGTAGGCAGGATGATGGCTGTGCCTCCTCCCTTCCTTTTTTCAGACCTGGAGGCCCTAGGGGGCTGGAATCTGTCTGAGGCCTCTAGTGGGGAGATAGCAGCACAAGGGCTTCTCACATTGTGAAACTTCACCTGCACTGGCAGCCCCAGGCCCTGCCACGGCCTCTCATGGGCATTCGGGACTTGTCTCCCCACCCCTTCAGCCTACTGTCCCCTCACCAGCCAATTCCTCCCTTGCAGGCTTCCCACACGTGGGAGACCCTGAGGCTGAGGGGCAGAGAGTATGACAAGCAGAATGAGCAATAGGGACACAGACAGAGAAGGAAAGCGCCTGGACAGGGCATGAGAGGGTTGGCGGATGCAACCAAGGATGCCTCTCTTTCTTGAGGTACTCAGCCAACCCCTCGCCGAGGTCTACAGCATGGCTGAACCTCGCTGCCCTGTGATGCCAAGAGGTGGATCGGGGCTGGAAGCCCTCACCTAGGCCCCCAGCTGGGAATATGACACAGCTTCTGACTCCCAGAGTCCAGAGCTCCTCTGCCTCACATGCCTCTCCCTCTGGGCCCCACCCCTCCCACCCCATACCCAGGGAACAAGGAAGGCCTGGATTCTGGGGCTTGACATTTCCAACACCTGCAAAGAATGGGGGTGGGGTTAGTGAGCCAGGAGCCCTCAGCACTGGTTCTGTCCCTCGTGGGCCCGCTGAGGAGAGAAGGGGTGTCTGTTAGTCCTGCTGGGTGGCCAAAAGGGCCCGGTGAGCATGTTCCAGTGGCGACGACCCGACTGGCCCTCTCTTGCGGGACTTGCGGGGGCTGGGGCGCTGGAGAGAGACTGCCCCTGGCTGCCGTCCTCTCCTCCTCCCCCCGAACCCGAGTACAGGACCAGGCAGCTCAACGGACATGCGCAGGGCTGCTGAGTTACTATACCTGGGCGACACCCGTCACAGTTAAAGCTACCCCCTCGGCCGTCTCTACGTCCTCGCAGCGGGGCTGCAACGTCATAATCTCTAGGGAAATCCTGCCAAGAAACGCAAAACAGGGGCATGGGTCTGGGGGCGCAGGGCCTGGTGGTGTTGGGAAAGAGTCCAGTACCTCACTGCTCCGGCTGCGTCCTGGTGAGGAAGGTGGAGGAAGGACTCTCAATGGGGCTGAGATGGGAGTGTCTGAGAAGGAGGTGGGCAGGAGGGCAGGTGGGTGCAGGTGGCCCCAGGGGAAGGAGCAGAAGTGAGCTGTGTATGTGCACATACTCTCTGCTCAAGCCAGCCTGGCTGGTTGTGAGGAAAACGAAGTAGAAAGAAGTGGCTGTAGGTGGTTGGGGGCTGGTGGTTGGGGGAGAATTCAGGTGTAGCTGTGTGTATGTTCTAGGATAGCAAGTCAGTGCTGGTCCTCCCGGCTCTGCTGCGTAGGCCATCCATGGATGTCATCTGAGCCTCCCGCAGGGGCCTTGGCCCATTCCTTGATCTACCCAGCACTCCAGGGTGCCCCAGGAAGCTGCCCGGAAAGTTCTGTCTGATTGCCTGGCATCCTGGAGTATGCACACTGCTGGGCTAAGATGGAAGTGATTCTGTACCTGCCCCTTGCCAGAGAAGCCCTACCGGGTGGCTGCAGCCTTTTGACTTGAAACCCACATCTGGTATTAGGCCCAGGTGGGTCACATGGGGAATGCACACTGAGGTCACACTAGAGCTTCTTGGCCAAGGAGTGTTAACCCTGGAAAGAGTTGTTCTGGCCAGGCAATCTGATTCCTCCAGGGTCCACAGTCACCCGCCTTAAAAGGGATCTGGGCATGTGCAGGTGTTTCAAGTGCAGGTGTGGGTGTGGAGCGGGACAGAACTGCATCAAATGGGGTGTTGAGGGAGGCCTGGACCCTACCCCTTCCACACAAGGTACTCCAAGCCTCTCAGGCCTCTGTACTTCCCATGGCTACAAGGGCTAAGGAGATGGGGATGGTCCCCTTCCCCATTAGAGACGGCAGGATGGGTGAAGAAGGGAGTGGTGGTATAGTGTTTTTGCCTAAGTGGAGGCTGAAGGGCAATTTAATGCAGAGGGAAGGGGTGAGAAAGATGCAGTTCAGGCCTCTTCCAGCCTGGGAACCTGCTGGCACACAAACTCTGAGGGGGCGGGGGCTTTTTGTTGTTCACTCCTGCAGTCCACATGCCTCGAATTGAGAAGGTGCTCAGTAGAGAGCTGGTGAATGAAGCAATGAAGAGGGGAACCCACACATGACAGAGTAAGCATTTGGAGCTACTTAACACTTAAGCCCAAGAATAGATTTCACCAGCTATGGCTGCATGGTAATGAAGGCCTGGCATCCAGGGACACTCACTGGCAGACTTGGCAAAGCTTCCAGAATCCCTTGCTGTTTTCCCACTTGCAGTCCAATAGGCAAGGGCAAGGGACCTGGGGATCTACAGGGATCCATACTGGCACCCAGAGCAGTTGGAGGAGAGAAAAGAGGAGAGGGAGGAAGGCACGGTCTCAGGAGGGGAGTCCACTGGCTCCTGTCTGCCAGGCCCCGCAGGGCAGGAAGAGAGAAGGTTAGACATGGAGGAGGAAGCAGGTGGGTTATTACCTGTGCAACCCCTGTTACGAATAGTGGAACCCCCTCCGACGTCTCAATATTCTCACAGCGACACAGGATGGTCATAACCTCCAGAGACAGTCTGAGGAGCAGCCAGGGGATGGGGAGAGGTAGGGACAGGAAGGGGAGGAGGGGACACAGCAAACACACACAGTAGTTACCAGACAAGCACCGATGCCTGATGCCTGGGGACGGCGGTGGGGGGGCATGCTGTCAGTAATCCAACCCCCCAACTGCCAGCTCAGCTGAGGGCTGCAGGACAGCAGAGACCCCCCGTGCTGCTCCAAGGCCTCTGGGTCTCTTCTCTAGCCCCAAACCCTTCTAGTGAGGACCTGCTGGGCTGGGGAAGATGCCTGCTGCCACTCTGGGCCTGCAGCCTGAGGTCAGGAGGCTTGTGCACAGCGCACCTGGGTTGCCCGCCACCTCACTTTCCCAGGGATCCTGTCGCAATCTGGGAGACTGAGCCTTAGCCCCCTGTCTTCACACAGGTAAACCTGTGTTTCCAGAAATCGGGAGTAGGAGGCTATTCTGGGGACTCCTGAGCTTTAGCAAATGCTGAATCCACCAGGTCTGCACTTTCTATCACTAAGAAGGCAAGGCGAGGCCAGAAAAGCCCAAATGTTCTGATGTGGGGGTCAAGGAAGGCTGGGGGAGGAGAAAGTGTGTTCCTGCCAGAATATTCAGGGACAACTGAGAGATAAGGGAGACATTTAATTGGGAATTTCTAAAGTTTTCCAGGGGCAGAGAGAAGATTATTGGCAAAGAAAACAAGGTGCCTCGAAGCTCCCTGGGCCATGCTGGCTGGGCCTCCCTAAGCAGTGTGTGTGCAGGGTGGGTGTCTAGACAGAGTCCAGGCTGTGGACAGTGTGGAAGGTTTCCCTAAATCAGAGGAAGGAAGAGAGGACAGAGGCCGAGGGTGAAGGGGCAGAAGCAGGTGGAGGGGTGATAAGCAGCAGCAGTCAATGTGCAGCCCCCATCTCAGCCCTGGGAGGGGCCATCCCCACAGTGCCAGCCCTGGGGCTCTGGCCATGCAGATGTGCAAAGGTTGCCTTCGTTTGAGCCCTTAACACCAGCAGCCTTGGGCCTGAGAGGATTCTTGACCCGGCTCAGACAGGAACCCACCAAGCTCTCTTCTGGGGAAGGAGAGGGGGAAACAGGGGAGAGAGAGGGAGGGAGGAAGGGTAGTGGGGAGGGAAGAAGGGAGGCTGCAGCTCAGATGCCAAAGGTGGAAGAATTGCTCAGGTAAGAGAGAGCTGCCCACATCAGGGCCTCGGGATAGTATAGGATGTGGCAGCAAAGTGTAGCAGGAGGGGTCACTGAGCCTGGAAGAAGAATGGCTGACCCCAAGGGCATGTGACATATAGACAGTTGCGGAAAGGACCTCGAGAGGGAGGCTAAGTATCCAGGCTGAGTTAGAAGCCTCTACTCTGACCCGAGAGGCTCCTGCCAGCATAGGGAAATAAAGGCCCCAGCCTGTGGAGATGTCCCCCAAGCAGGCTAGGGACTGGGGAAGAGGCTGCCCCCGAAGAAAAGGGGATGAGGGAAGGACTACTGGCTCAGACTACCCAGCAAGTGAGACCAGAGGGAGGATGTGGAGCCTGGGTGTGAGGTCAGTGTCCTGGGAAGAGATACAAGGCCCTTCTCCTCTAACTTCCAAACTTGCTGTCAGAAAGGCTCGGCCCTTCTGTCCTGGCTCTGCCCCCTGGAGCAAGAAGGGAGAGCAGGGGACCAAGAATCCAGAGAACGGACTGCAGGGGAATTGGCCTAGCAGTGGCTGCCCATGCAGGGCAGGTGTCTGGACAAGATACTCTGTTGTGCTGGGAATGCACAGTGTGCGGGGTGGCGGTATGTCTGCAGAGGGCTCCCTACGGCTTCTGACAGGCCACTGGCCCACTCAGGTGCAGCCAGGATCCTCTTGAGTGGAGGCTGTGGCCACTATTGATTACTCTGACACTTTGAGCTTTGAACCAGAAGAGTCCCCCAGCATCGCTCACCTCCGGCCAGGTAAAGTGAGGGAGGTGGGAGAGTGGAGCGGTTACTGGGAACCAGTGAAGTTAATCCATTGTGCCATGCTTCCCAATTCCCCCTGACCCTAGCAGATGCCCTCAGACTCCCAGGAGCCTCAAGCACTAGTAGCTTGGTGCAGACGTGAGCTGCTGACAGGTGGGGGCTGGGGCAGAGGGAGTTTCCACTGGAATCTCCATTATTTCCCCTGTGGGGTGACCGACCCCCTTGCAACATGACAGCTCTGCTGCCCTTGTTGCCTGGGTCCTGGTTGGGAAGGGTCTGCTCCTCTCCTCCCTACCACCCCATCTCCCATAATCAGGAAGGGGGCGATTGTGAAAAGGTAGCTGGCATGCCTCATCTCTTGGGTGGGCAGTGAGGGTGCCAGGAGAGGCCAGGTCTGGCCCTGCCCTAGGCTCTGCAGGCAGCGGCAGGTAGAGCCGGATGGTGGGTCCTCTGGGGAGCTGAAATCTCACTTCCTCTAGTAAGTCCTTCCAGACTGATTTAGGAGGTCCAGACCTGTCTTGCTCAGCCCCAGCACTAATTCATTAGGTCCCCCTCCCTGTCTAAGTCTAACTCAGCACTGTCATAGAACCACTTTTGACTATATGTCCATTCTCTGCCACATAGTCCCTGACTGCAGTCCCCAGGGCCTGCATAGGTAAGGGTGTGCATGGGGTCTCTCCAGCCTTTCCTCCTTTCATATGCCCACTCCAAACTGGGTGTATAATAAAAGACTTCTTAAATAACTTTGAGTTGTAATCAGGAAATCAAGATTCTGCCTGGGATATGACCCTGAATTCTCTGGGACAGAAGTAATGCCACCTCCAGTGGAAAAAAGAACACCCACTAAGGAGGGGGTGCCCATGACAGACCTACCTGACGCGTGTCTCCCGCACCCCTGTGCAACCCCTCTCACATGCTTCTTAGGAGGCGCCCTCCCCACCCCTCCAACAGAATGGAATATGGAAACGGTGGATGCTCTAGCTGACCCTCAGGGTGAAGCAGAACAATGCTGGAAGCCCCTATCTCCCTGGCCCACTCCATGACAGGTCCTAGAGCCCCCAGGTGCTTACCTCTGAGTGTCGGAGATACACCACCAGGCCCAGGCCCAGCCGCCAAACACGTACTGTTTATAGTCGGAACCACAGCAACCCCCTGGGGAGCAAAAAAACCACCACAGGTCAGTCTGTTCTTGGGTCTGTCTACCCTCCAGCCCACTGAGCCACTTTTGTCCTTTATCTGCTCTGATACTTGACAACGCCTACTGTTGGGTGCCTAGTGCTGAGGTTACACATAAATGAGAGAGAAGTTCTCCCTGCCCTTATGGGACTTAAAATCTTGCTTGGTAGACAGGCAATTTACATAAAGAGAAGGATAGCCAATGAATAATTCAGAATGTAAGTGCTTCCAGAGAACAGAACAGAACAGGACAATGGGCAGAGGTGATCTGGAAAAGCTTTTTTTTTTTTTTTTTTTTTTTTCTGAGACGGAGTCTCGCGCTGTCGCCCATGCTGGAGTGCAGTGGCGCAATCTCAGCTCACTGCAAGCTCCGCCTCCCGGGTTCAAGCCACTCTCCTGCCTCAGTCTCCCAAGCAGCTGGGACTACAGGTGCCCGCCACCATGCCCGGCTAATTTTTTGTATTTTTAGTGAGACGGGGTTTCACTGTGTTAGGCAGGATGGTCTCAATCTCCTGACCTCATGATCCACCCGCTTCAGCCTCCCAAAGTGCTGGGATTACAGGCATGAGCCACTGCGCCTGGCCTCCATTTTTTTTTTTTCAGACAGAATGTCACTCTGTTGCCCAGGCTAGAGTGCAGTGGCGCAATCTCAGCTCACTGCAACCTCTGCCTCCTGGGTTCAAGTGGTTCTCCTGCCTCAGTCTTCTGAGTTGCTGGGATCACAGGTGCCCCCACACCACACCTGGCTAATTTTTGTATTTTTAGTAGAGACAGAGTTTCATCATGTTGGCCAGGCTGGTCTCAAACTCTTGGCCTCAGGCAATCTGCCCGCCTTGGCCTCCCAAAGTGCTGGCATTACAGGTGTGAGCCACCTCACCAGGCCAGCTTTTTTTTTTTCTTTTCTGGAGACGGAGTTTTGCTCTGTTGCCCAGGTTGGAGTGCAGTGGCATGATCCCGGCTCACTGCAACCTCTGCCTCCCAGGTTCAAGCAATTCTCCTGCCTCAGCCTCTCGAGTAGCTGGGATTATAGGCATGTGCCACCACACTCGTCTAATTTTTGTATTCTTAGTAGAGACAGGATTTCACCACGTTGGCCAGGCTGGTCTCGAACTGTTGACCTCGTGATCCACCTGCCTTGGCCTTCCAAAATGCTGGGATTACAGGCGTGAGCCACCGCGCCTGGTCCAGCTTCCATTTTTAATTAATTCAATCAATAAACAAGTATGCCCTGGAGTTCACCTGTTATCACGGTGGGTGTAGACAGAGAGGGAACGCAGACGGGGACAACACTGGGGGGCTGGGAGGGGAGGAAGAGTCTCCCAGCCAAGGTGAGGGGGTTTGCTCTCCTGCCTGGCAGACACATCTCGGTGAGGCTGGTTCTCTACTTTCAGAACATTCAGAATGACTTTGTTCCCCACCCGTGGGAACGGGTGGGGAAGGCAAGGTCTCAAAACAAAGGCTAACTTGTGGTACCAACGGGAGAAGTGAAGACAAAGCAAAAAGGCCTAAAAAGGAACTGGTTCGGCCGGGCGCAGTGGCTCACGCCTGTAATCCCAGCACTTTGAGAGGCCGAGGTGGGCGGATCAAAAGGTCAGGAGATGGAGACCATCCTGGCTAACACGGTGAAACCCCGTCTCTACTAAAAATACAAAAGAAATTAGCTGGGCGTGGTGGCGGGTGCCTGTAGTCCCAGCTACTCAGGAGGCTGAGGCAGGAGAATGGCATGAACCCGGGAGGCGGAGCTTGCAGTGAGCTGAGATCGCCCCACTGCACTCCAGCCAGGGTGACAGAGCCACTCTCCATCTCAAAAAAAAAACAAAAAACAAAACAGGAAGTGGTTCTTGGAAACAGTGTGTCAACTATACAGAATATCTAATTCAGCCACAACCCAGATCCATGATCTAGACATGTTCTACATGTTCCCTATACAGAAATGAGAAAAATCAATTCCTAAGATTCTTGTAGTGAATTCTCTTGTTAATGTCAAAATTCCTCAGCAAGTTCAAGGAAACCTTCATAAAACTAGACAGGCAGTTAACTTGCAGTGCAAAAAAATGTACAGGAAACAAAATTCTAAGGAAATAAGTGATCTGGGAAAAACCAGAGAGTGTTATCATTTCTTTTTTTTTTTCTGAGACAGGGTCTCATTCTGTCGCCCAGGCCAGAGTACAGTGGTGCAATCACAGCTCGCTGCAGCCTCGACCTCTTAGGCTCAATTGATCCTCCCACCTTAGCTTCTCGAGTAGCTGGAACTGCAGGTGTGTGCCACTATGCCCAGCTAATTTTTGTATTTTTTGTGCAGACAAGGTTTCACCATGTTGCCCAGGCTGTTCTCCAATTCCTGGGCTCAACCGATCCACAGGCATTGGCCTCTCAAAGTGCTGGGATTACAGGCGTGAGCTGCCGCGCCTGGCCGAGCATTATCATTTCCATGTTCACAAATTTAGGTTTTCATGAAATCTTCAAAGAACCTCAAAAGGTTGTCTGACTCCCAAGGTCAAGGGTCTGGGGGAGTTTCATGCAGCTGGGTGTCTCTGGGGACTCACAGCAGGGAACAAGGCAAGAGGAGGGGCAGACAGCAGATCACACAGTGTCTTGTGTGTTAGGCCAAGAAGCTGTATGAGCAAGTGACAGGGAGCAAGGTTACCCTTGAGAAACACATAACACTTTGCACAAGGAGGAAGACACTGGGATCAGGGAGACTGGCCTCTTGCAGTAATCCAGGCAAGGCATGGTAGCTGATACTGGCAGACAACTTCTAGAGCAGTCTTATCCGTGACAACTTTCTGCAAGGGTAAGAATGTTCTATATCTTCTTCTGTGTTTATGCTGTGCAGTACAGCAGCCTCTAGCAACATGCAACTGTTGTGCACTTCAAATGAGGCTGGCGTGACTGGGGAACTGAATTTTTTATTTAATTAATTTAAATGGCCACCTGTGGCTCCTGTTCACATTGGACAGTGCAGCTCTAGAGTCTGGGTTTGGGTGGATGGTGAGGACAATAATAGAAACAGACACAATGGAGAGAACGGGAAACTGGGGACAAATTTCAGGTGGGTGGAGGCAAAGAAATAAAGACCTCCCAGTGGGCTTGAAAGGTTGGAGAGCTGGCATCTAATACTGCCTACCAGGCAGGTAACCCCGTTTTCTGGGTCTGCTGCCATGCATGAAGTTCCAGTAGCAGAGCCAGAGGTCCAGGGATCAAAGAGCAGCCCTACAGTGTGGGCAGGGAACAGTAAGAGGGGGTCCTGGGTCTCTGTCTGTCTGTTTCTCTGGGGTAGAACTACCTGCTTACAGGGCTGCTGTTCAAGGTAAGCCATTCCGGGCTTCTCTGACCTGGGAAGTGGGGTGGGGAGGCCTCTGAGGACAAGCACTCAATCTGAAACCTAAACCATCTCAGGATCAGGTGAAACTGGAAGGGGACCAAAAATCACAGCTTATTCTACATCTTCTGGCCTGGTGGGGGCTGGGGCATGGTTGCCTTGGGCTAGCTCCAGGGGACTTCTCAATGTGCAGTGGGAAGGTGGTAGTGGTGTCGGTAGGATGAGGGAGTGAGTGGGGTGGGGGATGGACAGGGTAGATGGCCACTCTTTGTTTTCCGTTTTGTTTTGTTTTGTTTTGTTTTTTTTTGAGACAGAGTCTTGCTCTGTCGCCCAGGTTGGAGAGAATTGGCACAATATTGGCTCAATGCAACCTCCGCCTCCCAGGTTCAAGAGATTCTCCTGCCTCAGCCTCCCAAGTAGCTGGGATTACAGGCAACCACTAACACGTCTGCCTAATTTTTAAATTTTTAGTAGAGATGGGGTTTCACCATGTTGGCCAGGCTGGTCTCAAACTCCTGACCTCAGGTGGTCTGCCTGCCTCAGGCTCCCAAAGTGCTGGGATTACAGGCATGAGCTACTGCACCGAGCCCACCCTTTACCTTTAACTTATTCTTTGGCTTGGGGAGCAGGCTGCCACAGCTCAATCTGGGCCTTGGCTAAGGGCAACATGGCCAGGTTCCCAAGGGTTGCAACAACAGGAAGCTGAAACTGCCCGATTGCCCGCCCCTACCAGCATCCTCCCCTGGAAGGCAACTTCCTGCCAGTTTCCCGATCACTCAGCCTGAGCACCCCTCCCAAGAGGCCAGTTAGGTGCCTTTTCCTTGACTTCTGTAACTCTTACTCATCTCAAGACCTGGAAGTTTCTCCTGACTGTACCTCACTCTTTTTTTTTGCTTTTTTTGAGACGGAGTCTGGCTCTGTCACCCAGGCTGGAGTGCAGTGGCCGGATCTCAGCTCACTGCAAGCTCCACCTCCCGGGTTCACGCCATTCTCCTGCCTCAGCCTCCCTAGAAGCTGGGACTACAGGCGCCCGCCACCACGCCCGGCTAATTTTTTTGTATTTTTAGTAGAGACGGGCTTTCACTGTGTTAGCCAGGATGGTCTCGATCTCCTGACCTCGTGATCCGCCCGTCTCGGCCTCCCAAAGTGCTGGGATTACAGGCTTGAGCCACCGCGCCCGGCTACCTCACTCTTTCTAATCCAACTTGCTTTCCCTTTCTACAATTAAGCTGAAGAACCACAAAATACTCCATGATAACCTCTGTTCCACTCTCTTAGCCCTTCTCCAGGACACAGCCCCACCACTCTGCCCTCTCAGGAGCATCCCCTGCCCTTCCTGGCCTTCCTCCACCTTTTTTTTTTTTTGAGACAGTATTGTACTCTGTCACCCAGGCTGAATGCAGTGGTGTAATCATAGCTCACTGCAGCCTTGAACTCACGGGCTCAAGCGATCCTCCAGCCTCAGCCTTCCATACACTGCCATGACTGTCTAATTAAAAAGAACTGTTTTTGTAGAGACAGGGTCTTGCTATGTTGCAGAAGCTGGTCTCAAACTCTGGGCCTTAAGTTATCCTCCCACCTCGGTCTCCTAAAGTGCTGGGATTACAGGTGTGAGCCACCATGTCCAGCCCACCTTCTTCCCACTAGTCAAGAAGTCCAGGCCGGGCGCGGTGGCTCACTCCTGTAATCCCAGCACTTTGGGAGGCTGAGGCGGGCGGATTGAGAGGTCAGGAGATCAAGACCATCCTGGCGAACACGGTGAAACCCCGCCTGTAGTCCCAGCTTCTAGGGAGGCTGAGGCAGGAGAATGGCGTGAACCCGGGAAGCAGCGGAGCTTGCAGTGAGCGGAGATCGCGTCACTGCACTCCAGCCTGGGCGACAGAGCAAAACTCCGTCTCAAAAAAAAGAAAAAAAGAAGTCCATATCCTGGCTGGGCATGATGGCACATGACTGTAATTCCAGCACTTTGGGAGGCTGAGGGGGGAGGATTGCTTGAACCCAGGAGTTTGAGACTAGTCTGGGCAACATAGGGAGACCCTGTCTCTACAAAAAATTAAAAATTAGCAGCCAGGCACGGTGGCTCACACCTGTAATCCCAGCACTTTGGGAGGCTGAGGTAGGCGGATCACTTTAGGCCACGAGTTTGAGAATAGCCTGGCCAACATGGTGAAACCCCGTCTCTACTAAAAATATAAAAATTAGCCGGGCATGGTGGCATGTGCCTGTAATCCCAGCTACTTGGGAGGCTGAGGGATGAGAATGGCTTGAACCTGGTAGATGGAGGTTGCAGTAAGCCGAAGTCACACCACTGCACTCTAGCCTGGGCAACAGAGGAAGACCTTGTTTTTTTTTTAAAAAAACACTGAGTGTAGTGGCATGCACTTACAGTCTCAATTACTTGGGAGGCTGAGGTGGGAGGATTGCTTGAGCCCGGGAGGTCGAGGCTGCAGTGAGCTGTGATCATGCTACTGCAATCTACTAGCCTGGGTGACAGAGCAAGACTGTGTCTCTAAAAAAAAAAAAAAAAGGCCCTATCGTACTAGGGAGTTTAGCCTTTCTTGAGCCACATACCCCTTTAGCAATCCAGCAATGCCTAAGGACCCCTCCTCAAGAATATTTATTATTTTTTTTTTATTTTTTATTTTTTTATTTTTTTTTGAGACGGAGTCTCGCTCTGTCGCCCAGGCTGGAGTGCAGTGGCCGGATCTCAGCTCACTGCAAGCTCCGCCTCCCCCTCCCGGGTTCACGCCATTCTCCTACCTCAGCCTCCCGAGTAGCTGGGACTACAGGCGCCCACCACCTCGCCCGGCTAGTTTTTTGTATTTTTTTAGTAGAGACGGGGTTTCACCGTGTTAGCCAGGATGGTCTCGATCTCCTTACCTCGTAATCTGCCCGTTTCGGCCTCCCAAAGTGCTGGGATTACAGGCTTGAGCCACCGCGCCCGGCCTCAAATGCTTTCTTTGCCTTGCTTCGGTGTGCACCTTATACAAGCTTTCCCCTTGGGCTCCAAACCACCCGCCGTCTGGCACTGCCTGATTCTTGAATCAAACTCCTAAAATTTTAAGTGCTTAGGTTTATCTTTTTTCTTTTTTTGAAATGGAATTTCGCTCTTTTCTCCCAGGCTGGAGTGCAATGGCGCGACCTTGGCTCACTGAAACCTTCGCCTCCTGGGTTTAAGCCATTCTCCTGCCTCAGCCTCCCAAGCAGCTGGGACTATAGGCGCCCGCCACCTCTCCCGGCTAGTTTTTTGTGTTTTTTAGTAGAGACGGGGTTTCACCGTGTTAGCCAGGATGGTCTCGATCTCCCGACCTCGTGATCTGCCCGTCTCGGCCTCCCAAAGTGCTGGGATTACAGGCTTGAGCCACCGCGCCCGGCCATATTTATTATTTATTTATGTTTTGAAACAGGGTCTCACTCCGTTGCCCAGGCTAGAGTGCACTGGTGTGATCTTGGCTCAATGCATCCTCTGCCTCCTGGGCTCAAGCGATCCTCCCACCTCAGCCTCCGGAGTAGCTGGGACCACAGGTATGTGCCACCACTCCTGGCTAATTTTTCTTTTTGGTGCAGACAGAGTTTTGCCATGTTGCCCAAGCTGGTCTCAAACTCCTGGCCTCAAGTGATCCATCTGCCTCAGCCTCTCAAATTGCTGGAATTACAGGAATTAGTCTGGCCAAGAATACTTATAAATTCATAAAATAAATACATAAGAAATTATATTAAAAGTTATCAAAATTTAAAACTAAATGTGCAATATAGTAATATGTCGTTCTTTATTAATACATTAAATATTAAGATCTAGTGGTAAATCTAATTACTAGCTTAATTTCAAAATGTAAATTATTTCCTTTTTTTTTTTTTTTTGAGACGCTTACAAGCGTGCGCCACCATGCCCGGCTAATTTTTGTATTTTTAACAGAAACAGGGTTTCACCATGTTAGCCAGAATGGTCTCAAACTCCTGACCTTAGCTGATCCTCCCGTTTCAGCCTCCCAAAGTGCTGGGATTACAGGCATGAGCCACTACACCCGGCCAACAGATTTTCAAGGTACCAGCAATAACTGTAGTGTAGTAGGAAAATTTCTGAGGCCGGGCGCGGTGGCTCAAGCCTGTAATCCCAGCACTTTGGGAGGCCGAGACGGGCGGATCACGAGGTCAGGAGATCGAGACCATCCTGGCTAACACGGTGAAACCCCGTCTCTACTAAAAATACAAAAAAACTAGCCGGGCGAGGTGGCGGGCGCCTGTAGTCCCAGCTACTCGGGAGGCTGAGGCAGGAGAATGGCATAAACCTGGGAGACAGAGCTTGCAGTGAGCTGAGATCCGGCCACTGTACTCCAGCCCGGGTGACAGAGCGAGACTCCGTCTCAAAAAAAAAAAAAAAAAAAAAAAAAAAAGAAAATTTCTGCTAATACTATCATGAATTGTTGCCAACATTCATAATCACAGGAAACACTAAATTTCAGTTAGGGTGAGTGAAAATAAAATTATGCTTTTCTCCCCTCTTATCCCCACCCTGACCCCATCCAAATGAAAATGATTCCCCTTTAAAATTTTCAAAAGTAGAGAGAAAAAAGTTTTATGTTACAAACTGAAGGAGGGAGGTTAGATAAGAAAGGATGGAAAAGATGACCATGAGATGTATTAGCATCCTCCTGAAACTGGGCTGGGTGAGATGCCTCTGGTCTTAGATGCAGGTCCAAGGCGCAAGGTAGACAGGTGGGGGCAGGGGTGGGAGCAGTTGCTCTGCTCTCTCAGGATTCCACACGCAAGAGGGAGTTGGATCTCAGCTTGGTCATCTCAAATCCCAAGGTATCATTGTGCCAGGCATTATCCGCCACCCCCAACCTTCTCTGCTTCCCTGACTCCACATTCTCAGTTCTCAGCATGACCTCCTCTTCCCACCCCTAAAATGGCTTTGAAGCTAACAGTGCATTGACTTCTGTTCTGAAGACCAGGTTCTCAGTAACTGGAAGGCACAGAGCAGCCCATCTCTGGGGCTCTTCTTGCCGCTCAGTCCCAAGACTTTCCACAAGGATGGAACTGTAGTTTTGTCTTCTCAGTCCAGAGTCTGGGCTTCCTGAAGGAAATTCCACAAGAAAAACAAAGTGCAGTGCAGATTCTGGTCTCTAAAAACCTTCTCTAAGGGTGTGGACTGGGAGACAGGTTCAGGTCATATAGAGGAGCAAGTCTGGCTTCAGCATTCTCTGGGAGTCTCCCTTCTGTCCCCAAGGCTATTTCTGGTCTTCAGGGGGGTAGGGTACTTATCTCCCACACACTGGGGATGTCCCAGTGGAGAGACTGATTTTGAGACCCAAAGTGAACTTGAAGCCATGTTTTGGAATGAAAATTCCCAGTGGATTTATCACACCTCTCCAAGGGTTGGCAGCTATAAGGCCTGGCTCAGGGCTTCTACCCCCTTCTACCTCTTCAGTAACCAGTTGTACCAAATCTGCACGCAGGCTGAAAAAAATCAGCACTGATAGTGGGAAGACAGACAAGAGAAATTCCTCCAGCTCCAGGTCTCCAAGCTGTCAGCCGCAACTCCTGAGAGTCAAGAGCTGCACAACCTGGTGGCTTGCAAGGTGTCAGCCGCTTCTTAAAGCACCCCAAATATAAAATCTCAATAGCGGCTCCTTTTCCCCAGTACCGCAGTCCCCATGCCCCACCTAGACAGAAATAATGGAACTTGCAGCATTTTGCAATCCCGAGCTGCACAGCCCAGAACCGGGTTTCCCAACCTGTAGAGGCCGCACCCGCGTCTCCTGGGCGGGCAGTGCCAGTAATCCCCAACAAGCCCCAGCGTGTTTGAAATTAATGGGTCTGACTGTGCCCAGAGAAAGGACCTCCATCTCAGGGCCCCTCCCCATACAGGCACCTGCCCTCCAGGGCTGGGCGACCCGCCCCCAATCCCGGGTTCTGGAATCCAGCCAAACCTCCGCGTTCCCCAAACCACTAGTTCCCTCCTTCCTGGAACCCCACAGCTTCAGTTCTGGACCCCCCACCACACGGTGGAGCGGCGGGGAGGCCCCGCCTAAGGAGGGGGAAGGGGAGGAGAAGCAAATAAACACAGGAAAACACGCAGCGGGAGGGGGAGCGCCCGAGGGTGCGCAGCAAGGAAAGCGTGAGTACAAGGGGATCTCTCTTGTCAGGGGCCTCAGGTGCGGCCCGGGGGCCAGAGCCCTGCGCCGCGCGGTGGACTCAGGCCCAGCTCTTCCCTGTGCACTCCCCAGCCCTGCAACCACCCCGAGCACCCTCCACAGCACCCACCTTCCTCGCCGCCCCCTCACCTGAAACCACCAGCGCCTCGTTGGGCCCCACCGTGTGGCAGTTGCCCATGGCGCCGGCGGCACTGAGGGCCCTCGGGACCGCACAGACCCGAAGAGCAGCAGCGGGTCCGCAGCGCCGGCCGCGCCCAGCCTATCCCGCCACCCCCAGCGGCCGGCCGCCCGCTCGCCCGCGCCCCTCTGTGGTCGCAGCCCCGCCGGAAGTGTGGCGGCGGAGGGCGGGGCCGGCGCGTTGAGGCAGGAGCGAGCGTAGCCTCGGCGGTCAACGCGCTTTTATTCCAAGGGGCTCCAGATACAGATCACCCCAGCCCTGCATCCGCCCGGAAGGCGTCCCCCTACTCCCATGGGGCACCTCGATACCAACTGCCCTGCCCTGACTCACTTCTCAGCACCCATCTTACGGCAGTCGGCCCTGGCCTCAGACCCCCGGGTTCAAATCTCAGGCCCTTCTCCTACTCACTGTGGGACCTTGGGCAAGTCCCTTAGCTCGGGAGCCTTATTCAACCTCATTAACATGGGGGTAATTTAACTACCTAGCTAGACCGTTACAAAGGGCTCAATTCACTAATTCTCAATGTTGGCAGTGCATCACATTGCAAACTCCCTGCCTCTGCTCCAGAGCTGATCAGAATCAATGAGGGTGGGGCCTGAAAATACTAAATCCAAATTTCCGAGAAGCACAGGGTCTAGCATATTACCCCTTATCTCTCCATCTGGGGTTACTGTCACTCTCAGGAAGAAATAATCACCCATTATTTCTTCAACCAGGAAAAGAGATGTCCAGGGCACAGCTTGGGGCCCCAGAAAGTAACCATGGAGGTCAAGATCATAAACCCATCAGTGTCCAGGGCATGGCCTGGCACACATCCGAGGTTTTCAAGGGCCATGAAGTGCCATGGAAAGCATCCTGGCCTGAGGGTTAGGAGAGCTGGGTCTCAGGCTCAACTTTAGCCTGAATTCGGTGAGTCATCTTAGACAAATCTGGTGAGCTCTGAGGGCTGGGGTAAGGTTGAGAAACTGTGGGCTCCTCAGGGTGGGTGGTGCTCAGAGAAGATGGGGCCCCTGAGTCCTCAGACTGGGAGTCTTCATCGGGTTCAGCATCCTCCCCAGGCCCAAGCCCTGCCAGCCTCTTGCTGGCCTCCCATAGCCGATGGGCTGCCCGGTCATCTCGGGCAGCTGGAGGCACCTCTTCCACATGGCAGTTGGCAAAATATCTCCCACTGAGGGGCTCGATGCCCTCTTGTAGAGCACAATACAGGGGTGTCTGGGCACCCCCTCTTGGTGCCCGGAGCACCAGCCAAGCCAATGGGCGCAAAAGTGGGCGCAGCCATCCAGGAACATGGCGCAGGAACAGCTCCGAGTTCACAGGCCCTGTAGGCAGGAAGAAAGAAAGGAGTTGGGCTAGGCGCAGTGGTGTGCATTTATAGTCACAGCTACTCCGGAGGTGGAGCAGGAGGATCGCTTGAGCCCAGGAGTTTGAGACCAGCCTGGGCAACATAGTGAAGCTCTGTCTCTTTAAAAAAAAAAAAAAAAAAAAGAACAGAGCTAGAAGAATAGGGACAGAATCTGGTTTCAAGGGAACCAGGATAGTATTTACCAGGCATTCAGGACTTCTGCGAGGTGACTTCACTCATTTCCTGCATGAAGCCTCTTCCCTTCCATCCAAACTGCTTGTTCACCTCACATCCCAGATTTTGTTCATGCTGTGTCCCATGCCTGAAACAATTCTCAGTCTCTCTCCATCTTTTCTTCTAGCTCAAGTCCTGTTCCTTGTTTAACCAACATTTATTAAGTACTTGCAGTACACCAGCCACTATTTTGGACATTAGGGATATGGAGTGTAATAGAGGCTTAATAAAGGCTAATTGTGATCATCGCTATTATAATTACTAATGAGCTTTAGGCAGTGACTATCTAAAATGCAGTATGGTAATATGAATACGGCAGATCTTGTTATCCTGGTATAACCTCTTGCATAAGACAAAGTGTGCCTCTGGATCCCCAATTATCTCACTCAGAGTAAAAGTCAGAATGCTTATAGTGAACCTCCCTCCAAACCCTACAGGACCCAGTGCCTCTCTGTGACCTCACCTCTTGCCACTCTCCCCCTTCACTCTGTTCCAGCCACATTAGCCTTTCTCAAGCACACCAGGCCTTAGGGCCTCTGCACTTACTTTTTTCTGTTTTGGAGACAGAGTCTCGCTCTGTCACCCAGGCTGGAGTACAGTGGCGAGATCTCAGCTTACTGCAACATCCACCTCCAGGTTCAGGCGATTCTCCTGCCTCAGCCTCCTGAATAGCTGGGACTACAGGTGCCAGACACCATGTCTAGCTAATTTTTGTATTTGTAGTAGAGACAGGGTTTTCTTTTTTCTTTTTTTTTCTTTTTTTGAGACGGAGTCTTGCTCTGTCCCCCAGGCTGGAGTGCAGTGGCGGTATCACAGCTCACTGCAACCTCCACTTCCTGGATTAAAGTGATTCTCCTGCCTCAGCCTCCTGAGTAGCTGGGATTACAGGCACACGCTACCACGCCTGGCTAATTTTTGTATTTTTAGTAGAGACATGGTTTCACCATGTTGGTCAGGCTGGTCTTGAACTCCTGACCTTGTGATCGCCTGCCTCAGCCTCCCAAAATGCTGGGATTACAGGCATGAGCCACCACACCTGGCCTAGAGATGTGGTTTCACCATATTGCCCAGGTTGGTCTCAAACTCCTGACCTCAAGTGATCTACCAGCCTCGGCCTCCCAAATTGCTGGGATTATAGGCATGAGCCACCGCTTCCGGCCCCTTTGCACTTATTATTTGCACTGTTCTCTCTTTTTCTGGGCATCTCCCCAGTGAGCCATGTATCTTTCAGGCTTCTGTTCAAATGTCACCTTTATAGATATGTCTTCCTTGACTGCCACACCATATTCCCATTCCATTTGCCCCTCGCCCTGTTTCCTCTTTCCTCAGAGAACTCTTATCACCACCCCTCATTGTATATATTTATTGGCTCTCTCCGTCTCCTTCAAACTAGAATGCAAACTCTGAGGGCAGGGTCTTTGTTTTGTTCACTGCTATATCCCCAGCACTGCAAATAATGCCTCATACAGAGTAGGTGCTCGGTAAATGCTTCTTAGATGAATGAAAAATTATTAGCTATCATCATCATCATTATCAGTTCAGTCAGTGCAGATGACTCCTGGGGGTGGGAATCCAGGTCTTATTCATGGCCATACACCCCCCAGGGCTCAGCACCCAGGCTTGTGCTGTGAGAGGAAGAACCTAAACCAGGAGAGCCTGGTTCCAAGATCAGCAAGGAACAGGTCTCTCCTTGGACTATGCTTCCTTCCTGCTCTGAGATTCTGTGACTCAATGAGGGATTGGGGGTGGGGAGGTGGTAGTGGTGTGAGGGGCACAGGATGGAGCATGGAAAGGAGAGGGGAATCGGAAGCCGAAGAACCAGACCTCACCTGGGTGCGCTGCATAGCAGGTAATGCCAGTGCCCTCAAGCTGGTTGGCAAGCTCCCGGGCAAACAGTACATTAGCCAGCTTAGTGTCAGCATATGCCCGCAGCTCCTGCCGCCAGCCCACCACTGGGCGGTCCAGGCGTTTGAAGTCGAGACGTCCCCGACAGTGGGCAGCTGAGGCTACCACCACCACGCGGCTAGGGGCACATGCCTTCAGGCAAGGCAGCAGCAGATGTGTCAGCAGAAAGGGACCGATGTGGTTCACCCGAAGCAGCAGGTTAAACGCCTCGCGGGTCCGGCCACAGGAACTGATCCCTGGGGCAGAGGCTAGATGTAAGTGGCTGCTCCAGAAGGAACTCTGCAGCCTTGGCATCCCTATCTATGAGATGGGAGTAGGGGGCATCCTTCCCATGTGTCCACTGGCCCCAGCAGGGCTTCCGCTGGAGGGGGCAGCTGCCCCTGGCCACCCGCCACCCCCCACCCCACAGGGACTGCTGCCCCTCACCGGCATTGTGGATGAGGATGTCCAACCGTGGCTCAGAGCTCAGGAAGGCAGTGGCAAAGGCCCGCACCGAGGCCAGATTGGCCAAGTCCAAGGCCATGAAGATGACCTCATTGTTCCCACTCTCCTGTGGAGCGGCAAGGGCTGGGCTTGTCACCAGGCATCTTTCTCCTCTTCCCTCTCTCCCCAGGAACCAAATTCTGAGAGTTCATCTCCTACTGTTTAATAAAATCTGCCCCTACGTCTTAGAGTTTACTAGATAAGTGTGTGGATTCAAATCCTGACTTTGCCTTTTACTAGAGTGTGACCTTGGGCAAGATACTTAATCTCTTTGGGCCTCAGTTCTCTCACTGCATAAAGGGAATAATAATAACAGTACCAATCTCACCCAGCTGTTGTGAGAATGAAAGGAGTTAACATGTGTAAAATACACTCCAGCAGCACTGGGTAGGTACTTGCTATTATTATCACCTCCTTTCCCCATTACCATTTACCCCCAAATCTGTAACAGACTTCTCACTGGTCTCCTCTCGCCCGCTCTTGCCCCTCCACTCCAAGCACCACGCAGCCACAAAGGGGTTCCTTCCAAAGGCTATTCTGACAGCCCGGAGCCTACTGAGGGCCGTTTATGGTCTCCAGTGGTCTGTGCTGCCCAATCTATAAAATCCAAGCTTCTCAATAGGCTCTAGAAGGTCCTCTAGCCCCCTCATTTGCCCATCTTCTTCATACTTTGTGCTTCAGCCTCATTAAATCTTTTTCTCAGTTTTTCAGATCAGTCCGGCTCTCTTGCTTACTGAGGGCCTTTGCTTATGCTGTGCCCTCTGCTGTTCCCTTCCCTACTAATCATTAACCCAACTTCTACTGATGCTTAAACGTCTCAGAACTGCAATTACGGCCTTCAGGAAGCCCCTCCCCCACTCGGCTCTGGTGCGCCTTCCTCGGGTGACCCCGGCGCTCCGTGCACTCCCTCTTCGCGCTCAGCCGCCCGCGCCGCACTCTCCTCCCTGGACCCGGATCCTCCGCAGCCCCTTTGCTGGCTTCTCTGTGTCCCGGCGGGTTCTCGGCTCACGGTCCCACGCGCCCCCGCTGCCTCTCACCTGGCGGAGGTCGAAGGCAGCCGCCTCCCCGCGCTCCCGGCTGCGGCAGGCCAGCACCACGCGCGCTCCCCGGCGCGCCAGCTCCAGCGCCGTCATCTTCCCGATGCCGCTGTTAGCGCCTGCGGACCGCAGGCGCGAGCCGAGCTGAGCTGAGCCTGGCGGGCTGCTGCTACCGCCGGCCCGGCCTCCCCTCCGCGCGCCCCGCCAGCTCGCACTCACCCGCCTCCGCACTCACCAGTGACCACGGCCGTGCGGCCCCGCAGGTTGCCGATGCCGCCGCACGGCGGGGCCTTCACCAGGTTGTAGTAGACAAGCACGTAAGCGCCCAGCAGCAACCCCGTGCCCAGCAGCAGCGCCTCCATGCCGGCCGCGCCTCCCGGCTCCCGCCCAGGCCCCGCGCCGGCCTGGATCGCCGCCAGGCGGCTGCCGATCCGCCCCGCACAGGCCTGGAACGGCGCCGGGGCGCGTCAGCCTCCGAAGGCGGAGGCTGGTAGGAGGCTGGGCAGGGGTGTGTGTGCGTGCGGGTGCTCGCCGGCCCTGCGAGCGCCCCCTAGGCGTGCGTCGGTGTCCTGGGGGCGTGTGCCTCCGTGGACACCTTTGAGGTGCGTGTGTGCACTTGGGCCCTGGGAGCGCCCCCTAGGTGTGTGCCTGTGTGAACACCTGGGTGTCAGTGTCCACGGACACCCTGGGAGTGCATGCTAGGTATGTGCATGCATCTACAACGCTTGTATGTGAATGACCTCCAGGTGTGTATGTGCCCATGGTCCCTAGGATCACCCTTCGGGTTGTGTGCGTGCCTCTCGATCCTGTGAGACCATGTAAGCACGTTGTAGGTGTTTGTGTGCATTCCGGCAGAGTCCCTCCAGGTTATGTGCCTGCATCTGTAGTCTCTGCCAATGCATGTGCTTGAATATCTCCATACGTTTACTCGAGGTGTATGTAGCACGGTCCCTCCCTTCTGAAGTCAGGTGTGTACATGAATATACGTGTGTCTTTGAGTCTAGTCCTAGATGCTTTTCCCTCTAGGAACAAATCCTTTTCTTTCTTCCCTTCCTTCTTTTTTTTTTTTTTTGAGAGGGAGTCTCCCTCTGTTGCCCAGGCTGGAATGCAATGGCGCCCTCTTGGCTCACTGCAACCTCTGCCTACCGGGTTCAAGTGATTCTCCTGCCTCAGCCTTCTGAGTAGCTGGGATTACGGGTCCCTGCCACCACACCCGGCTAATTTTTGTATTTTTAGTAGAGAGGGGTTTTTGCCATGTTGGCCAGGCTGGTCTCGAACTCCTGACCTCAGGTGATCCGCCTGCCTCAGCAGCCTCACAAGGTGCTGGGATTATAGGCGTGAGCCACCATGTCCAGCTGTCTTTTTTTTGTGTGTGTGTGATGGAGTTTTGCTCTTGTTGCCCAGGCTGGAATGCAGTGGCATGATCTCGGCTCACTGCAACCTCCGCCTCCTGGGTTCAAGCAATTCTTCTGCCTCGGACTCTAGAGTAGCTAGGATTACAGGTGTGTGACACCACACCTGGCTAATTTTTGTATTTTAGTGGAGATGGGTTTTCACTGTGTTGGCCAGGTTGGTCTCAAACTTCTGAACTTGTGACCCACCTGCCTCAGCCTCTCAAAGTGCTGGGATTACAGGTGTCAGCCTCCGCACTGGGCCAAATCCTTCAGTTTTTTATCTTCACATCCAGCCCCCAGCTTCTAGGATTCTTCCCTGTTCTCCCCACACAGGCTAGAGGGGACACTGTTCAAGGTGGCACAGGCAGTTAAGGGGTGTCAGAATTCACTCCTTCATTCCCGCTCTGTATCTCCCTACCTCAGCCCCACTAGTGCCTTCCATGGCTGAAGGGAAGCCGGAAGAGATAGACAGTAAAATCTATTATTGCCTTTCAGGAGGAAATTTGCCTTTGGAATGGTTCTCACGGGTGATAGAGACAGGCAGAGAAGCTCCATCACTCAGTTACAAGTGACCATGATGGCAAGAAGGGTGGGGCCAGCTAGGAACGAATGCGTAAGGGCATTCCAGGGCAGAAGGCTGTTGCCTGAGAAATTCAGTACAACCTGGAACCTGAT
The DNA here is from genome assembly GCF_008728515.1 of Papio anubis. Lineage (NCBI taxonomy): Eukaryota > Metazoa > Chordata > Mammalia > Primates > Cercopithecidae > Papio > Papio anubis. The sequence continues at coordinate 21,908,019 of NC_044992.1, forward strand.
ATTTGGTACTTATGCTGTGCCCAGCAGTGTAGTTAGATTTGGAAATTCTGAGCGGAAGATATTCAAGTTTCTGTCCTTAGGGAGTTCAAAAAGCCCATCAGGACACCGGGAGCAGAGTGATGAAGCCTAGATGGGCAGATGAAAGTCAGGGACAGACCTCAGATTCCAGGGCCAGTTTCCATTGTAGATGCTGTGGGATGAGGCTGGGGATAGAATATTCATTCTTTATCCCTAAGGCAAAATCCTGACACACAAGCAGATGCACCTACACAAACAGTTCTGGAATATACACAGAGGTGCTCTCCATCTGAGGAGGCTGTCCTCAGGAAAACTTCCTGCAGTTTTTCACTAAGATCTGGGAGGAAAGCATGAAATTTGGTTTAATGAAGGTTCCCGGGACTTGAGAATTAAGGTAACGCAGCAGACTCATTTTCTGATGAGGAATAGCAGTTGTAGAGAAGCATGACTGCAGATCACATGACTAGAAGTGACATGTCAAGACTGGATTCCACTATCAGTCAGGGTTCTCTGAAGAAACAGCCCCCGCGGCCAGCAGACGCACCCATGTCCTTCCATTGTCCTCCATCCACCCTGGCTCACTTTTCTCCAACACTTCCCCTCCCAAACTTCCCTATGGGAATGAGACCTGTTCAAAAGGCCCCCCACCTGCTAGACCCAGATCTAAAAGAGGGTCTCCTCTGAGGGTGATGACAGGTAGGACAGACAGTCAGAAAACATAATTTGAAGTATTTTTGTTTTTTATATACAGAATACAGGAAAGTTTTTGTAAAGTCTAAAACATTACAATTACTATGTACATTGGTACTGGTTGTGGGGGTGGGAGGAGAGGAGGGAACCAGGGGCAGGAAGAAGAGGAGAGAAGTGGCGAGAGAACAAAAAAAGGAGACAAAACAGGTTTACGACAAAAACATTTTTGCTACAATAGACAATTTGAGAAAACGCTCTACCACATGTAGTACTGTACACGGTTTTTAAAAACATTGAAAAAATGTCATCACTAGATGTATTTACACAAAATCCAAATACACTTTTCCTTATTTGAAATAAAACAGATGGACAGCCAGAAAAAGAATTCATTTCTCATTTGTCCATAATACACAGTAGCTACCTGTAGTGCAACTGCTGCAGAAAGGGAAAATAACGTGGAGGGTGGGAACCATGGAAGGAAGGTGGGTAGCGATCTTTATATTAAATAAAACAATGATATTGTATAGATTTTGCTGTATGAAAACTGTATTTTTTCTTTTAATATAAAACTATTGTCACTGCCACAAAATAGAACAAGTTTCTGATTATTTTACAACGGCGGGCGAGGGGGAGGGAGTAGTAGGTGGGTGGGGAAGGGTTTTGTGTTGGAGGAAGTGTCCAGACCATGGGTCTTTCCCTCCCTGCCCACGCTGTTCCTCAGCTCGGGTTTGCCGCTTTCCCATGAAATGTTGAGTACAAATATATGTGCAAATGCCCCCTAGAACTTGAGGAAAGAAAAAGGATTTTTAAAAAACAGTCAAAAGGTTTTCTTCATTTCATGCAAAGATTGTAGTTGAAGCGTTTCTGGTAGAGTATAGAAAACACCCGGGCTTGGTTTGTGTACATTTTTGCATTGCAGGAGTCTTGGGTGGGTGTACAGGCCAGTAGCGGGGTAGCTGCCAGTCCTAGGGAACGGAGTTGGAGCGCAGCACAGGGCCCTGGTGGGGCTTGAGAGAGAGCTTCTCGGCCAAGACCCCATCCTGCAGCAGGCTGGCATCGCCTTTGGGCTGTTTGGTCGCAAACTCAGTGATGCTGAAGACAAACTGCAGGCAGCCCAGCTTGATGTAGCTGCCATGGTGCAGTAAGGCCGTGCCCTCCCAGCCGGCCCCACTGCCCCCAATCAAGCTTGAGCTGCTGGCTTTGCAATTGCAGGGTCTCCGCTGCGGCCCTTGGGCCTGGGAACTCATCATGGCTGCCTCCTCACTTGGCTCTTCATCCTGTTTCTGGTGCCGGCGGCGCCCTGGGAAAAAGGGGGATGGTCACAGAAGAGGAACAGTGAGCAGCCAACCCATGTGGGCTGTTTGCCAAGGTTGGGCTCCTGCATCTCCCCATTCCAACTGCTGCATGACTACGGATGAAGGATGCTCAGAAAGGGTTGGTGGAGTCTGAAGTCCCCACAGGTGTGTACACACATGGGGGTACTCAGCACTTGCTTCTCTGTGGCCTGCCCTGGGCCCATGAGGAAGTAGAGCTTGGCCAATAGGACTAGGAAGGCAAGAGACAGACCATGGGCAGCAAGTCAGAACCACCCTGACTGCGGCCTCAGCTTTGTGGCCACAGACCTCTGCTCCAACTTACTGATGACACTCTGCACTTTGGCAACAATACTGCTTGGGGGTGTTGGCGGGGTCTTCTCCGAGAAGTCACATGAATACAGCACATTGTCCACCGTTGTCCCATGCTCACTGTAGTTTAACAGCTCATAATGTTTGGTATTCTGAGGAGGAGGAGGGGAGATAAGATGTGTGGTCGGCTGTGTGGGGCCTGGGGCTAGGGGGAGAGGACATACGGAGAAGGCCGTGCTGCTCTACCTAGGGAGCCCTTACTTGCCTCCCCAGTCATGGCCCCTGTCCTTTCAGAAGGGGGCTGCAGATACCTCCTCAGGGAAGCCTTCCTTCTGGTGTCCCACACCCCCTACTCTCCCAATCCTCCTTCACTCTGCCTTCTCAGCACCGCTCCTCTTGGTGTGATACTCACTGGCCCGTGATGATAATGAAATTCACAGGGACACATCCACAGGGCTTGGCTTCCTTCTACGCTGGTCCCCTCCCCTCTGCTGTGCCTGTGACTAACCTCAGGAAAAATGGTAGCCCTGCTCCTGTGAAGCAGGTACCCCTGGTAGGATGCTGTTTTACATCAAGACTGTCCTCCTCCAGGAATGACAGGGAGGGAAGAAAAGGAGAGGACTCCCAATCCCTCTTCCCTCCCCTCAGGGCACTGAACAAAAACCTACTGCCTGGGAGAGGCCTTAGGTTGGGAAAGCTCCCTCCCACCGCATCTCCAGCCCTCACCTCATCGTAGAATATGCAGGCATGTTTCCCGGACACGTAGTTACAGTGACCATAGTTTGTAAGGCACACATCCATGTCAGCTCCTGCAAGATGGCAGGAGTAGAGGAAAAGGAAGGCAGAGAACAGATTGTAAGGTGCATGTGTCGGGGAGGTGAGACAGGGAGGGAGTTAGCTTCTGGGTTGGCACTAGCAGAGACTTCAAGGGTGAGTAGCTCAGGGCCCTCCCCTTTTATTTTTGAACAAAAACTGATGTCTTTTCCAAGCTCCTGATAAAGAACAGCTGTCCCTGCCAGCTGATCTGCTTTAGAACATGTGGCTGCTACCCAGAAGGGAACAGTGAGCTACTGAAGAGGATGGGATATTTCTATGAAAATACAACAAGAGGGTGCAGAGCCTAGAAAATCATATCACCTTAAAGAAAGGGAAGTTTCTAGGGTAAGGACTAATCTGTCTGTCCTTCTGTACCAGATATAGAACTATCTGTCTCTAGGACTTCTAGGGAAAACAAAACAAAACAAAAAACAGATACAGGGCTAACTGAAGATTGGATATGTGTGAGCCTATCACTCTTTCAAAGACCACCAGGGACAAAGCATCTGCCTTCTCCTTGGGTTCTTCCCCGCAGTGTTTAAAGTGCCTCCCTGGGCAGTAGTCAGAGCTGACTTTCATCTCTGCTGATGCAACACTGGGCAAAGACAAAGCAAAAGGGCCTGAACAAGGGAAGACAAGGAACTGATCGTCTCTTTTATTTTTGAGACAGGGTCTCACTCTGTTGCCCGGGCTGGAGTGCAGTGGCATGAACAGGATCACTGCCTTGACCTCCCAGGCTCAGGTGATCTTCCCACCTCAGCCTCCCAAGTAGCTGGGACTATAGGCATGTGACCAGCTAATTTTTTTGTATTTGTTTTTTGGTAGAGATGGGGTTTCACCATATTGCCCAGGCTGGTCTCGAAGTCCTGGGCTCAAGTGTTCCTCCTGCCTCGTCCTCCCAAAATGCTGGGATTATAGGCGTGAGCCACTGTGACCGGCTGATTGTCTCTATTCTTAGTTTCTCTTGTCTAGCTATCCACTGGTTTAAAGCAGTCAACTCTGGAAAGGGCTTCCCTCACCCCTTTCTAACTTCTGTGGGTAAGGGTATCAGTCTTTAGGGCTGAACAGATTCAGTGTCTCTCCCAGCTTCCTGGCTGGCTCACCTGTCCCGATGTAGAGGGTTCGATAGCACATGTTCACAGCTCCTCCCAACCCTAAGAGGGGGTAGAACACAGCTCGGGCCTGTACCTCCTTTCTTTGCACTACAAGACAAACATAGGAATAGGATCATTCAGAAACTCAGATCCTGTGATCCAAACATAAACCAACAAAATCTGGACTTTTGGCTCATGGCCTGGAGAAAATCCCGCTGGATGACTCATCTTTCCAAACTCACATCCAACACTGAGCTGCTGCAGGGTAGACTTTCTCTCCCCACCCACAGCATTTCCAACACAGGGTGCAGAGGACCATCTTTGAAGATAGTCAGAGAAGTCAGAGATGACAGTACTCTGTAAGTTCCTGGGCTCCTGGTTGGCTAATCTGGGATATTCCAGCTGGTACTATAGGGAGAACATGGAAAAACAGACCGCATGGACCAGTGTTTCTCAAACTTTAATGTGCATATGAATCGCCTACATATCTTGTTGAAATGCAGATTCTGATTCAATAGGTCTGAGGAGGGGCCTTAGCTCTGCATTTCTTTTGCTGTTTTCTTTAAAAATAGGCAAAAAACCAATGCACTGAGCTCTGCATTTCTAACAAGCTCTCAGGGGCTGCTGATGCTGCTGGTCTGGGAACCACACTTTGAAGCAGCAAGGCTTTTAATGGCCAGTGCTCAGACATACCTGAAACAGAGTTAACCACTTGGGGAAAATTTCCAGAAGGCTGGCCTACGGTTATTCTATTTCTCACCTTGAACTTGAAAAGTTCCCTCTTGGGAAGCCATTCTTTTAAAAATTTTTATTTATTTATTTTTTTGAGACGGAGTCTTGCTCTGTCGCCCAGGCTGGAGTGCAGTGGCCGGATCTCAGCTCACTGCAAGCTCCGCCTCCCGGGTTCCCGCCAGTCTCCTGCCTCAGCCTCCCGAGTAGCTGGGACTACAGGCGCCCACAACCGCGCCCGGCTAATTTTTTGTATTTTTAGTAGAGACGAGGTTTCACCGTGGTCTCGATCTCCTGACCTTGTGATCCGCCCGCCTCGGCCTCCCAAAGTGCTGGGATTACAGGCGTGAGCCACCGCGCCCGGCCACTTTTAAAAATTTTATTTATTTATTATTTATTTAGAGACAGGGTCTCACCCTGTCACCCAGGCTGGAGTGCAGTGGTGCAATCATAGCTCACTGCAGCCTTGACCTCCCAGGCTCAAGCGATTCTCCCACCTTAGCCTTCCAAGCAGCTGGGACTACAGGTGTATGCCACCATGCCTGGCTAAGTTTAAAATTATTTGTAGAGATAGGGTCTCACTGTGTTGCCCAGGCTGGTCTCCAACTCCTGGGCTCAAGTGATCCTCCCGCCTCAGCCTCCCAAAGTGCTGGGATTACAGGTGTGAGCCACTGCACTCCGTCGGAAAGCCCTTCTAATTCAAATATTTGAAAGCAAGTAAGCAGAAAGTACACTACATATACCCAAAGGTACTGGTAGCTGCTTTGCTGTGTCTCAAAGTGGACTTATATATGAAAGAAAGTTACAGCAGACTTCCCCAAGTCTGATAAGAAAGCTGTGGTTGCCATCTTGTTCCTGCTCTCTTCAGAAAAAAACCATGGTGCTTTATTAAGCCCATGAAAAGCACACAAGAAGATTTGAATACTGGAAGCTCAGATTCTCCATGGAGGCAAGGTGACCATTCGCACACGTAGAGGGGAGATCTGATGATGTGGTGACAGGTGTGTACATGCGCACCTTCTGTGTGGTGCCCTCCAGAAGCCAGCTGATGTGTCCCGACACTGCCCGGTGAAGGTTGGACCCGGGAGGGGAAAAGCTGATGTATTCTCTGCAAGGCCAGAAACTTGATCAGCTTCTCGTCCAGCATATTTATCTCGATTTCTATTAGCCAAAGAGAAAGATTAAAAAGCTGCTGAGATGGAAGTGGAATGTGGAAGCAAATCAGGGTCACAGAGCAAATAGTTCGGCATTTCTAAAATCCAGTCAAGTAACTTTTACTCAAACAGCATTGAGTACAGAGCATACAAGGATCTGCAGCTGGGCATTTCACTTGCTATCTGCAGTGAGATGGGTCCCAATGCAGCCTGTGCAGCTGCCTCCTGTAGTTGGGTGAATTGATTTTAATAGTGCTCCTAGAATGGCAGAGTGGAATAAACCACTTGCCTGTCTGTGGGGGAGGGCCTGGATGTCTGATATTGAGACTTGAATTTTCTACCCACCTTGTGTTCACAGAGATCAAGATCTGTCCCTGTTCTCCTGGACTTTGGGGGTTTCCCACAGATGAGGTCCCTCCTTTGGGAGTGAGGATCCTAGTTTTATTCTGCAAATCCAGGTGATCTGCCTAAAGTGATTTTGTTTTTGTCTCACTGGTTCAGCTTGGCTCTGTCCTCCCTCCATCTTTGATTATGTGTATATGTACATGTAGAAGGCAGAGCTAGAGAAGGAGCTTTCTTTTTCACCCCACCCCCCTATCCAAAAGGATACTCGTCATTCCCATCTCCCCCTAGGCCTCTGGGATCAGGTGCTCCTTCCCTCCCTTTCTGAAATGAGCTGAATGCTGTATAGGAATAGCACCTTCAACATAGCAACCAATGGAACAGCAGCAGCTCATTCACTCACCTCCATTGACATCCATAAATGCTCGAAGTGAGTTGGTGAGGTCCACCATGGCAGTAGAGTTGGCTGGGAAAGAGGGTACGGTTAAAGCGCTTCCTATGGATAACGTGCCGGGGCTGACCTTGCCATCTGGGGACGGAGCAGGAAGACTGTTACTTACGTCGCCTGAGGGAAACCCACCGGTCCAATCCCCCACTGCTGAGACAGGTCTGGATTTCGGACCCAAGGTGATGTTCCCTTCTTGATTCTCAACCCATAGGCTCTGGAACTCCTAGAGCTAAAAACGTGTGGTGAGGAAGGGCAGATGGAATGACAAAGCACCCGGGCACGCAGGAGTCTCCAGAGCACTGGGAATCATTGAAATCCACTGCTCTGGGGAAAGTGGTGGGGCAGCTTCATTCTTTGGGCCATGACCACCTCCCTGCTGCCTCTACTTTTAAATAAGTGGTGCCTGCCCTTATAATTCCTGCCTACTGAAATATGACTCACAGCATGGAAAATCTACCCACACTGGTATTAAGCGATAAACAGAGACAGGAAAACAGCCTGGGAGTGGGGCCATCCTGGGACCAGGGGCCCCCATGCAGAGAAATCACAGTCACCTGGTTACCGAGACTCCCAGCTGACTAGGAGGCCGGCTTCAGTTCAGACGGGAGAGACCACAGGGGGTTCCGGCAGCATCTGAAACCTGGTTCAGATGCCGGGGTCAGCAACCTCAAGGTACTGAGTGCTGTCTGGGGACAGCTGAGAGAGCAGGTCCACAGTAGGCCAAGTACAGACCTAAAGGACCGCCCTTTGGCATGTGGCCCGAGGGCAAGCCTCTGGGCTAGACCAACCCCTGTGGGCATCCCACTCTACAGCTCCTCTGAAAGACAGTGCTGCTGTCTATCCCTGCTTCCTGACACGGAAGTCCATCAGATGAACTCTGAGAATATGCATCAAGCATGAATCCATTCTTTTGTGCGGCTCTAACAATACTGAGGCCATCACGCAGAACCTCAGGCTGATCACAGTAATTCCAGAGAGCACCCTGCCTTCTTTTAAGGTGACAGAACAAAACAGGCAGGAGCCTAGGCCTGGAAGGTGTGGGATGGAATCAGGAGACCTGGGCTGTGGTTCCAATCCTGCCACTGACTCTGTAGGTCAATTTAAGGAAATCACTGAAGCTTTCAGAGTCTAAGCAGTCCCATCTATAAATGGGACAAGTTAACATGTGCTTCCTCTTCTATTACGGAAATGGGAGTAAGACAAACAATACAGAAGCCAAAGTCCTCTGAAGTATTCACAGGGATATAAGTGCTTTTGGAATCTTGTCTTATTTGCCAGAAAGAGCATAAAATTATTCCAAATCACCCCAAGGCTGAGCAGCACTCACCTGACGATGGCGCTGGTGAGCTGAATCGTTGGTTGGCTCCTGTGGCCAAGATACCATCTCCTGCTGCTTGGGGGGGAGTGAGCACCCGGGTGGCATTTGGGGGTGAGCCCAGTGGCCTTGAATCTGTCAACGGAGGTCCTATCTGTGATTGGACAGTCTTTCTTTGCAAAGTGCTGGTGTTCTCGATGCTGGCACAAGAGCTGGGAATGGAAGGGGGCAGGCTTGGGACAGGAACCAAACTCCTCTGGGGGCAAAAGCTGGGGTCAGTGGCATTCTCTGTCTTCACAATGATGCCGACGGTGTGGTTCTGAAGGCCCCCAGCCGCTGGTGGCGTGAGGGGCCGGGGCCAGCCTTGCCGGTGTGAGAGGCCTGGTAGGGGGGTGTTAGCGCCTGGAAGTCGCCGGGGGTCCGTGGAATCAGTAGGGCTGCTGTAGAGGTGTGGGCCATTAGCTTTCACCTCTGTGTTCACTGGCCCATTGGCAGTCCCACAAGGGGTTTTCTTGGATTTTTCTGCACAAGAACTGCAGCCGATGTCCTCTAGGGCTGGGGGCTGGTGGGGTGGAGAGCAGCTCAAGGAATTCTGGGTGCTAATCCCTGAGGGGCAGGACAAGGGGTAGTGGGAAGGTGTAGGTGTCTTGTCAGCTGTTTGCAAGGAGGTGGTGATTGAGCCGTCAGTCACAATAACAGGCTTAATATCAGCCTTCTCTGTCTGTTCAGAGTCCCAATGCGAAGGCATCTGCTTAGCAGATAAATGTTTCAATATGCTGCACTGGAGCGCAACAACACTACAGAGCCACTGCAATGGAAGGAGAGGAGAGGAGACGGGGGTGAGAGGCCTGAGAGGTGCTGGTCCTTCCTGCCATAGTGGTTAGGGCTACAGCAGAGCTGACAAGCAGTTTCCAAGGTCCCATTGCAAATGCTCACAAAAAGTGTGCTTGACTCCTCACAGAATTCCATTTCCATTCCCAAGCAAGACTTGTGGGTACCCTCGGCAGGAAACACACCCTCTGGCCAACAGAGCTTGGGATCTGCATTTTGACTCTGCCTTTAAGGCTTACTTGTGACCAATATTCAGCAAGTACCCCGAGCACCTGTGGTATGTCCAGCACTATCACCTAACCTCTCTATGGGTCTACTCATCTCTTTCTACAGTATAGATTTGACCATCTCACAGTGCACTGGGGTAACAACGGAGAGAAGTAGACCAGTTGCCTTTGTAGATCTCTTACTTGCCTTTGGGATTTGAGTCAGAGGTTCCCCCTGGATTACTCAACTCTTGAGGGGTTAGGATGAGGGTGGGTGGGGACTGGAATAAGAATGACACTGAGGCTACTTCCGATAACAGCTGTGGTGACATGGAAGGAAGATTGGGTTTGGAATCCCAGCCCTGCCTTCACTCACCTCTTGCTGCTCTGCTTGGGTGGCTAAGTGCTCAGAGTTCAAAAGGTGCATCTGTGATTCCTCAGGGATCCCATTGCAGATCAGCTCCCCATCCCGAATGGCCGCGGGTGCAATGAGAGGGGGTGGAAACTGGTACTGAGATTTTATAGCATCGGGAACCTGTTCAGGATAGATAGGAGGAGGAAGGAGAGGGAGATAGTTCCAACATGTCCAGTTGATTCTGCCCTGGTATGCTGTTCTGTCTGTGGTGCTGGTGCTCAAGGGACCATCCACTCTGGGGTCCGCTGAGGAAAAGGAAGCTCAGAAATGGAAATAGCAGGTGGGGCCTCCACTTTTCTTCATCAAGGTCTAAGGCCTGCAGAACACAGAAACCACTGCGTGCTGTCTTCTGCTTCAGCCTGAAAGGTGTAAGACTGGCACTGGACAGGACTTCAGAGTGGTACTCTGGGTTCTTATTGCTCAGTGTCAAGTTTGGGAGTGGGTGAGCAGTCACTGAGACAGAAACATGCTTGACATGAGGCCTGGCTCATGATAAGCACTCAATCAATGTTAGTTTCCTTCATCCATTCATTCATGACTCATGAAACAACTACAGACGTTTTTGTGCAACAAAAACAGAAGACACACTCTGAATCACACCATGTAAGAATGAAAGAGCCACACAAACAAAGAGTCATTCATACATTCAACCAACATTCATTGAGCACCTCCCGTGTCTAGGCACTCTTCCAAGTTCTAGAGATCCAGAGATGAATAAAACTTAAGACTTGCCCTCAAGAAGCTCACAGTCTAGTGGGGAGATAAACACAGAAATATTATAACACAAGGTAATGGGTTCTAGAATAGAAACATGTCTAAGGTGCTATTGAAAACATAAAGAGTGCTTATTTTAGTTTGGGGGACAGGAATTTAGGATTAGGGACGATTTTATAGGAAGTCAGTATTTGAGTTGACACTTGGAAGTTGAGAAGGATCTTCCAGGCAGATAAAGGAAAAATAAGGGAGGGTGAGAAGCATGTAAGGCATAGAGATGTGATAGCACTTTGTGGATTTGGAAAACATCCAGAGAACCAACAGATTTGGTGACAAAATCCTTATGGTAGACAAGGGAAGAAGAACTGAAAATGGTTCCCAGAATTTGGTCTGAGGGACTGAGTAGTGATCATTGTTATTTACTTTAATAGGAGACACAGGAGGCAGAGCAGATGTGGAGGCAGAAGACTTTTGGTCTTAGGGAGGTTCATCCTGAGATATCTGTGGGATGGGCAAGCAGATATGAGTCTGGATATAAGGAGAAAGGCATGCAATATGGAGTTGAGAGTCATCACCAAGGGCTGGTGATGGCCTTAGCTGGTGCCATGGGCTTTCTGAGATCACCCAGGAATGAGAGGAAGAGGAATGGAACAGTGGACTACTCTAAGGCTACCCCTGGGGAAGAGTGAAGGGCTAAGTGGAAAAGAAATTCACAACCAAGATACAAAGTTCTCAGCAGATTTTTCCTGAATTGCTAGAATCAAGCAGGAGAGAGCTGGGGTTCTTCACCAATGTTCTATGGTGCTACAGTCCTCATTTCATTCTCAAACCGTCCAAGTACAAAATGCTTTGCAGGTAACTCATACCCTTTGAGTTTCCTCACTCGAGAAACACTTAAAAAGCGGGGAGGGGCACCATACAACGACAGGATTTTTATCAAGGTCTCCTGGACTGTTCACTTCAGCAGCCATGTTCTCTGACAAATCTATACGGTGAATTACACAGTCTGGATTACTTTTAGATCTGTTTCACTAAGATGAGGCATACTACTTTTAATATCATCCATCACCAAAATATTTGAATCTAGTTTTGGAAAATCTGTGTCTCCACTGACGTGTAAATATTTGCCCAGTTAAGTTTGTTATACAGTTTTCAACAGTTAGCATCTTGTTAGGACTGATACCCAATGAAGGTAATGGCAGCGGTGTGACTGATTTTTTTTTTTTTTTTTTGAGACAGAGTTTCACTCTTGTTGTCCAGGCTGGAGTGCAATGGCGTGATCTCGGCTCACTGCAACCTCCACCTCCCAGGTTCTAATGATTCTCCTGCCTCAGTCTCCCAAGTAGCTGGGATTACAGGCACCTGCCACAACGCCTGGCTAATGTTTTGTATTTTTAGTAGAGATGGGGTTTCACCATGCTGGTCAGGTTGGTTTCGAACTCCTGATCTCAGGTGATCCACCCGCCTCGGCCTCCCAAAGTGCTGGGATTACAGGCGTGAGCCACCGCGGGTGATTGATTTTAAAGTGTGGCTGCCACCAAGTGGTCATACTTGAGAAGTGCTGGTTTCTGTTAGCACATAAGACTGTGGGATCATTTCAAAAGAGAAAAACAAGTTTATATATGGGTATATAGTGTTGGGCCCTCTAGGTTAACTGAATGAGGGGACTGAATGGTTTAAAAACATCCTCACTACCACCAAATGCTTTTCAAGGGAAATTTTTCTGTCAGTCTCTGTAAACACACTTTGGTCAATGTCAAGTGCATATAAATGTTAGGTATTATTACAGCTATGCTACAATTTGGAGTACTGGTGATATATTAACAGCAGCCTGGAAAAACAGATTTAACTTTCCTTTAGATATTTTCCACTTAAGTTCCTGAGCTGGGATTAGCTCTTCACCTTCCACATGGCTCTTTCTGCTTAATCACCCCCACCTTTACCTTGCCTTGTGGACAGAGACCATCCAACAGAAACAGATAGAATGAGTGTTAGGTGAGGGTGGCGTAACAACAGAGCACATTTGGGTTTGGTGGGATGGGCTGAAGAGTGCTTATCCTTTGGAAAACTAGACACTGGTAGACTTCGAAGGCTAACTTGAGGTTTGGCCCTCATAATCCTGACCATCATCCCCAAGTATTAAAATGAAGGTCACACTCATTACTCACTAGACACCACAAACACATCTCTGGGGCTTCAGTTTCCCTGCCTGTAAAACCGGGACAGTGATCCTCTGTCTAACCCATGATGGCAGGCAGACCACCATCTTGCCTGTCCCTGATTGTGACTCACCTTCAAGCTTCTTCTTTTGACTGACTGGAGCACACGCCGGTTAGGGGGGTGCTTCTTGTGGATTCGGTTCAGGAAGTCCACTTTGACAACATGCTGCGAAATGGTGTCCTGGAAACGATCAAACACCTGGCACCGATTGCTCAGTGTCATATTCTTCTGGTTCAGCTAGGGACAAAGCAGACACAACCCTGTGGTGAGCCTCAAAAGGCACCTCCTGTCCCAGTTAACCCCATTCCCTGTGTTTAAAAACTAGAAGCCCTTGGCCACATGGGTTCCCTCAATTAGAGACCAGGATGTCGGCACTCTTGTCAGAGAGCAAGGGAACATGGACGAGACTTCCTACTCAGCCCTGCCCAGTCCAGTGGAAGAAAGCCAGTATGTTCTCGCTCCCTAGAGAGCCTTAAGGAAGGCAGGAGAAATCAAGCAAGAAGTGCCCTTCCAAATTCAGCCTCTGACAGTCTTCTGTTCCAGCTCAGAGAAGCCTTTGCAGGGTCCTCTAATAGCAGCACGGGTTTCAGAGGAGACATATGCTTTGACCTTTAAGAGACCCAGACTCCCTTCCCAGCAAGGGCCTCTCTCACAGGAAAAGCAGGACTGTGTTCTACATAGGAGCTTGGCTGACAACGGGGTCAGAATCAGAACTCTGTGTGCTCTGCTCTATTCCTACTCCACGGTACCAAGGAGCGTAAGTTAACCCATCTTGGTATCGGTCTTCCTCTACTGGAAAGGAAAACCCTGGATTGCTCTTAGAGGCCAAAGGGAGAAAAGAAAGAAGAGTTTCTGCAATAATATACAGAAGGCATACCGAAATTATGCCACTTTTCCTCTTCTACATCTGGGCCCCTACATTTTAATTCAAAAGAAAGGACCTGTTGTGGCAGCTTCCTAATTCATAAATCAGGAAATACCTTTAAGTGGCTAGTAAAAATGTAACCAACTAAGAAGTTGTCAACTGCTAGAAAGCTGCTCTTTAAGTTTCATATTTGGGTAAACTGCTTATGGTCATTTTTTTTTCTGGTTCATCAGGAAGCAAAACAAGACTAGGAGAGATACAAGGAAGCAAAACAAGACTAGATTTTCCTCCAGAAAAATTTTTGAGTAGCATGAGTCAAAAGAACACAAAGTAACTCTTCTCTTCCACGTGTGCAAATCTTTAACGTGTGCAAATCTTTAACCGAGGTTCCTCTCAGTGTAAGGTCAGCAGCACATTGCCATGAAGGCCAACGGTCATTCCATGGTTATCATCATTTGACAGACAATGTCTTAAGCAGTAGCCCTTTTAATCTGGAAGGTTGCTCTTATGAGGGAGCTCCTCCTCCTCAAATCCTCTCCCATTCAATCTTGTGAGTGACTGTTCTAACTGCCTATAAAAAGATGTCCTAAACTTCTTTTGGAGATAGCAAGTGACAGCTCTGTTCTAGCCTCAGTCTGGAAAATAAACCCAAGACTCTTGGAAGATAAAGCAATAGGAACCTTCACACCATTATTCATTCAACAGCTTATTTACTGAACTTCATTTGGTGCCTGGGACACACATACCCCAGACAGCCAACGATTTATTTCCTTAAGGTTGGATCTAATATACTTCCCTTTTAGGGCTGTAACATCAACTGCTTAATTCTCTGTAGGAGAAGTCACTTACAAACAGCAAAGCACTAGTGAGTAAAGTCTGTGTGGGTAGCCGAAACAAAACATTGTGAGAAAAAGCATAGCTGAAATATGTCAAATATTTGGTAAACATGTGGTAAACTTGGCACCAAGCTGACCTTAATATGCTTTCTACTAATCAGTCCATGCTCCAGCTATGCCTGTTGATGACTGAATGGACACTGCTGTGCTTACCACTACATGTTCGATGTGATTTGGACACATCCATCTGCCCAGGGGCATGGCAGTGAGCGGCGGCTCGAGGCAGTCCATGTGAAACAGGAGAGGGCAATAGTCACACTGGATGAGAGGAGCCACGCGGCAACTCCTGCAAAAAAGAGATGTAGGCCATTTCTGTGGCAAGAAAAGGAAAATTCAAACTAACTCTTGACCTATGGAACAGCCTCCCCTTCTTAATCCTAACATTCTCCCACATCTTCCTCCAGTGATTCAGTTACACTTATGATTAGAAAGATGGATGGGGCTGGCACGATGGCTCACGCCTGTAATCCCCGCACTTTGGGAGGCCGAAGTGGATGGATCGCCTGAGGTCAGGAGATCAAGACTAGCCTGACCAACATGGGAAACCCTGTCTCTACTAAAAATACAAAAAATTAGCCAGGCGTGGTGGTGGGTGCCTGTAATCCCAGCTACTCGGGAGACTGAGGCAGGAGAATCGCTTGAACCCAGGAGGCCAGAGGTTGCATGCAGCAAGCCAAGATGGCACCACTGCGCTCCAGCCTGGGTTACAAGCGAAACTCTATCTTTAAAAAAAAAAAAAAAAAAAAAAAAACCAGATGGATGGATTTGGGGGCTCCCATTAGGTTCTCCATTATTCTCTTTTCTAAGAATAATGTGTCTTGTGGGAAAGTGAATGTTTAGTTGGAGTACAGCTAAAGTGGCTGTCAGAGCAGGGATGATCAATGTTCAGTACTCACTAGGGGAAAACAGTGAACTCTGCTCTGATCTCCCTACTTCTTAAAAGAGAGAGGCTACTTCATTAAAAAATCACTAGCAACCTTTCTGGAGTCTTAACTATAGCAAGAAAATATTTATCTTCTGTATGAAGCACTCAGCAGAACTGACAATTAGAGGTGTGCTGGAAAGATGATTTTGTAATGTATTCATGTAAGCAGGGTTCAAGGGAGGAGGACTAAGCAAATGACAACTACGATTTGTAACTACAATACTTCTGGGGTCCCCAAGATGCACTGGAGCCACAGTTTGTCCTGACTCAGAGTTCTGCCACTCTACTATCTAGTTCCCTTTCCCTATAGCTTTTGCTGTGAAATACTTCTTTTTGATAGTTACATTCTCTTACTGCTCTGCTCTGACCATAATACAGTACTTCTAACACACCTAAGCCAACAAGTCCAGCTTCAGTAACTGAAACAGCTGGTTTCTGTCAAAGAGATCCTATTTGAAGGAAACCTGTGTCCCAGACACTACAACTGGGGCAGCCCTAGGGGCTTTTGGAAGTTATCCAGTCCAATATACACTATCACAGATCCTTATACTACTTTTAAACTTATCTTAAGTGATTCAAGTTAATGTTTAGTTTAAGTCCAACTCCTCTCGTTCTAGTGTCTAAACACAGTTTTTTTGAGATAGAGTCTTGCTCTGTCACCAGGCTAGAGTGCAGTGGCGTGCAACCTCAGCTCACTGCAACCTCTGCCTCCCGGGTTCAAGTGATTCTCCTGCCTCAGCCTCTGGAGTAGCTGGGACTACAGGCGCATGCCACCACGCCGAGCTAATTTTTGTATTTTTAGTAAAGATGGAATTTCACCACGTTGGCCAGGATGGTTTTCATCTCCTGACCTCGTGATCTACCCGCCTCGGCTTCCCAAAGTGCTGGGATTACAGGTGTAAACCACCATGCCAGGCCATTGTTTTTGTTTTTAAAATGCAGGGTCTTGCTCTGTTGTCCAGGCTGGAGTGCAGTGGCATGATCACAGTTTAGCCTCCAGGGCTAATCTGCTTAAGCCTCCTGAGTAGCTGGGACTACAGGTGCATATCACCATATCTGGCTCATTAAAAAAATTTTTTTTTTGTAGAGACACGGTTTCACTGTGTTGCCCAGGCTGGTCTCAAGCTCCCAGGTTCAAACAATCTGATTGCCTTGGCCTCCCAAATTGCTGAGATTACAGGCATGAGCCACCGTGCTCAGCCTCAACACAGTTCACAGTACTCTTATACTGTGATTCTTCAGAAAATATGTTGTTAACACATACACATTAATGGCTCTCATCAGTCCATTAGTCAGTCTCTGTTTACTCATACCATCAGAATATGGGCTGTTCCCATTTAACATACCTGGTCTGGAAGAGGTGATGACAGAAAAAGTATCATTTGCTAAACATGAGAAAGAGCCCCTTAGTATGAAAGAAAATACCTGTTACACGTGAAGCAGACTTTGACCGGTAAGGGAACGAGACCATTGTGATCTAATTCATGCTGTGTCTTCTTAACATTTTTCCCTGTTGTTTCCTCCTTTCTTCTCCTCTTGCTAGAACCTAGAAAAGAAAGTGATGGTGCTGAGCTATCCCTGGCTTCCGAGTTCCTAGCCTGCAATATGGAAACAACATAAGGGAAAAAACAGATCTTAAGCATGTGCCATGACCTAGGCATGGATTTCTCTCTAAGGCCCCTGGGGTTGATTTTAAGTTAGAAAAAAGAATGAGAAAGGAAGAAAAAAAAGAGACTAATACATAAGTCAGAATCAGAAGTCATCTGTTCTATGGCAGAAACACATCTAACTGTTTTGCAAACATAAAATGGTCAGAAATGCTAGATTAGATACTGGCAACCTAAGAAATGTAAATGTCCAAGTCATGTAGTCAACAAGGACTATTCTGTGGTGTTGGCCTGCAACCTTGAACTACTGGGCTCAAGCAACCTTCCTGCCTTAGCCTCCATATTAGCCAGGACTACAAGTGTGGGCCACCAAACTCAGCTAACTTTTTTATTTTTATTTTTTGAGAGACAGGGTCTCATCATGTTGCTCAGACTGGTCTCCAATTCCTGGCCTCAAGTGATCTTCCTGTCTCGATCTCTCAAAGTACCAAGATTACAGGTGTGAGCCACCACACTTGGCCCACATTTTCATAAAAATCAGAGAAGCTTTGATTCCATATGCATTCTTCTTAAGTCTACCAATTTCACTTTCTCTGGGAGGAAAAAGTAAGATGTAGAAGCTTTACGGTATCAAGAAGCCAGGACTTAAAAAAAAAAAAGAAAAAAGAATGGAGGACAATTTGGCAGTATCTATCAAAACTATAAATGCATAGTTTTGACCCAGCAATTTTATTGTCCTATAGATACAGTTACACATCTCTACATGTATACAATGATGTATTTACAAAGTTATTCACTGAAGCACTACCAGTAGTAACAAAAGATTTGGAACCTAAATGTCCATTAATAGAAAATTGGTTAAATTAATTATGACGTATCTGTATAATGAACTACTATGAAACCATTAAAAAAAGTGAGAAGGCCAGGTGCAGTGGCTCATGCCTATAATCCCAGCACTTTGGGAGCCTCCGAGGCAGGAGGATCGTGTGAGCACAGTTCGAGACCAGCCCTGGCAACATAGTGAGACCCTGTCTCTATAAAAAATATAAAAATTAGCTGGGTGTGGTGGTGTGCAACTGTGGTCCCAGCTACTTGGGAGGCTGAGGTGAGAGGATTGCTTGAGCTGTGGTCACACCACTGCACCACAGTGCAGTGCAGCCTGGGTGACAGAGCAAGACTGTTTCAAAAAAAAAAAAAAATCTATATTAATATAAAAAGACTTCTAGAAAATAAGTGAAAACAACAACAACAAAAGCAAGGTGTAGAATGGGTTACCTAGTATGTTACTTAAGGGGAAATTAATCAGCATGTATCTGTATTTGCTTTTACATGCACAAAGAAATTTGAGAAGAATCAACCAGTGGTTACCTGTGAAGAGCAGGAAGGTGGAAAGTAGGCAAATGGCAGATGGGTGGGAGGGAAATTTTCATTGTAGCCCTTAATATTTTTTGATTTTTGAACCATGTGAATGTATAATATACATCTATCTATCTATCTATCTATCTATCTATCTATCTATCTATCTATCTATATTTTTAAAGATAATTCTGGGGCCGGGTGTGGTGACTCACACCTGTAATCCCAGCACTTTGGGAGGTTGAGGTGGGCGGATCACCTGAGGTCAGGAGTTCAAGACCAGCCTGACCAACATGGTGAAATCCTATCTCTATTAAAAATACAAAAATTAGCCAGGCATGGTGGCATGCGCCTGTAGTCCCAGCTACTTGGAAGGCTGAGGCACGAGAATTGCTTGAACCTGGGAGGCGGAGGTTGCAGTGAACTGAGATCGCACCACTGCACTCCAGCCTGAGTGACAAAGTGAGACTCTTTCTCCAAAAAAAAAAAAAAAAAAAAAAAAAAAAAAGGGGAAAAAGGTAATTCTGGGGGTGGGGCGGTGGGAAAGGAGTTCAGAAACTAAGAAAATGGAAAACTGAGTAAGCTCTGTAATGGCTAAGACCTTCAAAGATCTCTCCAAGCAGAACCAGGAACAGGAACCCAAGACAGTAACTACATGAACAGTGACTCCACAGGCAGCACTGCTTTTGTGCTGGTCCTTTGGGGAAACTGGGGTTGGGGAGGGATATGATGATGGTTTGGCTGACCTGGTAGTGCAGTGGTACAAGTCAGTTCATTGGGCAACTGAAATTGGGTGGGGTTCCGCTCCATGGCGGCAGCAATCAGCAGCTCAAAGGGCCGCCTCAGCTGGGGCTGCACATAGTCTGGCTCCGCTGCTACTGGTTCCTCATCCACGTCAATAATGTCTTCGTCGACATCATTCTGCTCAGAGGTGGGGGTCTCTGTGCTGGCATTGGATGTGGGCGTGCCAGGCCTGCTGGCTCTCCTTTCCAGGATCCGAGCATGGGCAATGGCCTTTAGTTCAGTTTTGCTGGTCGATCTGTCCAACAAGTCAGTGTCACTGCTGGGGGATGTAGTCCGTTTGCCAGATTTGTCCACCAGTCCATTGACATGACCCAGCTCCTTTTTCTGCTCTCGTTTCTGTGCAAATGAACAGGTGGGCCCATCATGAAAAGTACCATGAAACAAAGAGATGGGTGCTACAAAGTCCTGGTAGACCACTAACCAAAATTGTAAAAGGCCTTCACATATCACAGACTCATCTACTTGGTGACTTGGAACACTGGTCTGTTAAAGTTGACACAACTATAATTGAACTAAAGCTGATAAAACTGTTGCATCAGAGAATCACCAAAAAGCATGGAAAGTTAGGAATAACTATACAAAATATATATCATTAACACTAACTCATCATATGACATACAACATCTATAAAGTATAGGGTAAAGGGCTAAAAAGGTAACACAGTGAGAATAAATTTAGTGAGACTAATAGTAAAAATCAATGGGCCAGGCACGGTGGCTCATGTCTGTAATCCCAGCACTTTGGGAGGCTGAGGCAGGCAGATCACCTGGGGTCAGGAGTTCAAGACCAGCCTGGCCAACATGGTGAAACCCCATCTCTACTAAAAACACAAAAATCATTTGGGTGTGCTGGCACACGCCTGTAATCCCAGCTACTCAGGAGGCTGAGGCAGGAGCATCGCTTGAACCTGGGAGGAAGAGGTTGCAGTGAGCTGAGATTGCACCACTGCACTCCAGCTTGGGCAACAGAGCAAGATTCCGTCTCAAAAAAAAAAAAAAAAAAATCAATGAGATCACTATACAGCCTCCTGACCTCCTGAATGGTTTTAAAAACTTTGCTCAAAGTAAGTGACACCTATTAGAAAGTGGGGAAATGGAAAAAGATTAAGTGTACTCAGTAGGACTGGATATCTATCTGATAGAACATTTTCCTCCAGGACTCCAAATAAGAGTAGTCAAATGAAGGTTTAACACTGATCTCCAGGTAGGAGACCTGTGATCTTGTCCTACTTCTGCCACTGATTCCCTCTGACCTTGTGGTGACTCTTGCTGGTGGGCAAGAATTTCTTCATCTGTAAAATGAGACAGAAAAATCTTTCTTTTCCTCTCAGGGATATGGTGGAGGGAGATAAAAAGGGTCATATATATGAAAGGGATAATTTGGAGTTGGAGTAGGACCTAGTGCTTCCACTATGAATCATGATAGGACCTGAATGTCAGGAGCTGATGAAGGCCAGAGGATGTATTATTTCAGTTCACTTCAGTGTAAATACAGGAGGCCAAAGGGGAGTAGTGCTGGTGATGGTGGAAAAGGCAGACTTGGCACTGGTAGGCAAAGAGGTCCATGTGAAAGGTAAGAGGCATCTTAGGAGAAGTGCCCTGTTAGAAAAGGGCATCCTATAATCCCCAAGAAGTAGCTCTGCTCCTAGAAAACTGATGAAGACGTAACAGAGGTTCGGAATGAGAGAATTTGGTTCAAATATTGGTTCTGTCAATTCCTTTGAGTCCTTGGGAAAGTTAATCTACATTTTTGAGCCTCCGTTTCTTCCTTTCTAAAATGGAAATCTACTGCCAGCATTCGGTATCCATCTATGGCTGGATGGATAGATAATGGGATAACATGGCCGGGTGTGGTGGCTCATGCCTGTAATTCCAGCACTTTGGGAGGTCAAGGCAGGCGGATCACCTGAAGGCAGGAGTTTGAGACCAGCCTGGCCAACATGGTGAAACCCTGTCTCTACTAAAAGTACGAAAATTAGCTGGGTGTGATGGTGAGTGCCTGTAATTTCAGCTACTCAGGAGGCTGAGGCAGGAGAAAAGCTTGAACCCGGGAGGGGGAGGTTGTAGTGAGCCCAGGTCGCACCACTGCACTCCAGCCTGGTGACAGAATGACATTCTGCCTCAAAAAAAAAAAAAAGTCACAGAGATAATGGGATAACATAATTAAAACACCTGGCATACAAACTAACATAGTATTTCCTTTTCTCCACCCTCTTTACCTCTTTTCCTTTAGCTCCCCTAAACCTTTTCAGGTCCAGCTTTTTTGAGTGGCAAGTTTGAGAGGGCTCTTAGCTGGCAGGTGCCTCTAACTAGCCCTGCTCTTACCTAATTAGGGATGCACAGGAAAGGATCTTGGAAGGTGGAGAGGCTGAAAGATAGCTTGCTTTATGGAGAAATTTAACTACAGCTGTGGTTAGGTGGTTGACTGGGCTTTGGCTTGCTTTTTAATATGAACCCTTATGCACATATTTGAAAAATAATGTCTGCTTGTTTACTTTCTTTCTTAAAGGCTGAAACTGTTACACATATAAACCACAACCTGAATCATCTCATCCTGTTTCTGCAACCAAGGAAGTCATCATTCATTGTGACATCACGTTCAGGGACCAGGCAAATAGAGGTGAGGTCACAACATAGGAAAGTTGCTTGGTGTATAATTAGTGTGGGGAGCACAGCAGGGTGGATTACAATGCACAAATTCTAATCCATAGCCTATAATTTGAGGGTTGGGTCAATCATAATCTGGGTGCAAGCACACCTACTTCCTTTTTTAATAAGGGAGAATATAGCTCTTGTTGCCCACAAGAGTTCTGAAAGTAGAAAATAATAAACTATATTCTTGAAGCCAGTACTAAATTATCAAAGCCGAAGGACGGGAAGCTAAAGAAAGATAGGCAACCTGGGGTACAAATGGGTTCAAAATCCTCTCCGTCAGTATGACAAGTCTCTGGATACCAGTGACTTATTTGCCTTGGGGTGAGAGAAAACTCCATTTTCCATCAAGCTGGAGAAGCAGCCTTCGTTCTTCAGTCATGGATAAGGCTGCCACATTCAGGCCACTTATTAGGAAGTTAACAAGAAGATAAGACTACTCCTGTCACTAGTGACTAAACATGGCTCAGTAAGTTAACACACCTCTTCTGCCCATTTCAGCAGCCCATGTTTGGATTTTTAGGCCCTACTGGATTCCAAACAGTCACCATGGGAAGAGTGGGGTGATTCCAGGGCTGGAAGAGACAAGAAGAAGGGACAAGAATGCCTTCAGGGCCAGGCCGTCTGAGCTCTAGCATATCAGTGCTCTGGATCAGGCTTTCTGGACAGTCTTCAGAAAGCAGCATTATTACCTTTCGGCGAACAGTGCACCGGTGACACATCCACTCTCCAGGAGGCAACATTTCTTCACTCAGTGGAGGGTTACTGTGGGGAACAGACAAGGGCAAGACTAAGTAACTAGCCCTTTGAGGCAGTAGGAAAAGCCTAGCTAGGTTTGCATGTTCCTAAACTCCTATTGTGGCCAGTTCTGCAGGACTGCTAGGGTTGTCTCCTCCTTCAAAATGCCTAAGTCAGCATCACTCATAATAACCTAAGGAGTGAGCATCCCTTCCCACGCCTTAGAGACAGAAGCCAAATCCAGAGCTATTAACACTGGGTTTAAGGTATAATAACCCAGTGTTAGGGAAAGGTATAATAAAATACCTGAGAGGTCCTCCACACTGTTTTCTTAAAGCCTGTTAGTATAGGGCCAAGCTTTTCTAACTGCTGTTCAAAGCCCTGTCACATGGTCCCATTCCATCTTCCCAGACCCCTTCAGGTGCTCTTCCCACTAATGAAATGGAAGACTTCCTATTTCTTCCTCTAGAATACCCTTCCTTTAGAAAGCTATGCCTGTCAAAACTCTATTCATCCTTTCATATCTGCCTCAATCAGCTGTGATGGATTAAAGACAGCTGCAAATTATTTGCTCTGCCTCCCATCCACAGGTAGTCCCTTTCCCTCCTCTTGAATTGTGCTTGTCTTATGACTTGCTTTGATCACAGAATGCAGCAGAGGTGACAATGTTGCAACTTCCAAAGCTGGGCCTTAAGAGATCTGCAGATTCTACTTTTTAAAAAATATGCTTGGAAAGTTCCATCTTAGAGCCCTGCTGTCATGCTATGAGAGAGGACATGGAGGAGACAAGGTATTCCAATCAACAGTTTTAGGTCGGGCACGGTGACTCACACCTGGAATCCCAGCACTTTGGGAGGCTGAGGCTGGTGGATCACTTGAGGTTAGGAGTTCAAGATCAGCCTGGCCAACATGGCAAAACCCCATCTCTACTAAAAATATAAAAATTAGTCAGGTATGGTGGCACATGCCTGTAATCCCAGCTATTTGGGAGGCTGAGGCAGAAGAATTGCTTGAACCTGGGAGGTGGAGGTTACAGTGAGCCAAGATCGCACCACTGCACTCTAGCCTGGGCAACAGAGCGAAACTCCATCTTGAGAAAACAAAAAACAAAAAAACAGCTTCAGCTGAACTCCAAGCCAACACACAGCAGCAACTACTGCTATGTGAGTGAGTCATGGTATGTGACATACCAGTTCAGTGAAGCCTCCAAATGACTGCAGTCCCAGCCAACATCATGTGAAACAGAAAAACCACCCAGCAGAGCCCAGGCAACCCTCAGAACTGTGAGAGATAATAACGAGTTTCTATACCAGGCCACTGAGTTTTGGTGTTGTTTGTTATGCAACAATAGATAACCAAACAGCTTTTCCATGAGTTCATATTACTCCTGTATCTTGGACCTCTTGCTGCATGGTTTAGTTCTCTTTTGGCACTTCTCATGCTTTGCCCATTTCAGTAGTTCTCTTATTTATTTTATTAGAGGGACTAGGACAATGATTGGATCTCTTCCCTCCTTGTATCTTTATAATATAGAGGTTGTGCACACAGCGGATCACCTGAAATCGGAAGTTCGAGACCAGTCTGGCTAACATGGTGAAACCTCATCTCTACTAAAAATACAAAAATTAGCTGGGCGTGGTGGTGGGCACCTGTAATCCCAGCTACTTGGGAGGCTGAGGTAGGAGAATCCTTTGAACGCAGGAGGCGGAAGTTGCAGTAAGCTGAGATTACATCATTGCATTCCAGCCTGGGCAACAAGAGCGAAACTCCATCTCAAAATAAACAAACAAACAAACAAACAAACAAAAAACAGGCCAGGCATGATGGCTTAAGCCTGTAATCCCAGCACTTTTGGGAGGCTGAGGCAGGCGGAACACGAGGTCAGGAGTTTGAGAACAGCCTGGCCAACATAGTGAAATCCTGTCTCTACTAATAATACAAAAATTAGCTGGGCGTGGTGGCGCGCACCTGTAGTCCCAGCTACTCAGGAGGCTGAGGCAGGAGAATGGCTTGAACCTGGGAAGCAGAGGTTGCAGTGAGCCGAGATAGTGCCACTGCACTCCAGCCTGGGCGACAGAGCGAGACTCCGTCTCAAAAACAAAAAACAAAACAGACTACATCTATGCTTAAGAAATTCCTACCTTTGATGCCGGGCGCAGTGGCTCATGCCTGTAACCCCAGCACTTTGGGAGGTGGAGGCGGGTGGATCACCTGAGGTCGAGAGTTCAAGACCAGCCTGACCAACATGGAGAAACCCCATCTCTACTAAAAATACAAAATTAGCTGGGCATGGTGGCACACACCTGTAATCCCAGCTACTCAGGAGGCTGAGGCAGGAGAACCACTTGAACTGAGGAGGCGGAGGTTACGCTGAGCCGAGATCATGCCATTACACTCCAGCCTGGGCAACAAGAGTGAAACTCTGTCTCAAAAAAAAAAAAAAAAGAAATTCCTATCTTTGGGTTCTTGGTTAAGTAACCTACTTGGAATGGTATGCAGGAAATTTTTCTTCGAAGAATGGGAGAAATAGTAAAACAAACAAACAAACAAACAAAAAAAACCAAAAACCAAACTTGAGTATTTTTACTATACAAGGACTCTCCTTATTTTCTCAGCACTTAAAGTTATGCTGTTTTACCATTTCTACATAAAATAGCACTTGACTCGGCAAATTTTCTTAGCTCCCTGTTTCCCCAGAGCCCTAAGCATACACGTCAGATGCCCATCAAGGCTTCACAGCTCATTACTTCCCTTGCTTCCTGTTTCCTTAGTGAAATCTCAGGAGGATGCTTACCAGGAATCAAGAAACTGGAAAAACAATGGCCTGCTAGGACAGGTCTCCAAGCCCTAGAGGATCACAGGTGAATGTCACCTGTAAGTCTCCGCTCATTCTCGCCAATGTAATTCTGCAAAAGGCCATATCTAAACTACTGAAATGCATGCAAGTAATTTTCAAAGGCCTACAGACTCTGCTATGCTTCAGTAGCTGTCCTATCAAAATTAACCCTGAAGGGTGTCACTTCTGATTCTGTTTCTCATCACTTCTGTTCATCTGCCCACTGGCTTTGTACCAAGATATCCTACATCAAACATTTAAAGTAGAGAAGAGTAAGGTAAGGTGGAATGGGCTTAGATCTTTCACTAAGACGTGAATGGTCTCTCGGCCACGCTTCAGGCTTTCCTCAATCTATTCTCAACCTTGCTGGCAGAATGATTATCCAAGACACAATTTTCATCATATCACTCTCCTGATTTAAAAGCCCTTCAATGATGCCCCTCCCCGACCCATTACAAGATAAAGTTCAAGCTCCTCAGTATTGAAGATAAGACCCCTGTGGCCAGAACCCTCTTCTTTCTCCAGCTCGATCAGTTGGCCGGCTCCCTACACAGCCCATACTGTTTCTCATCTGTTGTCTCTGCTTACTCCAGGGCTACTACCCACAACTACATCACTCTTCCCCAGCTGCTTCACCTGGTAAACTCTTTATCTTTTGAGACTCAAGTCAGGTATTCTTTCCAGAAAGCTTTCTCTGAAAGTCTCTGGTTTGCCAGAGTACTTCTGCACCACGCTATATTCAAACTATTACATGTCTGAATCCCCTTCTCCATGCCTCATTTGCCTTTGTACCCCCACACCCTGTACAATGCCTGGCATGTAGTAGGTACTCAATAAAGCTTTAAAGACTGGGGAACACTAAAGAATGGGCTTCTAGGAAGTGAGTGTAATCCTTCAAAGCTATGAAGCAAGGTAATGCAACTGGGCAGGCATCTGTTTTGTTGGTTAAGTCACACATGAAATTACTTATGTTTTCTAAGTTACCAACCAATGAGATGAAACAGGAGTCCAAGTCCATACTGGCAAACCTGAACTTATTGAACCATCCCACCTCTACTCATTTTAATCTTCTTTAAACAATTTGATTTTTAATCTTGTTTATCTTAACACAGGGGTAAAATGCTTAAAACTTGTATTAAGAGGCTCTCAGAAGTAGCATCTTGCTGGTTTATTTTCTTTTTCCTTTTTTTTTTTTTTTTTTTTTGAGACAGAGTCTCGCTCTGTAGCCCAGGCTGGAGTGCAGTGGCCGGATCTCAGCTCACTGCAAGCTCCGCCTCCCGGGTTCACGCCATTCTCCGGCCTCAGCCTCCCGAGTAGCTGGGACTACAGGCGCCTGCCACCTCGCCCGGCTAGTTTTTTGTATTTCTTAGTAGAGACGGGGTTTCACCGTGTTAGCCAGGATGGTCTCGATCTCCTGACCTCGTGATCCGCCCATCTCGGCCTCCCAAAGTGCTGGGATTACAGGCTTGAGCCACCGCGCCCGGCCCTTTTTTCCTTTTTTTGAGACGGAGTTTCGCTCTTGTTTCCCAAGCTGGAGTGCAATGGCGCGATCTCGGCTCACCGCAGGTTCAAGTGCTTCCCCTGCCTCAGCTTCCCGATTACAGGCATGCACCACCACGCCTGGTTAATTTTGTATTTTTAGTAGAGATGGGGTTTCTCTATGTTAGTCAGGCTGGTCTCGAACTCCTGACCTCACGTGATCTGCCCGCCTCGGCCTCCCAAAGTGCTGGGATTACAGGCATGAGCCACCACGCCTGGGCATATCTTGCTGGTTTCTAAAGGATCACTTTTAGAGTTACCAAGTTTAAGAACACACCTCTGGCCGGGTGACATGGTGAAACCCCGCCTCTACTAAAAATACAAAAAATTAGCCAGGTGAGGTAGCATGCGCCTCCAGCCCCAGCTACTTGTAAGGCTGAGGTGGGAGGATCACCTGAGCCTGGGAGGTAGAGGCTACAGTGAGCTGTGATCGTGCCACTGCACTCCAGCTTGGGCAATGGAGTGAGACCCTGTCTCAAAAATAACAACAAAAAACAAAGAAAACCACACATTTCTCAGAATTCTAGATAATGACCATAGGCTCCTTTTGTTAAGTCTGCCCTAAAGTATGGATAGGGGCTATGAATTTAGGGAGTAGTCCAGGGAAACCCAAGCATTGTCTCCCAGATGAAGACAAAACATTTAAAAGACTGAGGCCATCCTTCCAAAAATTTTTTCTTTTTGAGATGAAGTCTTGCTCTGTTGCCCAGGCAAGAGTGCAGTGGTGCGATCTCAGCTCACAGCAAGCTCCGCCTCCCAGGTTCACACCATTCTCCAGCCTCAGCCTCCCAAGTAGCTGGGATTACAGGCGCCCACCACCACGCCCGGATAATTTTATTTATTTATTTATTTTTATTTTTAGTAGAGATGGGATTTTACTATGTCAGCCAGGATGGTCTTGATCTCCTGACCTTGTGATCTGCCCGCCTGGGCCTCCTAAAGTGCTGGGATTACAGGTGTGAGCCACCGTGCCATGCCCGGCTAATTTTTATATTTTCAGTAGAGATGGGGTTTTCCCATATTGGCCAGGCTGGTCTTCACCTCCTAACCTCATGATCCGCCCACCTCGGCCTCCCAAAGTACTGGGATTATAGGTATGAGCCACTGCACCTGGCCAAGGTCATCACTTCCTAAGATTTGCTTTTGTTTTTTTTTTTTGAGATATAGACTCACTGTATCACCCAGGCTGGATGGAGTTTAGTGGTGTGATCTCGGCTCACTGCAACCCCTGCCTCCTGGGTTCAAGTGATTCTCCTGCCTCAGCCTCCTGAGTAGCTGGGATTACAGGTGCCCGCCACCATGTCCAGCTAATTTTTTTTTTTTTTAGAGATGGGGTTTCACCATGTTGGCCAGGCTGGTCTCGAACTCCTGACCTCAGGTGATCCACCTGCCTTGGCCTCCCAAAGTACTGGGATTAAGGCGTGAGCCACTGCGCCTGGCCAAGGCTATCACTTCTTAAGATTTGCTTTTTTTTTTTTTTTTTTTAGATGTAGTCTCGCTGTATCACCCAGGCTGGATGGAGTTCAGTGGCGTGATCTCAGCTCACTGCAACCCCTGCCTCCTGGGTTCAAGCGGTCCTACTGCCTCAGCCTCTCG
The DNA here is from genome assembly GCF_008728515.1 of Papio anubis. Lineage (NCBI taxonomy): Eukaryota > Metazoa > Chordata > Mammalia > Primates > Cercopithecidae > Papio > Papio anubis. Next base: position 21,936,449 of record NC_044992.1, read on the forward strand.
AGTAGCTGGGATTACAGGTGCCCGCCACCACGTCCAGCTAATTTTTGCTTTTTCAGTAGAGATGGGGTTTCACCATGTTGGCCAGGCTGGTCTCGAACTCCTGACCTCAAATGATCTTGCCTGCCTCGGCCTCCCAAAGTGCTGGGATTACAGGCATGAAACACTTGGCCCAGCCAAGATTTGCTGCTTTCTTAGGGACAGAACACACATCTTGAAATAACAAATTGGAAAAGATGGTATATTGGGGGAAGGCAGTAATATCTAAGATTAGATGGATAGGAAAGAAAGATCTTAGAAAATGATCATCATGGGCACAGCTGGAACACAGGAATCACCCATCATAAAGCTTTCTCATGACCATGTTTCCTCTCTGCTCCAAGCAATTAATTCCCTTCAAGCTATTTAGAAAGCAGCTTTTCAATTCAAACTTCTTCTCTTTTTTGAGGCAAGGTCTCATTGTGTCACCCAGGCTGGAGTGCAGTGGGGCAATTTTGGCTCACTGAAGCCCCGACCCACTAGGCTCAAGCAGTTCTCCCACCTCAGTCTCCTGAGTAGCTGGGACCACAGGTGCATACCACTACGTTGGGCCAAGTTTTGTATGTTTTGTAGAGATAGGGTTTCACTAAGTTGCCGAAGACTGGGTCTTGAACTCCTGGTCTCAAACGATCCATTTGCCTCTGCCTTCCAAAGTGCTGGGATTACATGTGTGAGCCACTGCGCCCGGCTCAACGCAAATTTTTTAGAGGAAAGGGATTCATGAAACAGTTCCAGGAAAGACACTGTCATTGGGGTAAGCTCAGGAACCAAGTCTGAAAGAGGCTGTTTTGCTCCATATCAGAAATACTGATGACAGGGAAAGGATTCCAGGGAGTAAGGAGATTCTGCAGCCTCATGGTACTCATGTACTTACTCTGAGGACTCCCCACCTCAGCTGCCCATCTCAAAACTCCTTCTGCAGCTGGGTGTGGTGGCTCATGCCTGTAATCGCAGCACTTTGGGAGGCCAAGGTGGGTGGATCACTTGAGGTCAAGAGTTCGAGACCAGCCTGGCTAACATGGCAAAACCCCATCTTTACTAAAAATACAAAATTTGGCTGGGTGTAGTGGTGTACACTTGTAGTCCCAGCTACGGAGGCAAGAGAATTGACTGAACCCAGGAGGTGGAGGCTGAAGTGAGCCCAGACCGCATCCAGTGCACTCTAGCCTGGGTGACAGAGCGAGGCTCTTCCTAAAACAAAAACAAAAACCAAAACCCCTCCTTCCTTGAAAGAATGGTATTCCCATAAGCCTAGTGTGCAACTCTGAAACAATTACATGCACACCAGAGTCATTAAATCATGATATGCTTGTCAAGAAAAAAAGGCTCTGCCCTCGCTCCCTCTCATTCTCATGTATCAATGAAGGCAGGGTGCTGGGGGTCATCCTTTATTAAAAAAAAATCATTAAAAGTTAAAAGTCACGTAATACTGAGATTACCAGAGTTTCAGCTGCTCAGCTATACATTATAACACTATAATGAGCCGATGCTGCTTTTGTAAAGACATCAATGTGTTTCTTAACCTAAAGCCTAGAAATAGCATAGTAATAATTTCATTGACATCTAGGTATTACGGTTCACAAAGTAGTTTAACAGATGTTCTTATTTGATCTTCACTACCACACTCTGAGATAATTCTTATTTCCATTTTACAGGTGAGGAAACTGACTTATCTAAGGCCACTAAGTAGCAGAGTTGGAACCCAAATCAAAGTTCCTGGCTCTTTGAAATCTTGAGCCTAAGCTATTTTTGTTGTTGTTGTTTTGTATATGGTTCACTCTCGGGATATGATACAGAGCCCAAGTTGTTTTTTAAGAACCTTTAGTAGTTTTCTTATTTCTGGGGTACACAGTGAAATATCCATGAGGGTACCCTCCTTAACCTCAAGGCTGAAAATTTCCTTCTGCATCAGTCAGTATTTATTGAGTACCCATGACTTTCTCATCGGTGTACTAGGTACCACACTGAAAAATGAATGCAAAGCAAACAAATTATCATCTACCCCATCAAAAAAGTAGCCTAGGCCAGGCTGTGGCTCATACCTGTAATCCCAGCACTTTGGGAGGCTAAGGTGGGAGGATTGCTTGACCCCAGGAGTTAGAGGCCAGGCTAACTTGGTGAGACCCCATTTGTACAAAAAATACAAAAATGAGCTCGTGTGGTGGCATGCATCTGCAGTCCCAGCTACTTGGGAGGCTCAGGCAGGAGGATCACTTGAGTCCAGGAGGGCAAAACTGAAGTGAGCCGTGTCCACACCACTGTACCCCAACCTGGGCTTCAGAGCAAGACCCTGCCTCAAAAAAAAAATAGCCTTGGGGAGAGAGGATCAAAGTCATCCATCCACTCAAACATTATTGGATGTTTATTTTAGGCTAGGCAATGTGCTACGTGCTGGTATTTCAGACATGGTTCTTGATTTTAGGGATCATGGGCTGGAGACAAGGTGAAAAGGACATGCAGGAATGAGACCATATATAATCAACTACAAACTGATTCTTACCATAAAGACCTACATAAAACTCAATTGCTTACAGATGCCAGAATCAACAAAGAGCCCCAAAGTTTGGACATTTGGTCCCTGAAGGTGACAATGGGCTTTTTCCTACTCTTTTCATAATTCAGAGCTATTTAACAAATGCTAATTCAGCCAGTGAGCCTTTAAAGACAGTGAAGTTAAGGACAGTGAGGAGTTCAGGAGGAAGCCATAGTTTCAGAAGCTGGTATATTTCTGCATTTTGATAAAATATCTGATAAAAGGAAGGTTCTAGGAGTGGGGACATTTCTCCTGAAAATGAATGTTTAAGTCTGTTTAGAGCACAATAGTGTTTGAACCTTTCTTTTCTTCCTTCCTTCCTTCTTTTTTTTTTTTTTGGAGATGGAGTCTTGCTCTGTTGTCCAGGCTGGAGTGCAATGGTGCAATCTCTGCTCACTGCAACCTCCGCCTCCCAGGTTCAAGCAATTCTCCTCTGGAGTAGCTGGGATTACAGGCATCTGCCACCATGCCCAGCTAATTTTTGTATTTTTAGTAGAGACAGGATTTCACTATCTTGGTCAGGCTGGTCTCAGACTCCTGACCTAAGGTGATCTACCCGCCTCTTCCTTCCAAAGTGTTGGGATTACAGGCGTGAGCCACTGCACCCAGTGTGTTTGAACCTTTCGATTCCTTCTGAGAATTATCTGAGTACTTGGGATGGTGAGCCCTGGAATAGCTGTCTTCTGTACCCGAGCTGGCTTGTCTTGGAAGCTTTTTAGCCAACAGGTCAAGGACCTCTACTTTATTTTCTGGCTTCAAAGGAGCACAGCCTGCATTGCTATGAGACAGGCATTCTTTTCCATAGGCAGAAATGACAGTGCCCTCTGAAGACAGAGCTCTTGCAGAATATCTTTCCATCTTCACTGCTGTTGATAAGTTTCCTTCCAGATCATTTGTTAAAAGGCCCTGGTCTACAATTCCTGGCCAGAAAGCGACTGTTCATTGCTTTTACAACTCACGATTTTATTTATTTTATTTTGAGATGGAGCCTCGCTTTGTCAACCAGGCTGCAGTGCAGTGGTGTGATCTCAGTGCACTGTAGCCTCTGCCTCCCGGGTTCAAGAGATTGTTGTGCCTCAGCCTCCTGAGTAGCTGGGATTACAGGCATGCACCACCACACTGGGCTAATTTTTGTATTTTTAGTAGAGATGGGGTTTCACCATGTTGGCCAGGCTGGTCTTGAACTCCTGACCTCAAGTGATCCGCCCTCCTTGGCCTCCCAAAGTGTTGGGATTACAGGTGTGAGCCACCACTCCTGGCCCCAGCTCACTATTTTAACCACTACCTGATCTTAAAGACATGTTGTTAGTTATAAAGCTGTTCATAACAATAAAGCCCTGAATCTTCAGACTGTACATTCAATTGGAGGATATGTTTCTCAGTTTGGTGTGGCTCTCCGTGAGGCCTAGAGGGCCTACAAAGTGTTACGAATAATATTTACACACAAACCACAACCTCTGCAGCATGACTCCAACATACCTAGACTTCCATAAACAAATCCAAATGGCCCATCTCTAATGCTGAGGAGGGTATCTAGATCAGTCTATTTCTGGAGTCATCAAGGAGAAAACCACAAACACACATCCCTCAGCTAACTGTAATGCCTGTACTGACAGACCTCTGTTTCAAAGATTCAAATCAAAGCCCAGAGCCTGATGATCCCAACTGTTAGCCCAAGGATAAAGTCCAGTTTTAATTTAGAATGCCTTGCATTCACTAATAAGGCTGCAGCTCAACACTGCAAGTGGAAGATGTTGGTAGTTGTCATGGTTCTTGGCTCTCTAATTAAGAGGATCTATTTCAAGCCATATACCAATGTGGTTGATCTGAGTCTAACCTCACTCACCTCCCTTGCCTATTAATACACGTGAACCTGCACAACATTAACATTTACTTCAGATTTAGTCGCTACCAGTGGGACCTGTTGCTCCACAGCACCACGTTAATTATCCATCCAGCACAAGCAGCTTCTCAATCTGGAAATGGAGGGGATGGGGGGATGGGGGAATAAGAGAACAAAGGGAAGAGGCGAGAGGTAGAGGGAGAGAAAGCGATCGGGAAGCAAAAAGACTGCCTTTTATTTTAGAGACCTTTTTTTTGGTGTCACAACATGTAGATAAAAATGGTATTGGGCTCTGGACTTTTTTTTTTTTTTTAATATATATGAGGTTACTGATGTGTTGCTTGTAGCTGTCCACCCACCTAAGTGACACTGACATTTTAACACTTGAGCCAAAGGCAGTCTGAGACATGTGAAAATCTCACTTAACCAAATTAAAAGCTTTGGTGTATATCTTAGTCCAAAAGAAAGCAAGTAGATGAAAAATATTTAAGAAAAAGCACACTCCATTTTCTCTTTCTGGATTAACAAAATAATTATATTTAATACAAATACTTAACAGGAACACTATGTAAATAGCATATCCATATACAATATACCAACAGCCTAATAAGCGGGTTCTCTTCCAAAAGAGGTCAGTCACATGAACTGGTAGGGTCCTTCTTGTCAGAACCTGTAATTCTTCAGGAATCAGAAGCTCTCTAGCCATCTATGGCGGTTTCAGTTAAATAAAACATCATCAGTTGGACTAAGAAAGACTAAAAGGCAGTTCACTGCCCCTACCATCATCTGTATGCCTCCCCACCCTTTTTTTGGTAGGGGAAGAGGTGTTCAGCCAACAAACAACAGGACTGAGCAGTTTTGATTTTTAATTTCACCATTCACGGGGCTCATCCATCCATCTGAGGACCACTACCAGATAAAAATCCTGCAATTATATTTAGTGGCACTGTGAAAGACAAACTGCAAAACATAATACGTGCTCAGAACAAGCCTATTCTCTCTCAGACTGGCCCTGCGGCCCTCAGCCAGTTCAGAAAATGTGTCGGTACTAGCCAAAATGGGGAGTGAAGGTGATCACTGAAAGGACCACAATCATGCCTCAGCCTCCTAGCAGCCATCTTGCTCTATATAGGGACCCATGAGCACAGAGAACCAGCCTTTTAAAAATGAAAACAAACTTATGTCCTGGAAAAGCTAAGTGGTGCTGGGTAAAGTTTAATTTAAATTAAAAGTTGCATTAATACACCCAAATTTTAAAGTGTATGTTTTGAGGGAACATTTAATGAAATTTAAATGTCAGCAGAAATAGCAAGCTTCCTCTGGACACTTGTGTGGGCATCAGCTTTTCTCTTCAAGTATGGCCTGTCTTTTGCAGGAAGATAGCTATATTGAAGGATATTAAAGAGATGGAGAAAATTCATACAGTCCCTCAACCTTAATCCCTTATCCTCCTTCATCCTGGCTACTGACTCAAATACCACTAATGCCACAAAGTACATAAAAAGGTACAAGGACTGCTGGTTTTTTCATGCAAAGCCTTAGTGAGAGTGTTAACCAGGAAACCAATGAAGTGCCAGGCCATTACAAATGCCCCATTGAGAAACTTAGCTAGTTGCGTCACTTCCACAGGCAAACAATCCTTTTAAACTGGCTGACTGTGCCCCCAAGTTTTATCGCCTTCTATGTAGAGCTGGCTGGTGGCATCTTCCCAGTAAAGGACACCTGGATACGAGTGTTATTAGTTAGTACAGGGAAAAAACGAAAGAGGGAGAGTAGAGCACTAACATTTATACCAGTTGTTTGCCTCTGCTAACTTTTCTACAAGCTGAGCCTCAGTGCCAAAGGCCTGATCTATCACTAGCCTGGTTTGGCTATTCTTGCAATTCTAGCTTCTCTACAAAGAAAGATGGGCTGGGGTGCAAACATTTTAAAAACGGGCTTCATTCATTCACCTCATGATAGATGCTAGAGCCCACCTGTTTGAAAAAGGGACAAAATTCTGGCCTCAACAGTAATTTTCTAACACTCTTGGGAACATTCCATTGGAAGGAAGAACCAACAAACTGTCAACTCTGTGTTCTGGAAGAGTCTCAGAGGTATGGAAAACTGGGTACTATTCTATTGCCAAATTTTAGCAGACTATCAAGAAAAAGGAAATAGCCAGGTGACACACTTCTTGCAGACACAGCTCAGGAATCTGGGCCAGTTTACTGTTTATATATATAGGACTTAAAATTCTATAAAGGCTGAGAAAACAAAAAATACTAACAATGTATTTAAAACTCAACAAAATCAAGATAGCAGGTTTCTTTCTTTCTTTCTTTTTTTTTTTTTGAGATGGAGTCTCGCTCTGTCACCCAGGTTGGAGTGCAGCGGCACGATCTCAGCTTACTGCAATCTCCGCCTCCCGGTTGAAGTGATCTCCTGCCTCAGCCTCCTAGCAGCTGGGATTACAGATGCGTGCCACCACACCCGGCTAATTTTTGTATTTTTAGTAAAGATGGGGATTCACCATGTTGGTCAGGCTGGTCTTGAACTCCTGACCTCGTGATCCGTCCACCTCAGCCTCCCAAAGTGCTGGGATTACAGGCATGAGCCACCGCACCTGGCCTCAGAGCAGGTTTCTACTTAAGACTCAGTTGTTTTTTCCTAAGGAGGGACTTCTGTTTAATTTGCCCTCCCCTGACAGGGTCAATAAAAACAGGAAAGAGGGAGAATATTAACTTGGGCTATGCCAGCATAGGGATTATACCCGCCTTCTTTTACCCTTACCCTCTCCCATCCCCCACTTCTACTCATAAACATCAAAGCTCCCCACCCTACAGGACTGAAGTAATCTCCTGGGCATGCTGTCAAACTGTGCTGCCGTAGTTTGATGCCACAGCTCAGTGCTGACTTGGGCTTCCAAAGCCTTCCAGTTATACCCACCAGTGAGCTATTTATGAGTTGAACATGCTTCTCCAGAGCCATGATTTTCCCCTTTGGTCCAATTTTCTTTCAGATGGTCCCTAACCAAAGAATGATCACCCTAAAGGTCTGCATGTTTACACACAAATGGTGAGATCTGAGGAAAGCCCTCAAAGAAAGGCAGCAAGCATATAAACCTTGGACATGCTATAACAAATAAAATGGAGATACTTTTCTTAACATACAGCTTACTTCAACACCAACAAACTGTAGCCCGCAGTCAGATGTCTGATATCATAGAATTAGGCATTTCCTTTGGTATGACAGTTTGCTAAGTTAAAATGGCTAAGTGTCACCCATGCCAGGCAAAACCACAAGGACCACAAAGGAGGGATACAGCAAAACAAAAATGACAAAGCAAAGTAATATTTATTAAAAAGTCAAAATTACTGACAACTCTCCCTACATTTTAGATGATACTTTGGCAAAAAATGGCAAATAAGATCAAAAAAAGTTAAATATAGCCAACCTATGTATAGAACTATGACAAGTTACAGGTTTAGACACATTTAATGAGATTAATGGAATACAATTTTCACAATTACAATATATTCTGACTAGTAATTGATGACTGCTAATTGAAAACATTCACTGTAGAGTTTTCCTCTAAAACTGAGAATCAGCAGAACTATGATGGTTTAGTGAACGTGGGAATTAACAAGCACTCAGCTCATCACAGGAGCCTAGGGGTAGTGGAAAGAAAAGCAAGAGTAGGTTACCATTGCCTGATTTCATAATGCAGAGGCTTCTTTAAACTCACTTGAAGCTCTGTGCATTTCATTAGTTTCTCTGCTCTGTTCTCTGCACAAATGCAGACAGGAGAAAAATAATATTCAACATCCCTCTGAGGATCATAACTGAGTAAAAAAGGTGCTTGTGCTGCCACAAACAGGGGTCCACCTGGACCTCAAGCTTGCTAGTAATTCTGAGAGGTTCTCTTATCCCTGCCTAGCTTGGAGGTAAAGTGATGTCTTTGGGCTACGGTTAAATTCAAACCCTGCAGAGTCCTCTTTTGCTCACTCAAGCTTATTTCAAAAAGAGCCTCACGCAGAGAGCCCAGATCAGTGGGAAAGACTGACGCTACATTCAGGCACGGAGTTTCTCCCTGCCCTGCTGTTACTCTATATGTCTTTTGTCCTGTCAAGACTGAGAAACATTTCCTGGGAGATATCCTTTACAATTTGTCAGAAAACAGGGGAGAGGTACAAATTAACCACCAAAGTGATTAACTTAAAAGAAAGCAAATGTAATTAGGGGAAAAGAAATTCTACCTTGTGTTCGTGTTAACAAAAGTATCATCCACTTGGAATAACCCAGATATCATTTTTGTTCCCCAACTAGTGTTTACCTTTGCATATCTCTCATCTGTAATACCACCAGGAATTACACAGCAGTGAGAAGAGGAAATTGGTCAGCCTCCGGCTTTCAAGTAGTTTAGTGAGCATTTATGTAGTATGATTACAGCAAAAGGGAAAGTAGGCAGCAGAGCAAAAGGGACTCACTCTTGGAGTGAACAAGTTGAGTTTTTCATTACTTTGAAAATGGCATCAACCTGCAAGGTGCACTTGTAATTTACTTATTGTGAATTCCACAACAGCTCTATGTAGTAGTCAAGTTCCTTCTTGCTGATGGGTCAACTCATGTATTCCTCCTTTTATTAGTGTCTATTGTACGCCTCAGCTTTTGCCTCATACATAATGTGCTAAAACCTCATCTTTGTTCTTATTTGCTGAGACGACTTAGATTTAGGAATAACCTTAGGCTTAAAGGATGAGGATTTTGATATCTGGAAATGGCAGGCAGAAAAAGGAATCACATTCTCATTCTTCTTAACTGCTCTCAAGTCATGGGAAAAGCAGTCAGCTAGTGACCTGTGCATGCGTCCTGGGCACGGTGACAAATTTGCAATAACAAAGTGCCTTTCTGAAATTTGGTCTAGGACTTGCACTGAATACAATGTCCTCCTCTTTCAGGAAACTGGCAGGGGGACAGCCGTACTCCTGTCCTGTGTTCTCTTGGGAGGCACGCATTATGCAGAGGTTCTCTTCTAAGTGTCACTCATTGAATGGCAATGCGCTGGCCATGTTGTACTCCCTGGAGCCTCTAAGTCAAAGGAGGAGCCCAGTGGAGGGGGGAAAACAGACTTTTTTTTTTCTGTTCTGGTGACTTAAAATGCTGGCATCTTAAAACTTGAATGCATTTCCAGGAGCCTGCGCTGCATTAATGTACAAGGGCTACCATAAACCCAAACATAATCTTTTACCAGGGTGGCCTACTTAACTGTATACTCAAGGAATTGTCTCTGTGTTGGGGTTGGGACAAGAAAGTTGAGAGATGGATTTCAGTATGTTTACCCATTATCAAAAGCCAAGAGTATTAATATATTTTCTATTACTTTTCACTTGTGGGAGAAAAGATGCACCCATTTCTGTTCAAGAAGCAGGACATCTGCATTTTTAGGTAGCAAAAATCCTCTTGGGAGGATCAAAGCAGATGGTTTCTTTTTATGATCCATATAAAACTGTCAGGTAAATATTCTCTGCACTCTCTATTTACTGTTATCTGGGCTTACATAAAGATACAAATAAACAGGTGAGTTTGCTGCAATACACAAACAACTTTTTGTTCTTGTTAATTGGACTCAAAAGACAGCACAGTTTAATTGACCTGAAATTATTTCCACCACAACCAATAAAACTGAGACAATTAAAATCTCTCTTTTTTTTTTTCCTTTGAGATGGAGTTTTGCTCTTGTTGCCCAGGCTGGAGTGCAATGGCGTGATCTTGGCTCACTGCAACCTCCACCTCCTGGGTTCAAGTGATTCTTCTGCCTCAGCCTCCCGGGTAGCTGGGACTACGAGGCGTGCATCACCATGCCCGGCTAATTTTTTTTTTTTTGAGACGGAGTCTTGCTCTGTCGCCCAGGCTGCAGTGCAGTGGCGTGATCTTGGCTCAATGCAAGCTCCTCCTCCTGGGTTCACGCCATTCTCCTACCTCAGTCTCCCAAGTGGCTGCGACTATAGGCACCCGCCACCGTGCCCGGCTAATTTTTTGTATTTTTAGTAGAGACGAGTTTCACTGTGTTAGCCAGGATGGTCTCAATCTCCTGACCTCGTGATCTGCCCGCCTCGGCCTCCTAGTGCTGGGATTATAGGCATGAGCCACTGCGCCCAGCCTCTAATTTTGTATTTTTAGTAGAGACAGGGTTTTACCATGTTGGTCAGGCTGGTCTTGAACTCCTGACCTCAAGTGATCCACCCGCCTCGGCTCCCCAAAATGCTGGGATTACAGGTGTGAGCCACTGCCCCCAGCCAAAATCTTTTTTCTTAAACTAGGGTCCTCCAAGTATGAGAAGTGCTCAAACACAGAAATTTTCTGTTGTGGCTAGTGGGTGACAGGTGAGCATTCTATCTAAAGAAAGATGGTGGATTTTTTGTACTTCCTCTAAGGCAACAATACAGCTTTAGACTTCTTTGCTAGGAAGGGACACCCAGAAAAGTTGAAACAACAACATACCAAATCACATCGTAAGGTTCTCTTCACTGGGATGTACCATCCTGACTGGAGCTCACAGAAGAAATTCTTCATTTACTGACATTACAGAGATAATATAGGCATAGGTATTAAAATGTGCTTAAATCAACCATCTTTTGTTAGGTTAAGATTCAAAAATAAAAAATAGAGGCTGAGGCAGGAGGATCAGTTGAAGCCAGGACAGGAGTTTGAGAACAGCCTGGGTAACACAGTGAGACCCTATCTCTACAAAAAAAGAAAAAAATTAGCCGGGTGTAGTGGCAAATGCCTGTAGTTCCAGTTACTCAGGAGGCTGAGGGGGGAGGATTGCTTGAGCCTAGGAGTTGGAGGTTACTGTGAGTTATGACTGTGCCACTGCCCTCCAGCCTGGGAGACACAGCAAGACTGCCTCTAAAAATAAATAAACAGGCCGGGTGTGGTGGCTCACACCTGTAATCCCAGCACTTTGTGAGGCCGAGGCAGGCAGATCACGAGGTCAAGAGTTTGAGATCAGCCTGACCAACATGGTGAAACCCCGTCTCTACTAAAGATACAAAAATTAGCTAGGCGTGGTGGCGGGCGCCTGTAATCCCAGTTACTCAGGAGGCTGAGGCAGGAGAACTGCTTGAACCTGGGAGGTGAAGGTTGCAGTGAGCTGAGATCACACCACTGTTACTCCAGCCTGGGCGACAGAAGGAGACTCTGTCTCAAAAAAAATAATAAATTAATTAATTTAAAAAATAATAATAAAATAAATAAAAAGATGGGAGAAGTGTAAAGACAACCCACAAAATGGAAGAATACTTGAAAATCATATATGTGACAAGGAACTTATATTTACAACATATAAAGAACTCTCATAACTCAATTAAAAAACCGAAAAACTCAATTAAAAATGGACAAAAATCTGAACAGACATCTCCAAGTAAACATACAAATGGCCAATAACCACATGAAAAAAAGTTTAACATCACTAGCCTTCAAGGAAATCTGATTCAAAACTACAATGTGATACCACTTCACGCTCACTAGGATGGCTTTAATCAAGAAGGCAGAAAATAACAAGTGTTATCAAGGAAGTGGAGAAACTAGAACCCTCCTATGCTACTGGTGGGAAAGTAAAATAATGCAGCTTCTTTGGAAAACGGGTAGTTCCTCAAAAGGTTAAGAGTTACCATAAGATCCAAAAAATTCCGCCTCTAGGTGTACATCCAAGAGAAATGAAAACTTGCACATAAAAACTTGCACCCTTCCTGGCGTGGTGGCTCACACCTATAATTCCAGCACTTTGGGAGGCTGAGGCGGGCAGATCACTTGAGGTTAGGAGTATGACACCAGTCTGACCAACATGGTAAAACCCCGTTTCTACTAAAATTACAAAAATTAGTTGGGTGTGGTGGCGGACATCTGTACTCCCAGCTACCCTGGAGGCTGAGGCAGAAGAATCGCTTGAACCTGGGAGATGGAGGCTGCAGTGAGCTGAGATCACTCCACTGCACTTCAGCCTGGGCAACGAAGCTAGATTCTGTCTCAAAAAACAAACAAACAAAACCAAAACCAACAACAAAGAAAACTGGCACCCAAATGTTCACAACATTATTTACAACACCAAAAAGCAGAAGCAACCCAAGTGTCTATCAACTAATGAACTAATAAATAAAATGTATATCCATACAATGGAATATTGTTTAGCCATTAAAAAGCTGTGTAAGTATTGATAAATGCTACAACCAGGATGAACCTTGGAAAGATTCACTGAGCTCCACAAGTAATTTTAGGTATCACTTGTACTTTCACTCAGGTTAACAAAAACCAGTGTTTCATTCAACACATTAATAGTGACTAGTTGAATTTCTTTTAAATTAAGATTAGACAATTTATTGAACATTACTGATTTAACTTTCAAAAATACTCCTGGAGGCGTACTTGACCAAGAACTTACAACAGACCAACATGAATCCCATCTCCAGATTCATATGAAAGCAGTACCTAAATATTCCTTTGAACCTTTATATCTATTAAAAACATACAAGTCATTTACAAAGGCCAAAACTGTCCTAATATATTATTAGTGGAGCTATCTATAAAGTACTTTGAGAGCCTTAAGAAACAGCAGCAGATTGATGAGACTGTAACTGCACCCTACCTTTTATTGAGTATGGTAATTAATGTTGGAACAGGCCTTAACTGAAAAATTTCCTGTAACAGTACTACTAAGTACTTGCCTTACTTTACACAAAAACCGTAATCTTTCAAGAGTATAACCTCCTTTTCCACTTTAAATATTTCTGAGACTTGCAATCATTTCATAAGAATTAGCCCCTGAGCCCTACGTTAAGAAGCATGCATCTGAACTTGAGTTAAAATTGAACATTACTATATCTTCCATATTTAGGTGGACCATTAAGACAACATGACACAGGAGGCTAAGGCAGGAGAATCACTTGAACCGGGAATGCGGAGGTTGCAGTGAACTGAGACCACGCCACTGCACCCTAGCCTGGGCAACAGAGTGAGACTGTCTCAAAAAAAAAAAAAGAAGACAATACGACATACCTAGATTCCAATTCAACACAGAAAATGCAAAACAAACAAATAAATAAAATAAACATAGAACCAAATTAGGTTTGTTTACTGTAGAATCATTTCACTATTGATGGGGCTGGGTGAGGGGAAGGAATCTAGATGTTGTCACCTCCAGTTCATCAGTGCCAGGCTTCTAAGCACTTACAATATCAAAAACAACATACTGACAAGATAATGTTAAAATTAATGTGTTTTAATCCATCACTTGCCTGATATTATTCTAATGAGGAGCTAAACACAAGAAAATCAGAAAAACCACCTCCTTAAAAGTTCAAACAGGTTGGGCATGGCAGCTCACTCCTGTAATCTCAATACTTTGAGATTACAAAGGTGAGAGGATTCTTGACCTGCCTGGGCAGCATAGTGAGACCCTGTTTCTACAAAAAAATTAAAAAAATTAGCCCAGCATGGTGGAACATTCCTGTGGTCCCAGCTACTTGGGAGGCTTAGGTGTGAGGATCACTTGAGCCCAGAGTTTGAGGCTGCAGGGAGCTAGGATCAAGCTTTGGAGACCCTGTCTCCAAAAACAAACAAACAAACAACCCCACTTCAAACATCAAACATTTTCTGCAAGGCAGTTTTCTATTCTGTGTGTGAAACCTTTGTTACGACTCACTGAAAATACGCAAAACTCCAAGCTGAGCTTAGTTTTGCCTGTGCACAGAGACCTTTTTACTCTCATTCTTCGAAAACCTCATTTTGGATCTCGCTGCCAACACCAGAGAGAGGAAAGCTGGCCAACAATTCCAAATATAACATGCGGAGGCAAATGCTACAGAAATCTGTCTGACAGGAAGGGACCATGCTGAGGTCTGCTGAGGTAGATGCACTTCTCAATCAGACCATTTTGGTCCCTCAGTCTGTTTGGAGCAAAATGCCATGAGAAGGCAATCACAGGAAACCAGCCAGTTTTATCATCCTGATTACTGATGCCCCATGGTATTCACTCTGTCAGTGACAACAATCAACAATCCTACCGATCTCAAACAGAAAGATGGGTCAGTGGCAACTAAAGCTGAACTGGTTATTCTAATTTTTAACAGATTTTTTGGGATCAGTTCGGTGACCAGAACTTTCAGAAAGCTCAACTCATGGCATGATAATTATGATGAAGTCAGGTTCACCAAGGGACACTTAAAAACATATCTCTTTCCAAGGCCGGGTGTGGTGGCTCACGCCTGTAATCCTAGCTCTTTGGGAAGCCGAGGTGGGCAAATCACGAGGTTCGAGACCAGCCTGACCAACATGGTGAAACCCTGTCTCTACCAAAAATACAAAAAAATTAGCCAGGCCTGGTGGCATGCACCTTTTAATCCCAGCTGCTCAGGAGGTTGAGAAAGGAGAATTGCTTGAGCCTGAGAGGCAGAGACTGCAGTGAGCTGATCGCGCTACTACACTCCAGCCTGGGCAACAAAGCAAGACTCAGTTTCTAAAAAGCAAAAACAAAAACAAAAAAAACCATACACACATCTCTTTCCAATTCTCTAGGGACAGGTTTAGTAACTCCTACTATCACACTGAATAACTGATAAACCAGTTAAACTTGGATAAAGTGATTACACTATCACTTAATAAAAAACAAAGACATCAGTTCTTCAAGTTTAATTCTTCGGTGAAGTCATGGTACTGAGCACAAGACAATTAATTCCTTCACCCAGAGAATCATTACAGAAAATCCAGAAATAGGGCTCCCAGTCTAACTGGGAAGAGATGATGTGCCTCATACAAAGCACTAGCTCCTGAGAAAACACAGAACAATTAAAACAGCTTATTTGACTAGTCATTTCCTTACTATTTATCTTAGAAAGATCCCCTGTGGTTTATAGCTATGTCACTAAGCCCAGGAGGTAAAGTTTGCCTAGAACCACTTCTGGAATACTGCACTGGATTCTGTTCACAGTGAGGCAGACTGGCAAGGAATACTAGAGACTGAAAAAAGACTTATCCCACAAAGCTTTGGATGGAGAACCACAGCAGCATTGCAATTAATACCTACAGCATTTGCAAAATTTAAACTTCACTTTTTCTTTAAATTTTGT
Organism: Papio anubis; assembly: GCF_008728515.1. Lineage (NCBI taxonomy): Eukaryota > Metazoa > Chordata > Mammalia > Primates > Cercopithecidae > Papio > Papio anubis. The sequence continues at coordinate 21,951,966 of NC_044992.1, forward strand.
AGAAATGGAGTCTCGCTATGTTGCCCAGACTGGTCTTGAACTCCTGGCCTCAGGAGATCCTCCCACCTTGGCCCCTTTAAGTGCTGGGATTACAGGCATGAACCACCATACTCAGCTTCAACCTTACTCTTGTACTTTCTGTACATAAGGAAAATTATCATTATCTTGCCTACCTAAGTAATTCAGTCTTAGTCAATTTAAAAGGGAAGCAAAAGGAACTATAACCTTACCCTCATGTGATACAAGTAAGCAGTGATAGGACAATTTTTTTTTTTTCCTGAGATGGAGTCTCACTCTGTCATCCAGGCTGGAGTGCAGTGGTGTGATCTCGGCTCACTGCAACCTCCGCCTCCTGGGTTCAAGCAATTCTCCTGCCTCAGCCTCCCGAGTAGCTGGGACTACAGGCTCGTGCCACCACACCAGGCTAATTTTGTATTTTTTGTAGAGATGGGGTTTCACTATGTTGGCCAGGCTGGTCTCGAACTCCTGACCTCGTGATCCACTCACCTCAGCCTCCCAAAGTGTTGGGATTACAGGCGTGAGCCACTGCACCCGGCGGGGACAAATTCATGAAAACACATTCAAGTATAAAAATGTTCTGAGACATTAACTACTTGATCTAACTACTCTGGTTGAGTTAATAAAATACTTCACTCTCCAGCCTGGCCAACGTGGTGAAACCCCGTCTCTACTAAAAATACAAAAATTAGCTGGGTATGGTGGCAGGCACCTGTAATCCCAGCTACTCAGGAGGCTGAGGCAGAAGAATCTGTTGAACCTGGGAGGTGGAGGTTGCAATGAGCCGAGATCGCACCACTGTACTCCAGCCTGGGTGACAAAGTGAAGACTCCTGCCTCAGAAAAAAAAAAGTAAAATACTTGACTCTTGGTGGAAAGAGTGTGGCTTCAGACGCAGAAAAGTGGGATAAGCCTCACTAAATGAAATTCCTCTAGGGAATTCCTACTTAAAAGACTTCCTGCCTTTGCACCAATATCTACAATGCTTTGTGATTTAGATAACAACTCAGATAAGTCAATGGTACATTCAGTACCAACATCTTCAAAGGGAGAATTGGAGATGTTAAACAAGCACTACTTCATTTACTACTATTCACAAATCTCTGATTACTAGTTCCTATTCAATGTCTCAAAAAAATAAAATAAAATAAAATTCAATGAAATGCACAGTCTAGGCAAGTCTGAATCTCACCAACGGCTAAAGAGTCCCTCCTTCTCTCTCCTTTCATCTAAAGTGCAAACTGTTAATTGTTACAACTTGATAAGACTTTAGACTCACCTAATTAAAAAATTCAGTGGTTAGGTTTTAGAGTTTAAAAGCCCAATCGCAGGCAAACCAGACAGCACACTTTTCCCATGCCTGAAGTTTCTAATAAACAATTGCAGCTTTATCAAATAAATGAGCTTATCAAATTCTCACTCAACATGCATGTCAACCATCATGGTTAACACCAAGTTCATCCTAGGGGTAGGATGTAAGCCCACGTTTTAAATCAAGAAGTCTACAACTCAGTCCTGGTATACATACCAAACAAACACATTAAAAAAAAAAATGTAAGCAACTGGGAATAACTGGTAAGCAACACAACGTATATTCAGGCACAAATTTCTCCTAAGAACAGCAAAGGAAATGTGACCAGAGATATTTTCTCCAGGTGGATTACACCTTGTAGGAAGTAAAGGCTAAAAACCACAGATCCTTAGTCACTTCATAATAAAAATTTTAAAGTCAGCAGCAAAACTTCCTCTAGGATAATCATTTTTGTCCCTGCAATTTTACAAGCTAGGATGGGGTGCCCTCCTGGGCAAAAGTATCTTGGGAATGGTAATGGGAGCTTCCTACATAACTTCTGACCACAGACTTAATTTGCTCAGTATCAGTCATCTGTCTAGTAAGTGTTCCCAAACCTGCAATTAGTACAAATATATAGTAGACACAACTCCGCAAACCGAGCGATGGAACGTGAATGGAACTGTTAAGAGACCTTCGGTGAAATTTCACATAAAAAAAAACAACAAAAACAAAAACAGAGGGCTAAAAAAGGCAACATCAAAAAACTGGTGGGAACACAGAAACAGCCCCCTCTTCCTTTCTCCCGACTGGCTCCTCTCTCAAACCTCTGCCTCAGTCAACTGTTAGAGAACAACAGAACGAGACCCAGTAGAACAAGACGAAATCTGGGTTTGCTGCCGCAGATGTGGGATTTTTGTGGAGGGCAGAGGTGATTTCTGCCGGCAGAAGATGGAGTTTAAACTCTTCTTTGCCGGATTGTTCTGGGCTGAGCCCCCGAGGAGGATCACGCAGCGGGCGATCAACCCACGTCCCTCCCTCTCGGTTCGGTTTCTCCCCTCCCCTCGCGTCCAGTAAGGGGGAAAAAAGCGTACGGCTTTCCAGCTCTCAGTTCCTTAAAAATGCCTTTCCAATGCCACCGCACACAATCCTCCCCCTGGCAGCAAAGAATTTTGCAGCGAAGGGCTCGCCGATCCGGAGCGGAGAAATGAAATCGGCGCCCAAGGGCAATTTTAATTGTCTAACCCGGCCCGATTTCCTAAGAGGCAGTGGCGCCGGGAGGGAGGAGGGAAGAGGGAGGAGGAAGGAAGGCAGCTCTGAGAGGCAACAGGGGGCAAGCGGAGGTAGAGAAAGGGGACCAAAGCGGCGAGATCCCAGCCTGGGCCCCTGAGGAGCTTCTGCAGAAAGGACTCGGGGGCTGTCCCCACCGTTCCCCGGGAGACGTTTGCAAATCATATATGCAGCCAAAATGGCGCTGAGAATAAAAATATAATTTAAAGGCAGGTCGCCATATTGTAAACAGAGAGGCAAAGAAGAGGCGGACTCGAGAGACACCCTCCATGATTTCTTCTACAGCCACAAGCGCCCGGTTGCCGGGGTCTGGACCACTGCAATTCAGGTGGCCGAGGGCTCTACGCACCCACCCCAAGGAGAGCCCGGCCGGGCAGGAGCCCCGAGGGCAGCGGGCGCGCGGGCAGGCAAGCGGCACTGGGCCCGGAGCTCCTCCCCTTCCTCCCCCGCCACTGCCGGCTGTCCCCGGCCGGCTCTGTCCCGGCTCCCCAGCGACTTCCAATCCCATATGGGGTTCTCTTCACTCCTCCCAACCCCCACCTCGGGGTCCGGACCCACCGCTGCTCCTCCCCCCTAAACTGCCAGAACCCGGCGGACACCTGGGGGCGGGGAGGTGCTCGCCCGGGCAGCTGCAGAAAGTCAGCTAGCGGCTGCAAGCGCCCGTTATTTCGGCAGGCAGGGGCAGGCCAGGTGAAGGAATGCGCAGAGAAGGGTCCCCGGACCTTACCAGCACTGGAGGTGGAAGGCAGCCGGGCAGTGGTCGCAGCACAGGAGATCTCCACCTTCCTTGCAGCTATCGCAGCTGTCGTGGTTGGTGGCCCTGCCGCTTCTCCGGGGCTCCTTCTCAGGCTTCCGACTCCGCTTTTCTGCCTCGTCCGTCTTGGGGGGGGCCAGCAGAGCTTGGATTTGCTGCACACACATACAAACGGCGTGTGTGCACACTCGGAGCTCCCGGGCGGTCCGTTGCCCCCCCGGCGCGGCTTCTCCGTCACCCACCCCTCTCCCCCCTTTTGTCCTTCTTCCTCCCATCCAGGCTGCTCCCAGAACCTCTCAGCCCCCGGAACCAGGGGGAGCCCACCCTAACCGCGTTCCTGCAGCACAACAACGAGAACAGCTTCTTCCAAATGGGGAGGATCAAGGGTAGGGGGATGGGAAGAGGGTGCGCGGTTCCCTTCTTGCCACTTCCTTGTATGGACAGTGGGGGACTCCAAAGCCTGGCTCTGGAGAGGCCCGAAGCCCGGTACCCGGACGTGCTGGGGGAAGCACAAAGGGGCCAACAAGAAGGGGGTGGGGAGGCCTGCCGGTGCAACGAGATGGAGTGAGCTGGCGCCTGGGGAGAGCGAATCGAGGGCGGCGGGTAGGTGAAACTGCTGCAAACGTCCTCGGAGGCTGAGCTCAGCCCCCTAAATTGCAAAGAGGGGAGGGAGAGGCTAAGTGAGGAAGAATCCCCCTCCCTCGGTCCTCTGGGCGCTTCGAGTTTAGGACCGGCTTTGTGGGGCGGAGGGCGGAGGTTCCCTCCCGGCGCTGGGGGAAGGGGATGAGGAGGGCCACTCTTACCTCCATCAGCCCCCCTGATGTGTCCAAGTCGTACACGATCGTCTTGGTCTCCATTTTCTCCCACATTCATCCACCTCCCGGGCTGGGTGCTCTCTGCTCCGGCCCCCCCCAACCCCGGGGGGAGGGGGGAGGTGGGGGTAGGGGGCGCTCCTGACCCCGGCCCCGCTTCTTTTTTCCCAACACGGGTCCCGACTTCCTCGCCCTGGCTCCCCCCCACCCCCCGGCCCCCAGTCCCCGGGACGACAGCGTCCTCCCGACGGGCCGCGAGGGGGGAGCAGCCCCTCAGTCCCGGCCCGGCTGCTGGCTGCACAGTGGGTCCCGGCTCCAGGGGTCAGGCCTCGGCAGGGCCTAGTCCCACAGGCTAAAGCCGGCACTGGCGACCGCCGGTCCGGCCGGGAAGGCTGGCGGGCGCTGCCATCCCGGGGCTGGGGGTATCGGACGGGGGGGGGGTTAAGAGGTTAGGTGAGGTTGTGGTACGTGAGGTGACTGGGGGGAGGGTGATGGGGGGTGGTCCCCGGGCTCCGCCTCTCGCCGCCGCCGCCGTCTGCGTCCCGGCTGCCGCGCACTTGGCGCAAACTTACCGCGAGCGCCCGCAAAGCCACCCGCGCAGGCGCCCCGGGATCGGCGCTCGCCGCGCGCAACCGCAGTGACAGCCGGCGGCCTGGCTCCCGCGCAGCCGCGGTGAGGGAGTACCCCCCAGCGCGCAGCCGCGCTGGCATTCGTCTGGAGGACCGAAGCCCCACCTTTCTGCCCTGCGCCAGCGCACTGAGACAAAAGGGCGGGACCTGAGGGCTCGCGCAGGCGCTTGGGAAAGCTTGTAGGGGTCAAGGCGCAGCCGCAGGAAGCTAGGGACTCTTCATCCATTGGTGTTTGTGTGCAAACTAAGAAGACTCTGTCCTGCGCAGGCGTGTTGGGAGTGCTCCCCTCCCACTCCGTAACACTGAAGCCTCCCGCGCAGGCGTATTGTCTTCCGCAGGCCCTCACAAGAAGGCTGCTACTTTCGCCATTTTGGTAATGGGATATGGGCTATCATGCCCTTGGAGTCCTCAGGCATGAACAGAAAGGAACAAGGTGTGGTGTTGGATGGAGCTGGTCGCCTGTCGGTGACAGCAGTGTTCCTAGGGATGTTGTACTGGACTGTTCGGTTCTAGCATCAGGTGTGGCTGGACCAGGCCACCATATTGGTAAAGAGAAAAGCCATTTGCGACAGAAAATGACGCTTTTGGTGGCGTGTTGGATGACTGTGTTTCCTAATTCTCTCCCGTCCTGACAGTTAATTTTATCAGTTAATTGTATCCTGAGCATCCCTGCCTTGCGTGGTGGTGGCACTGTGGAGAGTTCCGCCTGCCCGTTACCACCCTCTCTTCACCACTGTCCCTGAGATCTGCTCTTCAAGAGGAAGCCTAAAGCGGAGAGTTTGTAATCCTGACAACGCCCAGCTACCTGCGTACCCCGGACTCCAACTCCCAGTTTGCAATGCCAAAGGATCTAAAGGGCAGGCGGCGGGGGAGGGTCGGCGTACCCTGGGAGCAGAATCATGATAAGGTCCTGATGGATTGTGGGAGCTGTAGTTCCATGTGCGATGCACTCTATGGTAGGATAGACCCAGGGGAAGAGTCATTTGCCAGCCCAGAAGGGGATACTTTTGAGGAGAGCGTCAGTGCTGCATGCCAGGATTTGTAGTCTGAGGCCCTTACTCACGTTCACAGGCGGGGATTCGGCGTATGCACTCCCTTTCAGGGCGCCAGCTCCCCTCCCTTGGTATCGCAAATCCAGAGATGGGAGGCAGTTATTGCTGCCTGAGGGTGGATGAAGCAGTGGAGAAGCGAACTGCATCGTTGTTGTGCCCGGCATAGGAGGTTGGATGGAGTTGTTGCTTCGTAGCTGTGCTCAGTACTTTTAAAATTTTATTATTTATTTATTTATTTTTTTTGAGACGGAGTCACTCTGTCACCAGGCTGGGTGCAGTGGCGGATCTCCAGCTCACTGCAAGCTCAAGCCTCCCGGGTTCGCGCCATTCTCCTGCCTCCAGCCTCCAGTAACTGGGACTACAGGCGCCCGCCACCTGCGCCCGGCTAGTTTTTGTATTTTTTAGTAGAGACGGGGTTTCACCGTGTTAGCCAGAATGGTCTCGATCTCCTGACCTCGTGATCTACCCGTCTCGGCCTCCCAAAGTGCTGGGATTACAGGCTTGAGCCACCGCGCCCGGCCTACTCGGCCTACTTTTAATGTTAAGGGACACTTAGCATTCTCAGAGTCGTAAAGCTAGAAAGGATTTAGAGACCATCTGATTTAATCCCCTCGTTTCTAGATGCACAGGGAGGAGCAGTGATCTGCCTAGGTCACATAGTGCATTTATGGCAGACCTAAGAATTAGATTTCTTGATTCTCAAACCAGACACTGTCCATTACACCATGTCGACTATGTGTAAGGAATTGCTGTGCTTTCTTTGGGTACAGTAAGAAGGATGAGTTAGGTAGAGTAGGGATGTCAGTGTACAGAGTCTTAGGTTTCTGTTTTCCTGACTTTTCGCTTTTCTGATGACCCTCTTGGTGCCTGGAAAGAATGGTAAGGTCGTGGATGGTGGGGTGGAGAATGTCATGTGAATTGGCTGCTCTCTGCTTTCTACCAGCCTGAGCCAACAATAAACTTCAGTGGCTGTGGACCAGAGATGTGGCCCTCAGAGAGGGGAGGGCTGAGCTAGATTGTTTGTATGAAAGAGGCAAGATTTTCTATCTTCTACGGCTATACTTTATGCCACAGGCTCTCAGAGGTTAGAACCTCATGTGCCCTCTCTCTTTGGCTTTTTTTCCTACTGCTCAGGGCCCAGCTGTGCTGCTGTGTCAGCCTGAAGGCATTATGGAACAGATAAGTAAGCCATTGGTGTCCATCCACTGAACAAGGCTTTGCTTTGATCAACACCATCAGTTGCAGCTGCTAATAGGAACTATGGGCTAATGAGGGAAATAAGACTTGGCTCTGTTGACAAGAGCCAGGGAAACTTCACACACCTTCCTCTTGGAACTTGGAGGATGAGGTTAGGCCAGTGGGGCCAAGGAATGGTGCCACCTTGGAGAGCTCCCGCCCTGACAGTTCAGGGGGGATTGAGGAGCGAGCAGGTGGGATACAGATGCCTTTGGAAGTGACCTCTTGTGGCTAATCTAGGCACTGCACTCTGCGTTGACAAGAGCTTCTCATCCTTCAAGGTAGCTTGTGCTAAAGCCAGGGGTAGGCAGCATGAGTGGTCAAGACTTCCCTGTTGGAACACTGTAGAAGCAGAAGGTGCTGGTTGCTGCTATTATTTCTTTTGTGAATTTTTCTCTACTGGTTTCCGAGCTCCCATAATTTCCTGTTGCCTGCCTCTTGCTGTTACTCTTGGAGAGCAGCGACGCAGGGCACACCTCTCAGCATGGAATGTGCATACTGGGGGGCGACGCTGGGCACTTTCCATCTTGGTAGGTACTGGGGCCCATAGGGAAGGGGCAAACTTAAGAAGATCCTCCCAGCCACCTTTTTCCAGAGGCCATGGTTAGGGCCTTTGCCTAACTTAGGAGCCAAGCCCCTAAGCTGCATTACCACTGCTCCCGACAATCTGTTTTCTAACGCCAAGCCAGATTAGGGCTTCATGTTCTGGGGAATCAGTCTCTGTTTCCTATTCCAATTTCCCAAGCCTTGCTTACTTAGAAATAAGGGGAAGGAGAGATGCATCAGGCTTCCTGAGCCTAGTTAGCATTGAGAAGGGCATCAGTGGCATTGAGAAGGGATTTGGGAGTGTGCCAGCCTATAGTTCTGGACCTGGTAAGAAGGGGGAAATAAGGCATTGGGTGGATGTGCAGTGGGGTTCCTGGGCTCCCACATCCCTGCAACACCAGCCATTGGGGCCTCTGATTTTGCCTGCCATCTGTTGCACTGTCTCTTTTGCGACAGGGGACCCTGTTCAACTGCATGTAACAATTTGTTTTAAAATAAAATCTGAGCACTTTGGGTGGCTGAGGTGGGAGGACCACTTGAGCCCAGGAGTTGGAGACCAGCCTGGGCAACATAGTAAGACCCTGTCTCTACAATAATTTTTTTTTTTTTTTAATTAGCCATGTGTGGTGGTCTGCACCTGTAGTCTTAACTATTCAGGAGGCTGAGGTGGATCACTTGAACCTTGGAGGTCAAGGCTGCAGTGAACTGTGAGCCACTGCACTCCACCCTGGATGACAGAGTGAGACCCTATCTCAAAAACAGTAGTAATAAAAATCTGAGATGACTGGTTGGTGGGTCTAGCATGCCTTCTGGTCCTGAAGTCCATATCCCATTTATCTCCCACCTCCTGTCCCTCCAAGAAAGCATCATTCACCTGGCCATTGCTTTTTTTTTTTTTTTTTTTTCCAAAAACACCATTTTAGTAAGGAAACAAGAGAAATAAAAGATTGTTCTCTGGCTGGAGCCCAGACCCCATATAATACATTACATGTACAAAGTGGTTTTCAGCTAGCTCCTGGGTGTCTCTCTGGGGCTCTCCTACCACCTGTTCCATGCCAAATTCCTGGGTCCTTGGACCTCTGCTCCTCTCCAGAATATGCCCACCCCCTCCCCTTATCCCGTAACACAGTGGCCAAGAGGAGAGCCTGACAAGTGGCTGGAATTGGAGGAGGGAGTATTGGGATGAAGATGTTTGTAACAGCCAAATAAACATTGGAGGAAAGTCTCCCTCTCCTCAGGGTATAGGGCGGTCATGGAGAATGGGGTGTCCTGCTTTGGTGTGGAGCATGAGTGCCCAGGGAAGCCCAACCTGAGGTGGGGGTAGGGTCCCCCTGAACCCCTTAGGATCTCCTAGAATTACTGCCTCCACTGGGACAGGGCAGGAGGTGGAACTGTCCAGAACTTTAGAGAACTAGAGACCTCCCAAGAGGCTGATGTTGGCATGCCAGGACTACCCAGAGGTCACCATTGAGAGGAGTTTTGGCCATTGGTGATGGCCCTGTGAGGAGCACCCTGGTGCAGTTTCCACCATGGTCAAGTTGACCCTGCTGCAGGTTGCTATGCCAGGGCGGGATGGTGGTCATATGGAGAAAGGTACTCCTGCTCTGCTTGTGTGTTCCAGGCTGGTCCAGGGCATGATGAGGCTCAGGATGCTGGCTGTTGATGCTTGTGCTCCAGCTGTGTTCTGTCCACAGGTAGATGCCCCCTGACATGGGCCCGAAGAAGGGCCCCTAGTGGGCAATGACACCAAGAAAATAGGCCATGGTGGGCATTGCAGGCAGGGAAGGGCACAACTTCTTGAGGGATTGGTGGCATCTCCTCCCAGGTGGTATGTACAGGAGGTGGAGGGACAGCAGGAAACAAGGAGCCTTGCTGCTGGACTGTGGTGCAGGTCTGAGTTGGCTTCCCTAGGCTGCCCCCACCTAGATGGAAACTTCATATTCTCTCGTCTCCTGCAAAGGAAAGAGACTGCTGGGAGTTGGAAACTTGTATTAGGTTTGCCAGGCCATAATTCACCTTCCCTAGGAAAAGGAAAAAAAGTGAGAGGGCTTGGCAGGACCCTCAGGGTTATCTGCCCAAAGAAGCAAAGAACTGGGTCTTGGATAAGGTGGCAAGGTTGGCATGGTTACTTACTCCAGTCTCGTAAGTTGGATTGTCAAACGCTGACTCTACGGTAATGCGGTTGTAGGGGCGGGGGCGTGTGCGGGGCAGCTGCAGGGAGCTTTTTCCCTGGAGCCTGTAGGGCAGAGAAGCCTGTGAGTCAGGAGCACTGGGTAGGAGTGAAGTATGCAGGTATGCAGAGCAGAAAGAGAAACCAGACTCACCTGGAGAAGTAGAAGTATACACCTCCTACCAACAACACCATCGCCACCAGTGGCAAGAAGATGGCAGCTGCAATGTGGGCAGCATCCAGGGTGCTGGAGGCAGCAGGCGCCTTGGCAACTGAAGACACAGAGGGTGGGACTGGAGCAGAGGTCTCTGTCACTTGGATCCCATATTCTCTCACCTCTGCCCAAGGGCATCTGGCTACCAGCTCCCTCTAGCTGACTGGGTGCAGGGAAACTTTTTACCCTGCTAGGCCCAAACCCCTCTCTTTCTCTGCCCTCCATCCTTGGGAAGCCCATGACCTGGGAGCCGTGAGAACCAGGACAAGGGAGACCACTTATGTGGCCCTCAAGGGTGGAGACTCACCATCCAGGCTGCGGCTGTTGTAGAACCCATCCAGAGAGGCTGGAACAAAAGGGGAGGGCCAAGGGCAGTGGGTGAGCCCAATGGCCCAAACCACTAAGGCAGGGAGCGGAGGTAGTGGGATGATCATAGGAAGGATTTGTCCAAGGAGAGCCCACTCCAGCATTTGTCTTGGTGATGCCAGATCAGAAGGATCTGGCAGAGACTGGGGAGACCAAGGGTCTATTCTATTACTATGAAGCTGGCATGGGCAGGTGGTTCTGGTTCTCAACATTGGACATCTTTGCCAGAGCAGCTCTATGGGCCAGGGAGGGTTTTGAGGAGTGACAGGGCACTCACCAGCCTTACAGATGGGTGGGGGGTCACTCCAATGCGAGGGGTGCCCAGGCACACACTTGATGCTGGCCTGGCCTTTCAGCACATAGCCAGGGGCACAAGAGAAGTGGATGGTGGCCCCTGCTGGATGTAGCCGCTTCTCAGGACTTCGGGCACCATTCTCAGGGGCACTGAGACCATGGCACGGCTTGAGCTGTTCCACTGCAAAGCAGGCAGAGCGCAGTGAGGGTGTCATGCCCTTGGCCTCCAAGGCAGCATCTTTTATCTCCAACTAGAGGTTTTCCTTCCTACTCAACTGACACTTACGGAGACATTTAGGGGCCCGGTCACTCCACTTGGGGCTGCCGGCCTGGCGATCATGGCAGGTGAGGATGGAGGTGCCCGTCAGCACAAAACCCTGGTCACAGATATATTGCACGGTGGCCCCCACAGGAAACTTGGGGCTGGATATGAGGCGTCGGCTGTGCTCCACATCTCCGGGGTCATGGCAGGAAGTCACTATGGGTAGGGGATGATGGGGAGAAGTAGCCCAAGGAGAACTAAGCAGAGGCCAGTCCACCCTGGCTTTGTTCCAGGCCAGCTAACTTCTTCATGTCATATGGGTCTACCCCCTATGTGTCTGTCCCTACCATTGTGCTGGTGTGTCCCCGCCATTTGTCCCCTTTCCATCTATTAGGTTGATAAACACTGATTGGCCATCTACCAGGAATGAAATACTTAGAGTACTTGGCTGATAACACCATGAAAAGGTATCATCCCCATTTCACAGATGAGGAAACTGAGGCTATAAGAGGTGAAGGAACTTTGAGGATACTAGCTAATAACAGCTACAGTCTGGTTCAGAATCCAGGAGAGAGGTGTGGAGGTTGCATTGGGAAGGGGAGCATGGGGAACAGATATACTCACCCCTCTGGCATGAGGGCAGGTCCTCACTCCAAGTCAGGTCCCATTGGCACATGAGGACACTGGATCCCACCACCTGGTAGCCAGGGTAGCACTGATAAGTGACCACAGTGCCGTGCACTAGCTCAGGCTGCGATGGGCTCTTCCAGCCATTGGGAATCTCAGGCAGCTCCGGACATGTGTCATTGCGGGGCACCTCTAGGGGCACAGAGGCACAAGATGCAGCTCCTTGGCCAGCACCAAAGTGACTGTCCCCCTCATCTTCAGGGCACTCTGGCTCCTTCTAGTTTGTCCTGGACCTAGACTGTCCTGAGCGGGCTCAGTTATCCATTCCTCTCTTCTCAAGGGCCCCTCCTTGACTGCCTCTGACATTGCTCTGTCTCCTAGATTCCAGGGTTAGCATTTAAGCTTTGGCCTTACTTCCAAAAGCACCTTGACCAGTTCCTTAGGCCTGAGAGACGGGGCCAGGCAGGGTGAGGGAAATTGTCACTTCTATGAAAGATTGTCAGAAAGAAGCCAGCACCTTTCCTTAGTTCCCCCATTTTTGTTTGAAAGTTGTTGTGGCCAGGTGCAGTGGCTCACACCTGTAATCTCAGCACTTTGGGAGGCTGAGGTGGGCAGATCACTTGAGGCCAGGAGTTTGAGACCAGCCTGGCCAACATGGCGAAACCCCGTCTCCATTAAAAATACAAAAATTAGCCAGGCATGGTGGCATGCACCTGTAATCCCAGCTACTCAGGAGGATGAGGCACGAGAATCACTTGAGCCCAGGAGGTGGGGGTTGCAATCAGCAGAGATTGCACCATGGCCTGGGTGACAGAGGGACACTGTCCCCCCCACCAAAAAAAAGGAAGAAAAAGAAAGTTGTTCTGCTGCCTCCCCAAACCCCTCTTGCCACTTCAGAATTCTGGCTCCCCCTCAGGGCAGATGGAGAACAGGACTAGCTTCCTCCGGGTGATCCCTGGTGCTTTTCCAGCTTCCTCTTGTCTGAGAGAGCATTCAGGCACCTCACTGCCCTGGCCTCTTTGACTTGCCATGGCTTGCTGTCTGCACTCTGAGTAGGGTAGGGACAAGCTCACCAAAGAAGTGGATGACGAAGCCCTGCTGGTAGCCCAGCACTGAGGTCCCGGGGTCCGACTGGAACTGAATGGTGACATCAGCCATGGAGGTAAAGAGCTTGAAGTGGCTATGGGGCCCTGAGTACTGGCCCAGGACCCGGGCTGTCAGGTCATCCCCATCATAGAAGGTAAGTACATCACCAGGGCCTATGCGCAGCCTGTGGAGGAGGAGCGTCAGGGCAGAGCCGGCTCGGGGGCCCGAGGATGGGCTGGACAAGGGATATCCCCAGACCTCAGGAGTTGGCTCAGCCTGACCCGGTAGGCACTCACACTCGGACGTCCAGCATGATGCGCTTGTCCTCTTCCACATGCACACCCCAGATGCAATCCTGTCCACGACCGTAGGGCTCTGGCCAGTTGGGAGAGAGCACCACACCAGCTGAGTCTGTGATCTCCCCGCTGCACACGGCTGGAAGGCAAGGGAGGTCCAGAAGGGTCTTTTCCAGCTTACCATGGTGTTGTTTACCATCTGCCCACAGGAGTGCCCACCAGTTGCTGGGACCCCCCACCTCCTCCTTGGAGGAAGCCTGAACCACGCATATCACAGGGCCTCTGTGGCCCCAGGCTCTGTGGCTATTCCCCTGGTACCCACCCTGCTTTTTGCCCAGCAGGCCCATCCACTAGTGCCTACTGACCTCGGCAGGCTGGCTCTGTCTCATTCCACTGGGGGTCGTGGGGGTCAACACACTCGATGATGATGGAGCCCTGCTCCAGGGTGTAGCCAGGGTCGCAGCTGAACTCCACAGTCGTACCCACAGGGTAGGTGGGTGCGCTGCTGCTGAAGTTGCCGTATTTGACAAAGGGCTCATAGCAATGGCCCTGCTGGAAGGCTGTAAACCACAGGGCCCAGCCTAGCTCAGCCTTGACTGGTATTAAACACAGTGGGCAAGAATCCCCCTACTTCCCTCCCCAGAGCCTCTTTTCCTGGGTACGAATGACAAATATATGTCCTGGGGTTGGAGCAGAAAGGTGATGGAGGAGGAACAGCCAAGAGCATCCATCCCTATTATGCTCAGGAGGCCATCTTGATCACCATGCTGTTCCCAGTGCCTGGTTTTGTGCTTAGTACACAGAAGGTACTCCGTACATGTTTTTTGAATGAATTAATCAATGCATACATGCATAAATGGTTCTAGAATGTCTCCTACAGCAATTCTTTCTTAAGGGTTGAGGCCTTTTTTGCTTTTCAGAATCTGGAGAATTTATTCCCTTGGACCACAGGGACTGGGTCCAGGCAGAGGTTTCCTGCAAAGCTGGGGTAGGGATCCTGGACCCAAAGAGAGGGGCAGGGAAAGGGGGCCTAAGTACCGAGTGAGCAGGGGCTGACTTGGAAGGAGTGACAGCATGGAGGCAGAAAGGGGTAGGGTGTGGGAGAAAGACCCTAGGCCCAAGCCCATCCCCCTGGACCCCCCACCCCCAGTGAGGCCCCAGCAGGCTCACCCTCATAGCGCAGGGCCATGCCTGCAGCTGCCCCGCTGCTGTCAGTACTGAGCTCGACAAAGAAGTGTTTGCCAGAGCTGAGCAGGCCCTCAATGGGCAGGTATTCCACCTCATAGGAATCATACACCGGTGGGGCCTCCACGTTGTCCCCATTGCGAATGATGAGCCTGAACCAGGAGAGTGGCAGCTATGTAGGCTGGTGGCTGACCCAGAGGGGGTGTGGCCCCAGGCTTGGGTAGTGTCCCTCCAGTAGGGTATTACCAGGCCAGGCATTCCCATTCCACTAGGACAGCCCCTCACCTGTCATCATCCTCTGCCAGGGAAACCTTCTCAAAGTGCAAGTGTAGCCGCTGGCCCTCAGGAGCCTCAAGCAGCCAGTGACAGGTGAGGTTGTTGCTGTAGTTGCCCGGGAAGCCTGGAGAGACGATGCGGCCGGTGGTAGCGTTGCGGATCACTCCGCCGCAGGCAGCTGTAAGACCAGGACAGGAGGTAGCCTAGGCCCCTGCCTGAACCCAGGCAGCCTAACATGCCTTCCTCCCTTTCCCAGCTCTGCTTCCTCTGCTTGGAGCAGCGGGGACCTTGCCTCCCTGCCATCTTTGCTCTCATGGTCCTGAAGGTAACCTTTTAGCCCTGTGAACTTGCATCTCCAGGCATCTTGAGCTCCAGAATCCTGCCGCCTAACCTCTCACACCCTTGGGGCTCACCAGGGCATCTCTCTTGACTGTGGGTAGATGTGTCACTGCCTGCTTGTGTGCCCAGGTAAGTCACTTTCCCTCTCTGCTGACTTCTCTAGAAGGCTGACTCTTCCCCAGGTGGACTTTATTAAAGCCCTTACTGTGGGCTTCAACCTTCTTGGAGTTAAAGCTGAAAATAGCATTCAAGCCCTTTATGAATCCAACTCTCTCTAGACTCTGCTTCAGTCCCCTCTCCCCGCATACCCTCTCCTTCAGGCACACTTCACTGTGTCCTCACTATCTCATGCTATTTCATGCCTCCACACCTCTGCATATACTGTTCCAGGAATCCACCCCACTTTCCCAAACTAATATTTCTGAAATCCTTTCATCCTGTCTCCTTGGGAAGCCTTGCTTGTCTCCTCCCTCATCTTGGAGTAGCTTTCTGTCTCTCAGGCCCCTCCACCACTCTGCCTTTACTCCTATTGTAGCATCCTCTGCACTGAGCTGCTTGCTGGCCTCCCCGCTAGATCCTTGAGGGCTGAGAATGCGTCTGTGTTATTCATCTCTGGTTGTGCCTGGCACCCAGGAAGAATTTATAGAATGAAATAAGATTCATCGCTGGATTCAACGGTGGCTCAAGCCTGTAATCCCAGCTCTTTGGGAAGCTGAGGCAAGTGGATCACCTGAGGTCAAGAGTTTGAGATCAGACTGGCCAACATGGTGAAACCCCATCTCTACTAAAAATACAAAAAAATTAGCTGGGTGTGGTGGCATACACTTGTAACCCCAGCTACTCTGGAGAGTGAGACAGGAGAATCACTTGAACCCGGGAGGCAGAGGTTGCAGTGAGCGGAGATCGTGCCACTGCACTCCAGCCTGGGTGACAAAGGGAGACTCCATCTAAAAAAAAAAAAAAAAAAAAAAAATCAAAAGCCTAAGCCCATACCCACTAAAAAGAAAAGCCCAAGTTGCCTTTCATACTGCAAATGAAATACTGCGTCTTCCTTTCTCCAACAAGCCCCCTTTCATTGGTGGCAATCCCAGACCTGATCACTCAGGACCAGACCCGGGAGTTCCCTTCGCTTTCCCCAGTTCCCATCAGTTTCTGGAACTTCCCTCCTCTTCTTTCCCCAACTCACAATGTAAGTTCAAACTGTCTTGCCTGGCTGGCCTCCCAGCCATCTCCTGAGGCATTCTAAGCCCCTCCCTTCTCTCATAAGCTTCAACAGCTCCTCAGCCTGTATCTTGCCCCGACACTCAAGGCCCTCCCATTGCCCTTGCCACATTGTCTCAGACTTCAGCCAAACCTGGCTGTCTTCTGTGTCCCTAAACACCCTCACCTTCCTGCCTCTATGTCCCTGCCCACGTTGTTCCCTCCATCTAAATGTCAAACCTGCAGTGCCACCTCCCCTAGGAAGCCTTCTAAATGTCCAGCTAAGAATGATTGTGCCCTTGCCTCCCAGGTCACTTTATGTCTTTTCATTGGTGCTTTTTACTTCTTGCCCTGGAAATTGGTGACCTTTCTGCTTTCTCCTTTCCCCCTTTCCTGGAAATGTGGGTTCTTTGAGGGCACAGTCCCTGTTTAATTCAGCTCTGTATACCTATGGTGCTTTCATCTAGTAGATGCTCAGTAAGTGCAGGTTGGATGAATGCCACTGAGGTGCGCGGCCATTTTCTGGCTTCCTTATGAAGAGCAAATTAAAGTGGCAGACAGCAATAGAGAGCAGGGGGGAGCCCCCACCTCACTTCTCTGCTCGGCACTGAGCCCTTTCGCCTGGGGACACTCACCGATGCAGACGGGCTCCTTTGAATCCCAGAAGGGCTGGGTGGCATTGAGACAGGTGAGACGCCTGGCGCCCTTCAGCTGGTAGCCAGTGGCACAATGGAAGCGGGCACTACCCCCTGGGTGGAGGCTGGTGACAGTCACATCTCCATAAGCTGGACGATGGGGAAAGTGGCAGCTCAGGAGATAGGCTGCAAACAGAGAACGGGCGACACTGTACATGTGCAGGGTGGGGGCGGGAGCTAAGCCATTGGTGGGGGAAGGTCTGCCTCAGTCTGCCTGGAGGTGTCATTTGGGGCCAGAGGAAGCACTAGGAGTTCCAAAACGACTCCAATCTCCTCCCTAGAAGGTGTCAATGATATTTCTGGCAGCCTGGGCTGGTTAGTGGAGCAGACACAGAGCTGGAAATTAGAAGGGTTGGGTTCTGGCTCAAACTTTGTGACACTTTAGGCAGGTTATTTAATCTTTTTGTGTGTGTTTCCTCATTTGTTAAATGAGGTTTAAAATCCCAGCCCACCCACAGGGTTACTGTGAAAATAAATGGGATAGTATTTTATCTAGCTTGGTATCCCTGGTACCCAGCTGATAATATATCTTCAATATATGCTTATTGAATGACTCTAGACATGAAAGCACTCGAAATAGTGAAAAACCTATACTGATGTAAAGTGTTGATACTGTTTTTCCTTTAGGGAATAAATATGAATTGCAGCAGCAAAGACTGAAGTCAGACGGTAAAGGCTTTCCCAGTATTCACTGAGAAATGCTAAAAAGCTTGATGCCAATGGCTGTGGACTTCTTTTAAAACAGAATGGCGGCCGGGTCGGTGTCTCATGCCTGTAATCTCAATACTTTGGGAGGCTGAGGCAGGTGAATCACCTGAGGACGGGAGTTCGAGACCAGCCTGACCAACATGGATAAACCCCATCTCTACTGAAAATGCAAAATTAGCAGGACATGCTGGCACATGCCTGTAATCCCAGCTACTTGGAAGGCTGAGGCAGGAGAATCGCTTGAACCCGGAAGTGGAGGTTGTGGTGAGCCGAGATTATGCCATTACATTCCAGCCTGGGCAACGAGAGCAAAACTCCATCTCAAAACAACAAACAGCCGGGAGCGGTGGCTCAAGCCTGTAATCCCAGCACTTTGGGAGGCCGAGGCGGGCGAATCACCTGAGGTCAGGAGTTCGAGACCAGCCTGGCCAACATGAAGAAATCCCATCTGTACTAAAAATACAAAAATTAGCCGGGCATGATGGCAGGTGTCTGTAATCCCAGCTACACGGAAGGCTGAGGCAGGAGAATCGCTTGAACCCTGCAGGCAGAGGTTGCAGTGAGCCGTGGTCGTGCCATTGCGCTCCAGCCTGGGGGACAAGGGCGAGACTTCGTCTCAAAAAAACAAACTTACAAACAAAATCCAGAATGGTGGTAGGCTGGGGCAAGGTGGGAGGGTTGCTTAAGGCTAGGAGTTTGAGACCAGCCTGGGCAATATAGTGAGGTATCCCCATCTCTATAAAAATTTTTTAAAAAATAGCCAGGCATGGTGATGTGTACCTGTAGTCTTAGCTACTCAGGAGGCTGAAGTGGGATCGCTTGAGCCTAGGAGTTTAAGGCTACAGTGAACTATGATTGCACCACTGAGCTCCAGCCTAGGTGACAGAGTGCATCCCTGTTTCAAAAAAACAACATCAAACAAGAAAAAGATGGGGACGACGGCAGGGAGGCAGTGCACTGCCTTCATGGAAGTTGCAGGAAGAACAAGTTGCCCTGGGAAACCTGGGCGCTTTGGAATTGTCATACCAAATTTGACCAAATGGTGGCAGCAAATCCTACAAAACTACCTGGCATATCCAGATCCTGGGGTCAAGCTGGGGTGGTAGCTAAAAGGCTCAACCGCATGCAGTGGCTCACTCCTGTAATCCCAGCACTTTGGGAGGCTGAGGCGGACGGATGGCCCGAGGTCAGGAGTTCAAGACCAGCGTGGCCAACATGGCAAAACCCCATCTCTACTAAAAAAAACCCAAAAATATTAGTTGGGCACGGTGGCAGACGCCTCGGGAGGCTGAGGCAGGAGAATCGCTTGCACCTGGGAGGCGGAGGTTGCAGTGAGTCGATATCGTGCCACTGTACTCCAGCCTGGGCGACAGAGTGAGACTCCATGTCTCAAAAAATAAATAAAATAAAATAAAATAAAAGTGAAGATCCGGCCAAGCGCAGTGGCTCACGCCTGTAATCCCAACACTTTGGGAGGCTGAGGTGTGTAGATCACAAAGTCAGGAGTTCAAGACCAGCCTGGCCAACATGGTAAAACCCCATCTCTACTGAAAATACAAAAAAAATTGATCTGGGCGTGGTGGCACCTGCCTGTAGTCCCAGTTACTTGGGAGGCTGAGGCAGGAGAATTGCTTGAACCCAGGAGGCAGAGGTTGCAGTGAGTGGAGATTGTGCTACTGCACTCCAGCCTGGGTGACAGAGCGAGACTCTTTCTCAAAAAAAAGTGAAGATCCTGGCTTGCGTCTGAGAGGTGAGAGCAGAGGCCTGGAGGGGTCAAGGAGAGGCAAGAGGCTTGTGCTACAGAGCCTGATAACCCTTGGGGTGGTCAGAAAAGTGAGGATTGTCTAGACTGAAGAACTTGGGTCTTGGGGTAGGGGGCAGCCCCACTGATAGTATCAGGTAAATGGGAGGAGAGGTCCATGCAAGGTCTCTGTTCCTGGGTGCCTTTGTGTGAATAGAAAAATGGGCCCTCTTTCCTCCCCCCATTAAAAAGAAAAAGAAAAAGGAGCTGTCTCTGTGCAGACCAGGGTCCATAAATTTGAGTTTTATGACTTTCACCTGTCCTGTTACTATATCTGTGAAAGTGGGAGGAGAATTCGTCCTCTTCTGTCTCTCACGGGGCTCTGGAAAGAATGGTCAGTAAGTGGCTAGTTGTGCTTGGCAGGCAGTACAGGGCAGTGCTCAGCAGGTGGACTGTGGGTCAGACTGCCTGGGTTTGAATGCAGGCTTCTTCCCTACGTGCTGTGCCACCGCGGACAAGTTACCTAAATTCTCTCTGCCTCAGTTGCCTCATTTATCAACCCATTTTCAGTATTACATCCAAGGTTGTGGAGGTTAAGTGAGAAGACATATGTGCAGTTCCTGAACAAATGCCTAAGACATCAGCCTGCTGTTATTGTGTGTAATCTTGATTAATAATAGCACCTCACATCTGCATGTACCTTCCAGATTCTAAAATGCCTCCACACTCTTCTTTCTTGATGTCTACAATATGCTTGGGAGGAAGGCAGGCAAGGTAGGGGCTATTAGCCCATTTTCAGATGAGGAGAACAGGTTCAGAGAGACCCTGTGCCCTCATCACATAGCAAGGAAGCGCTAGACCAGGAACTTGAAGCTCCTGGGCTCTGGAGCCTTCTTGCTTTCCACCACCACCCCACCTGCATCCCCATTTGAAGTAGAAACTTGGGTTCAGGAGTCAGAGAAATCTGAGAGTAACAGACAAGCCTGCTCTGGGTTGTTGTCCAGGGCAGCCACTCACAGTGACCTGGGGAGAGATCCCAGGCCAGGATGGGATGGGGAAAGGGGTGGGGGGCACCACGCCCAGAGTGGCGGAGGTTAAGAGGTTAACTGACGCCTAGTGGGGTCTAGACCAGGCCAGATTCAGGCCCAGCATTTCCCCCTACATCTTCCCCTTTGAGTTCTTATCACAACTCTAGTAAGGGAGGGCCCTCATTTCACAGATGAGGAAACTGGCCTGGAATAGGGTGAGGGTAGGAGGCTGGGGGCAGACAATGAAGACCCCAGACTCCATAGTAGTTAAAGTACCACTTCCCAGGATGAGCTTCCTCCTGTTGCCATGACAACCGTTCCCGGGGAGCCTGCACCACTGCAATCTGTTGAGTTATTTTCTCACTGGAGTCTGTTTCTGGAGCCAAGTCCAGTGCCAGGAATGCTGGGGATGGAGGAGGGGAATGTCTGTCAGGGCCGTCTGCCTCCCCACCCTGCCTGAGGCTGTAGGAAGGGAGTTGGAACTTGGTCCTGCGATGAGGCCCTTGTGAGGGCTCATCCTTGGGACCTCCAACATCAGCTTGGACAGCTCCAGCACAGGTGTGGGTACTAGGCCCCTCACCCTCTCTTCTGGCACCCTCTTTCTCTAGCCCACAGAGATTGGCGTGTGAGCACATGCTCCTCCTGTTCCCATCTCTGGGATCAGGGCTAATTACAGCCTATAATTAGGGGAATTACACTCATTAAGGCAAGAGCTGATCATTGACAAAAACTGGGCTGACGAGGGAGGGCTTCTGGGAGCTGAGAAGGAGGCAGGACCAGGCCAGCTCTCCCAATCCTTCCTTGGAGGTTGCTCCCCCTTGCTGGGCCTCCAGCTCACTGCCATTCAGCCACCTTTGTCTGGCCCGACAGAGAGGAGGTCCAGAGTTTTGTGCAAAGGAATTTGCAGCAAGAGAGAAGGTTACCATGGCGTGAAATTATGCCTGCTGCCAGGGAGGATTGATGAGCCATTAGGGAGGCTAGCTGGGCCGCCTAGACGTTTCACCCTTGCCTCAGCTGGCCCCTTGCCTCTGCCAAGCCACTCTACAGCCCCATCCACTTCCAGGCTCCCTGCTGCTATGCCAGACTGCTCCCTTAGTTTGGGTGGAGGGCTGAAGGTGGGGTGAGTGCTCCTTAGGTGGGGTTCCAAACAGCCCCATCTCCAGAGTGCTGGCTCTTCTGCCCGGCTGTGGTCCCCTGCAGGGCCACAGAAGTGGTCCATGACAATGCAAGACAATCCCGTGATTGTTCACACCAATTATTTCCCTATTAGTTCTCCCTAGTCTCAACTAGTTAACCCATGCAAAGGATCAAGCTGACTTTGTGCTCGGAGAGGGGGATGGGTAGGAGGGACACAACTGAGAGAGCTTCGAAGTCCTGAGCCCCTTTTCCTCCCTTTCCCATCCTGCCAGTCATGTAATACTGGTTTCCTTAATGGAGCATGTGCTAAGCACTTGACGTGTACCATTTTGCTTAATCCTAACCATGACTTTGTGGGGTAGGTGTTTTGGTTTCATATTACAGCAGAAGGGTCAGAGAGGTCAAATGACCTGTCCAAGGTCAATAGCCAGTGAGGAGATTCAAACACAGATCTGCCCATTGCCTGAGTCTGTGATTTTTTTCATCGCATCATGCTGCTCCCTTATTTCCAGAGGTGTTCTGAGCTGATTGGGGCATGGGCCAGGTCAAGGTGGGTGAGGCAGTTCAGGAAGGGCAGTCTGGCAGCTAAGACCTCCAGATGGTCATTGTCAAATCCCTTTGATCTTCACCCTCTTGCATAGGGGGAGGGCTTCTATTGTTATTGCCTGTTTAAGTGTCTGCCTCCTCCTGAGAAAGAACTCCTTGAGGACAAGGACGTTTTGGTGCATCCTGACATTGCCAGTGTCCAGCACAAGCCTGGCAAAGAGCAGGTGCCTAGGAAAAGTTTGCTGAATGGATGAATGAGGGACAATGGGCACACCTGGAGGCTGCCTGATCCTGAGTCAAGACCAGCTCTCTGCAGGGTGGTGGGTGGAAGAGAGAAGATCCTGGAGGTTTCAGATGTGCGATACTTACCTCCAATTGTCCAGAGCTTCACTGGACACTTGTGCTATGTGTCACTAGCCCCTCCCTGCTTCTTCCCTCTAGGATGTAATTGCACAGAGACCCGTCTCTCCCGCAAGGAGGGCAGTGAGTCTGGGCTGGTTCCGCCTTCAGCTACCCAGGCCTTACCTTGGTAATGGAAATGGAAGGTGCCAGGGCCAGCCGGTGGTGGGAGGCTCTGGAACCTCAGGGCCGCTTGGTGGGTGGGGCTGCGGATGACTTGACCCCGTAGCAAGAAAGACTGGTTGGCCAGGGGCAGTGGGTCAGGCCCCCCGAGGCCCTCCACAGTCACTGTCTCCCCTTCCCGGAGGCTGATATTCTGGACCTGCCGGTGGAGTAGAGAGAGGAAAGCAAAGCAGTCAGGCTTCTTCCTGCTGCCTGGATCCTGCAGGCCCCGGACAGATCAATCCTCAATGCCCCTTGAGCATCGGAGCCCCCAGCCCCTGAGCCGGGCACTTCAGCAGTGCAGGAGGAGCTCATCACAGTGTGAGACAGGACCAAAAGTTCAGAGACATTAAGTAAATTATCCAAGGTCACATAGAGATTCTTAGAAGAACTGGGATTTGTAAACACATCTTTCTGTCTCCACAGATTTTCAGATACACCAGCTGCTTCCTGTCCTTCCCCTCCCTGGGCTCTGTTTTCTCATCTGTAAAGTAGGGATGGGGGAGGTGTGTTGAACCAGATGGAGTCCGATGCCCTGGTCAGCAGTATGAGGTCTTAAGTGTCAGATCCACGTGCCCAGCTTCCCCTGGACATCCCTGTTGGATGCCTCACACCCAGCCTGCCTCATGCTAGGTGACTGTCTTCCCCCAGCCAGCAGTTCACCTGGGAATGATCTTGCTAGCTCCCTGGGTGTCCAAATCAGAAAATGGTATCTTGCCTCCTCCCTCATACCCAATCAGTCATTCAGTCCTGTCAACTGGATCTCAAATCTATTCATTACTCTTCATCCCCACTGCCACTTCCCCAGCTCATCGCCATTACTGCGCACTACATCACTGCAGCAGCCTCCTGGCCAGCCTTCCTGCCTGTAGGGCTTAATCCACTCCTCCCTCTACAGCAGTATTTTCTGAACACAGCCAGTTAACAGTCTTAGATCTGTTGCTGATCATGGTGCTTCCTTGTCTAAGTCCTCCAGTGGCTCCCTATTGAGTCCATGAAGCCCATAATATGTAGTCCAAACTCCTTGCTTAGCCCTCAAGGCCCTGCCCAACTTGGCCCCTGCTGACTGTCAGCCGGGCCTTACACCACGCCCCTCCACATGTCAGTCGTGATTCTCTGTCTCTTTTATCTGAGCCTCTTTCTCCGATCCTTTCCCCTGGCTGTCACAGGCTCCTCTGCTACCATGCTGATCTTCAGGCCCTCAGTCCCTTGAGCATCTTTCTGGGCTCCATGCCTCCATTCAGGCAAACAAGGATTGGACAAGGACAGACTCTGCCCAAAGGGAAATTAGCAGCATGGCTTGATAGAAGGAACACTGGATTGATTGGGAGCCCAGAGATGTGGGACCTCATCCTAACCATGTGATCTTGGACAAAAAAGCTGCTATTTGAACTTCAGTTTCCTCATTTTATAAAACGAACTAGTGGAGTTCTCTGCTACTTAAAACGTGGTTCCTGGACCAGCAGCATCAGCCTCACCTGGGAACTTGTAAGAAATGCAGAATCTTGGCTGGGCGCTGTGGCCCTGCCTGTAATCCCAGCACTTTGGGAGGGTGAGGCGGGCAGCTCACCTGAGGTTGGGATTTCAAGACCAGCCTGACCAACGTGGAGAAACACCATCTCTACTAAAAATATAAAAATTAGCCAGGCGTGGTGGCGCATGCCTGTAATCCCAGCTACTCGAGCAGCTGAGGCAGAATTGCTTGAACCTGGGAGGCGGAGGTTGTAGTGAGCTGAGATCACGCCATTGCACTCCAGCCTGGATAACAAAAGCGAAACTCCATTTCCAAAAAAGAAAAAGAAAAAGAAAAAGAAAAAGAAAAAGAAATGCAGAATCTCAGACTCCACCTCAGACCCACTAAAGCATGCTCTGCATTTTAACAGGATCCTCGGGCAACTCAAAAGCACTGATCTACATGGGCTCAAGTTTTCTACCATGTTGCTCTGAAGCAGGGTCTTCAAGGGTTCACCACCTGGTTAAGTGGCATCAGTGAGTCACCAAATCCTTCCCAATCTTATTTCCCAAATACTCCAATGGGTTCCTCTTCTCTATCCTTTTGTTAATGTCCTGGCCCTAATTACCTCCTGCCCATTATTTTTCACTTGAGAATGGCTGTCTGTCTGTCTCACACTTCCCATCCCCAACTCATCTCCTGCTGATTTCAGATTGCCCAGAGGACACAGTCCAAACTGCCCAGCTCACATTTGGTGCCAGTGTCTCTGCAGCCCTCATTAATGTGCACTGCAGCCACAGACCACCCCTCACTTCCGCACCCTGGGCATCCACATATGGGACTCTGTGGGGGGCAGTGCCTTCCCTTCTTCCTCTCCTGATGAAGCTGGTCATCTTTGCAGATCTCAGGGCCACATCCTCTGCCTCCCAGCCTAGGCCAGGCAGTCCTTCTGTTTCAGACTCTCCCCACTGGCTCCTGCCCATCTTGCTGTTAAAGCCCAGGGTGGCATGTTGGGTCACAATGCCCTCTTCGCTGGCCAGTCTCAACAAAGATGTGTGGAGAGAATAAATGTGTGGGCTGCTGGAGGAACATTCCCCATCAGATACCTGTGAGCTGAGAAGCACAGAGGATGCTGAGCCCAGCCAGGTCCAAGGAGATGGCTGCTGCGAGGCTCAGGGCCCCTCAGACTGGGTGCTGAGAAGAGACGTGCCCTGGGGACTTCAGAAGGGGCAGCTGGGCAGGGAGAGGTCCCTACCCCTGCCTGAGAGGAAAGACCTGGTGGGTCTTTGGGCTGAAGAGAAGGCTCAAGGCAGGGTGCTGGAGGCCGAGGCATCTCCTCTCTGTGAGAAACTCCCCACCCAGGCACGTTTGGGCGGAGGCTGCCTGACCATCTGCTGGGGACATTCCTCAGGGAATTCCTGCAGCAGGCGGAGGCTGGATGAGGTCCCTTCAAACTTGGAGATTCTGTGATTCTAGAGTTGGGAAAACAAGACTCACACACGTGGAATCTGTAATTATCGAGAGATGCCAGGCAGCATATAATTCCGCCTTAAGTGGCACCGAATGCAGGCAGCAGGAATCCTCGGGGGGAAGAGCGAAGGGCTTAGAGGCTCAGGGAAAGCGCCTGAAGCAGGTGGGTCTCAGAGCGCCTTGAAGAGAGGAGCACTGGGAGAAGGAGGAAGGGAGGATGCTCACTACAGGGAAATTACCACGAAAGCAAAGGCAGAGAAGTATTACTAGAAATTAATTTGGATTTTCTTCCTAGTTCCCCGTATACCTCTGGCTTGACCTCTAGCTTCTTGCTCCTCATCTTGCTGCTTTGGGGGACCAGAGAGAAGCTGTAGTGACAGAGTAACAACAATTGCCATCATAGAGTGTGTCAAACCTTGTAGTAGGTGCTTTTCGTCCTCACCACAGTTCTATAAGATAGGTGGTAAAATACCCACAAGTAAACAGAAGCACAGAGAGGCTAAGGAACTTGCAAAAGATCACATAGGGGTTAAGCAGTCTTGCCTTGCTGAGACAAGGCAGCTCTCTATCCTCCCAACTTCATGGGGGCATCTTCTGTAGAAATAGACATCTAGACATCTTTTTTTTTTTTTTTTTTGAGATGGAGGCTCACTCTGTCGCCCAGGCTGGAGTGCAGTGGCCGGATCTCAGCTCACTGCAAGCTCCACCTCCCGGGTTTACGCCATTCTCCTGCCTCAGCCTCCTGAGTAGCTAGGACTACAGGCGCCTGCCACCTCGCCCGGCTAGTTTTTTGTATTCTTTAGTAGAGACGGGCTTTCACCGTGTTAGCCAGGATGGTCTCGATCTGCTGACCTCGTGATCCGCCCATCTCGGCCTCCCAAAGTGCTGGGATTACAGGCTTGAGCCACTGCACTCGGCCTGACATCTAGACATCTTTATTCCCAAGCTCCAGCCCCGCCTGGTTTAGCAAGGAGATGGGTCTTGGCTTGGCCTGGCTTTTTTAAGATGTTGGGATTTGAGTTCCCACCAGCCACCCTTGCTCCTAGCAGTCTGTAAAGCTGAGAAGACTGAGACTGAGACCTCTGGCCCCTTCTGGTCTGGGGGAGGCATGGCCCTTTCAAGCTGGCCTGGCTCCCAGCCCAGCTTGGTGGTGAGGGTTGGGATGAGAGTGTGGAATGAAGTGGCTCCTATCCAGAAGGCTCCCTGTTCTCAGTCAGAGGCTGTCTGTGCAGCTCTGGTCCCCTGGGTTTCAAGCACCCTCTTGCGGGTCTGCTGCAGTGGCTGGAATGTAATTTGTCGCTTGTTTGAGGGCCAGGCTGACAGGGGCCAGACAGGGCTGGGTGTCAGACAGGAGGGGTGATGAAGTCTTGATGCAATTTGCAGGCATCCGTAGAGCTTGGGAGACAGATTGAAATGTCAGCTGTGTTCATGAGGGCTGTCTTCCATATCCATAGCCAGTGATAGGAGGGGACCTGGGGGCCAGGCAGGGGGAAGACAGAAGCAGGGGGAGCTGAGGACAATTCCTACAGGACCCTGGGCTGTCTAACACTGCCCTGCTTCCAGCAGACCATGGGGTCAGCTCAAGGAAGAAATATAGCCACTTTGAGAGGCTGGCCCTTTCCAGGATGGGAGGTGGGAAGGATTCAGGCTGTCTTCTGCCAACCCCTAGATCAACAGCCTCATCTGGCCTGTCTGTCCCCATAGAAGCTGTCAGTCAGGCCTCCAGCACGTGCCCTAATGGCGTAACCCACAGGTGAGATGGCGCTACGGTTTTTGTACACATTTGCACCAGTACAACCCAGCATAGGCAGATGAGCTCTAAGATGACTCTTGTGTGCGATCCCCACCCCCAGATGCTGGCTACAGGTCTCCTAGTCTCTCTTGGTCACCATCACCTGTGTGTACTCGGACACAGACCCACTTACAAGCACACAGCCCCTCAAACGTGTCCTAGCATGTGCAGGCCCTCACACACCTGTGCTCCCTCACAGCAACCATAGGATGATCACAATTTTCCCATAAGAACCTTCGCAGTTTTCACATCCATTATGTCTTCAGCTCTCACAAAGCCTTAATAAGGAAGACAGGGCAGGCTGTTTTCCTGCACTTTATAGATAAGGGAACCTTGAAATCAGAGAATTTGAGAGATCCTCTTTGGTCACACCGCGAGTCCAAGACAAAGCCAGGACTCTAGGCCAGGACTCCTGATTCCTGGTCCAGTGCCCTGTCTTGTGTGCTTGGCAATCCCAGGCCCTCCCCAGAACTGGGAGAATTCCAAGTGGGTGTCCTCCAGAATCAGGCAGGGCTGACTTGGAAAGGGCATCTGGGGCAGATCCTGACAGGTGCCCGTCTCCACCTGGGCCTCCCACTTTGAATTTGCCTTGTGCCACAGACAGGCCTATCTCCTGGGCCAAGGGAAGAACAGGGGCTTTCGAGTCTTGGATTGAATCCTGGCTCCATCACTGACCAGTTGAGGGGCCTTAGGCAAGTCATATGACCTCTCCGAGCCCCAGTTTTGCCTGTGAAATGGGGATAGTTCACCTACTTCATGGGTTTGTAAGGATTTGGTTAGATCCTGCCAGGAAGGGTTTTAGCACAGAGGGGCACAGTGGTAGTAGTCATCTTCCCATTTAATGGGGAGATGTGGGCCACACCCTGGTAAAACCTTGGCATTTGCAGCAGAAATGATAGCTGGCTATGAACTTACTTTACCCTCAGGTCTGCCAGGGCTCTGCCGGGGAGGCACTGTACCTTGGAGCCACCCTTTCCCTGGCCCAGGCTCTGCAGCTGCCAGGAAGCAAGCAGCAGAGCCAAGAACCTGAGGTGCCCCTGCTCAGTCAGGCCTATGAGGGAGCTTGCTGACCCCAGAGAAGGAGCTACACTCAAAGGAACTGGCTAAGAGGAGCCAGGTGCATCATCTGATTCAATCTCCTTTTGTAGAGAGGTAAACTGAGGCCCAGAGAAGGCCAGGGATTTAGCTCACAGAGAGGTGGGCCGCAGAGCCAACACTGAAACCCCAGTCTTACAAGACAGAGTCTGTGCCCTTCTGAATTGGCATTTATCCAGAAAACCTTATGGCATAATGTCTGTTTTAGGGATGAGGAGAGCGGCCAAAATCCATGGGGCTAGACCTGCCTGCACCCTGTCATCCCTCTTGGATGAGCCTGCCTAGAGCCAGGAAATATAAAGTTGCCCAGAAATTTCACCCAACTGACCCCCTACCTGATGCCCACATCAGGCCTGGTCCTGACCTGGCTTAGAAGGGCAGAGTATTCTGCTATCAAACTATCAGTTGGCCTGGCATGGGTGAACTGTGTGCCAACAGAGCCACCTGGGGCACGAGGGCAGGGACTGTGGGCAGCTGTGCCCAGGCTCCAGATGGTACAGAGAGCAGCCAAGCCAAGATGGAGGCTGGCAGTGGGAAGGCTCTTGGAATGCCAAGTGCAGACAGAGGCAGGCGCCAGGCCCGGAAAGGCCTGGAGCCCTCAGGGGGACACTGACTGCCTGGGGAGGGGCTGGGACCCACATGGGCCATGAGGCTCATGCCCACCCATCCTGAAGGAGCTTCTCTGGACCTCTCAAGAAAGAGCCTAGCCCAGTGCCTGATCCCCAGATGAAGCAGGCAAGCCTCCTTGAATCACAGAGGGCCTGACCTGGCCTCCTCCCTATGGACAGACCTTCGGCCTTAGAGGGCATCAATAACTGCAGCACCATCAGAGGAGGTAGGAGGCAGGAGATGAAGCAGGTTATGAGAGGCTATGGTCCAAGCCATAGAGAGTAGGGCTTTTAGGGATTCTGGTACCCCGAGGCTGGTCCTCCAAAAAAAAAGGGAATTGAGAAGGTCTTGCTCAAGGCCCCAGACTTTAGGCAAGGGCTGTGATCTCATGCTAGGGGCCCAGTATGGTGTCTGGCGGCTTTGCTCAGGGGTGTGATTTGTGGGTCCCCAAGGCAGTCCTCTCCTCCATGGCTCCTGTCACTCTCCTTGCCCAGACTTTGTCCCATCTACCTGCCCTCAGTGATCCCAGTGAATTCATAGCTTGGCGGGTAGGGAATTCTCCATGATGGAGGGAAGCCAGAGGCAGTCGCTTCTCCCCAAGCCTGAGAAGCCATGGGGAGCTCTGTAGGCCTTCCAGCTGCCCACCCATCCCGCCCCCAGTGTCCAGCATGGCCTGACCCAACTGTCAGCCTGGGCAGAAGGACGCTGCTCTTGGGCTGAGCCTCTGGCAGGAGTGTGATCCGGAAGCCCTTACACTTACCCTCTGCCCCTACACAACAAAGCCACCTTTCCAAAACAGCCAGGGCAGCCTTCAAGGGCCAGGCCTGCTGCACCTGCTGCTGCCTAGGCCAGGTTTGGCTGCTGGCTTCTCATCCTACAGGTCTCAGGCCAGGTGTCATCACCTCCAGGAAGTCTTCTCTGACTCCCAGGCTGATGGAGTGTGCCCGTCGTGTGCTTCCCATCCCCATTCCCGCCAGCACTGGGCATTCCATGGTCATTGTTCTTTCTTCCCTACTAATCGTGAAGGTCTGTGTCCCCAGTGCCCAGCGCAGAGCGTGGCACGAAGCAAATTCTCAATGTATACTTGTAGAACGAATCCACTCAACAAAACTCATTAGTTAGTGATTAACTGACCGACTTTTGGCAAATCCCTTTTCTTGCCTGGGCCTCAGTTTTTCCAACTCTCCAGTGGGTATTGGTGTGTAGTGTAGAAATTCTTCAGGTCCCAAGTGGCCTGGGTAGGGGTAGAGGTTGCCAGAACTAGCCCTGGAAGAAGAACCTTAAATCCTGCTTAGTTCTGGCTGATTCTGTCTCTTGCTCCTTCCCCAAATTGGGTGCTGACCCAGCTCTGGCCACCCTGTGCCCGCCTCCCCTCCATGGCTTCAGACTATCTCAGGCCATCTGGGCCGACAGTGTCCCCAAGGACCTTGCCTCCATGGTACCGAGGTGGAGGGTGGGGCCAGCATCTGCCACATTTCCTGACAACAATCCAGGGCTGTGGCAGGTCTTCGTCTCAAGGTTGCCTGGTAACGGCTTTTGCATTCTGATAAAAGAAAAAAAATGTGGCAGCACCAGACAACAGACACAGGGTTTGTGTGAGGGGGTGGGCATCCAGCGTGGGGCTTGTGCCTGGGCCAGAGGCGGGGGCAGGCAGAGCCAGCATCTTGCCCCATTGTGGAGAGTACCAGGGCTGGGTTCAGCCTTGTCCAGTGGGCTTCAGTAGGGGTGGTAGTCCTTGAGGGGCAGATAGAGCCTCCCAGGCCTTCAGGGTGGCACTCAGCCTGGCACCTGCCCCCTCCACCCCCTTTCCCACACCTGCAGCTGGTGCCTTCCACCCAGTGAGCCACAGCCGGTGCCACCTCTCATTAGGTGATGATTTTACATTAATTACCTTAATTAAGCAGTGCTGAGTGCTAATGGCTTGAGAGGGGGGGTGGCTGTTCCTAATTACCCTCCCAGTCAGCCCAGAGTGAGGGGCACAGGGCTTGGCAGAGTAGGAGGAAACAGTTGTAGGAAGAAGGGGAGGGGCCCAACAGGGGTAGGAGAGGGTCCCCCAGACAGGGTCTGATTCAGAGACCTGGACCTGACATCCTGTGAGGAGAGGACTGGAGGCACTGCCCCAGGACAAGTCTAGACGGCTCCAGGCCCCAATCCAGGGACATGCAGGAATTGGAATGGGTGGGAAGCAGAACAGAAGGCAGGGAGCAGGGAGCAGGACACACTTCTCAGCGCCCTGCCAGATTCCCTCAACCGGGCTAAATGCCTTTCTTGCCCACCCCTGGTCAGTCTCCAAGATTCAAGTCAAATGTCACCACATCCCTTCCTTCCTCCATTCCTTTGTCCAGTCATTCAGTCAGTGCATGGAGTGCCCATTGTGGGCTCTTCACTACAAGGCACCCCTCAAGGAGCTCACAGTAGCTGGGGAGGTGGATGGCTGTAAATAGATGGATGGAAGGCAGACTGCTAAGAACTAAGATGGGGGATGCCCCAGGCTTTGGGGATCTGAGGGAATTCCCAGAGAGGGTGATGCCAGGGTCGAGTCCTAAGGGAGGGCATCATGGGATGACTCTTCCAGGCAGAGGGACCAGCATGTGCAGTTGGGACTTGGGAAAGGAGGTTTGGCCCATTCAGTTAGCTGCAAGCTATTTAGTGCAAAGTAGGGGTAAAGAACAAGGGAAGGAGTGGCTAGGGGTGGACCCAGAGATTTAGGCATCCTTAGAGAGGTGTAGGGGCAGGATTGATTTGAGAAAAATGACTGCAGTGGAGGTGGAGATGGGTAGAGTAGGGAGCAAGTGTGGGCGGGGGGACCAGTGAGGCAGCTACTGCATCATCAAGGGAGGGATGGTGAGGACTAAACCACGTGTGGTTGCAGGGACGGAGGGAGAGAAGCAGACGGATTTAGAGGGGAGTGTCATGGTGACAGAATTTTGGGATGAACTGATGGGACTGGGGGAAGAGGGACAGGGAAGGGCCAAGGTGACCCCATGTTGCACATCCAGGGACACCATCCGCATTGCACTGTGGTGGTTCTGCTCCAGGTTTCTGACCTGGACAGGAGTGGCTCTGGGGGAACAAAAGGAAGATTTGGGTTTGTGGAGGTTGAGAAGCCTGTGGGACATCTGTGAGGACCTGCAGCCTCAGGCCTTGGGATTAAGAGAAAGTCTTAATTCTAATAGAGGGTTGAGATAGCCCAGGGAGGCTGGGGACAGGAGGCTGGGCTATAGATCTGACTTTCTTATCAGCTGATCACCTCTCTAATGGTGTGGTCAGGTCTGTCTTCCCCCACCTCTGCATCCCAGAAGCCAGCACAGGACCTGACCCAGAGGAACTGCTCAGAGAGCATTTGCTAAATGAATGAATGAATGAGGCTCCATGACTCTCTCAGGCCCAATGAGGCAGCCCTGTGTTCTCTGCTTAGCCCATAGATTCAGATGTAGGGTTTATACTCTCCCAATCCCCTGCCCATCCAAGGCTAGAGCCCCCTCCCACAGCCCCTCTAGGCCTAGGCCATTGCCAAGCACACGGGACAGAATCCAACCATGTTTTAGGCCCATCTCCCAGCCCTGGCCTTAGGCGACCCCCGACAATTGATGCTCCTAAGCATCCCCACATCCTCTCATAGCATGTGCCTCTCTGAAGAAAGAGAATACAACAGGCCCAGCTTTGCCCTTGCCAGATCCAGATCACTCACCTTGATTTCCACACCATAGCCAGGGTAGACAGAGATGTAGAAGAAGCAGTCCAGGCCAACATCAGGGGGTGAGCTGAGGTCTGTAGGGGAGTCCAGAGAGCCCTCTGGGCCTGAGAAATTCCAGCTACAGGGGCCTGGGAGGCAGGAGGAGACACAAAGCTAGTGCCATCTCTGGTGAAGTGGTCCAACAAAGGTTGAATCGTGTGTGTGTGTGTGTGTGTGTGTGTGTGTGTGAAGTGAACACCACCTCTTGTGATGTCTAGTCTCCTGTTGAAGGAAGGGGAACACCTTTTATTGGGCACCTACCACGTGCAATCTTATCTCAGTTCTCACAGTGACTCAGTGAGATTTGTTTTTGTTTTCTTTTTTTTTTTTTTTTGAGATGGAGTTTCATTCTTGTTGCCCAGACTGGAGTGTAAAGTGATGCAATCTCGGCTCACTGCAAGCTCCGCCTTCTGGGTTCACACCATTCTCCTGCCTCAGCCTCCCGAGAGCTGGGACTACAGGCGCCTGCCACCACACCCTGCTAATTTTTTGTATTTTTTAGTAAAGACAGGGTTTCACCGTGTTAGCCAGGATGGTCTCGATCTCCTGACTTCATGATCCACCCACCTCAGCCTCCTGAAGCGCTGGGATTACAGGCGTGAGCCACCGTGCCTGGCTGAGGTTTGTTTTCTTATTGCCATTTTACAGATGAGGCTCAGAGATGAGATGTTAAATAGAATTCCTAGGGTCATGTTATAGGTGGAAGAATCAAGATTTTTTCTTTTTTGAGACAGAGTCTTGCACTGTTGCCCAGGCTGGAATGCAATGGTGCAATCTCGGCTCACTGCAACCTCTGCCTCCCAGGTTTGAGTGATTCTCCTGCCTCAGTCTCCCGAGTAGCTGGGATTACAGGTGCTTGCCACCGTGCCCGGCTAATTTTTGTATTTTTAGTAAAGATGGGATTTTGCCATGTTGGCCAGGATGGTCTTGAACTCCAGACCTCAGATGATTCACTGACCTTAGCCCCCCAAAGTGTTGGGATTACAAGCATGAGCCACTGCACCTGGCCAAAGAAACAGGATTTGAGCTCAGGACTATCTGGGTCCAAACCACATGCCTCCTGTAGGCTGGCCCTTGGTGCCAAAGGACAGGGTAGGCTGGCACAGTGTCAGAGACAGGCTTTTAGGGGCCCCGCAGCCTCCCTCATCCCCATTTCCACATCTGCAAGCCAGCAGGGAGCTGACCTGGTGTCTGGACTGTGGTGATGGTGGTGGTGATGATGGTGGTGGTGGTGGTGGTGGTCTCCTCATCGTCTCCTGAAGCTGTGGAGGAGGCGATGGTCCCCTGGATTCCAATCCCTGCGCCCTGAGACACAACCTCTGGAACCCATGGCCTTCCCATGTCTCCAGGACCCTCTTGGGTTGGTGTCCAGGCTCTGCTAGGGGGTGTAGTGCTGGGTCTCTCCCCTGGGCCTAGGGTGGGCACTGCCATGCTGGGCCCTGGAGGTAGGGGAGCTGTGATTCGAAGCACAGGGGGCTCTGACTCCAGACTCCAGGGCCCCTCCTTGGACTGGGGCTGGGTGGGTACCGCAGCTGTGGCTGGAGTGGGGCTGGTAAAGACAGGGCGGCTGTCCTGGTTGGCTAGGCGGGGAAGGGGACTTGGGGTGAAGGGTGTAGGTGGGTCAGGCTGGAAAGGCAGCGCTGGTCTCAGCTCCTCATCTCCCTTCTCCAGCCCCTCTTGTAGGAATTCCTCAAGCAGCGGGTGGTGGTTGAGCAGCTTCAAGGTGGGGGCTGTGGTGACAAAGTGGACACCTCGTTCTGGCTGCTCAGGTGTGGGGGCTGCTGTCAGCTCGCCATCTGTCTCCTCGATGCCTGGGGCTTGTCCTTTCCCCATGGTTGGGGCCTCTGAAGAGAGTCCTGGAATAATAAGGGATGGTCAGAGGTTCTCCCCCTGCTCCAGAGAGCAGCATCACGCCCAGCTCAAGTAGTTGTGCGGGGGCAGCTCTCTTTGGACAGAGAGCCCTGAGGAGCGTGCTCACTGCTGAGTATCACGGAACTACAGAACTGATGAGCTGGAAGTGAGGCGCTATTACATACTTCAAGGGTGGCACGTGAGACACTCTTTCTCCAGCACCAGAGGCAGACATTTCTAGCCCATCTATGTACCATTTCCTACTGTTCTCAGGTTCAGCCTCAAAATCCTCCTCAACACAGCACTCCACCAGGTCACACCTGACACCTCAGACTGACGTGACAAATATTTGCCATCCCTAATGAAAAGTAGAGACCTTATTTTACTAATGAGGAAATAGGCCAAAGAGAGGAAGTGACTTGCTCAAAGTCACACGACCAGTTGAATTGAGATGAAAACCTTAAGCGAGCGTAAGTGTGTCTCCCACCACAGTGTCTTTCCTGCCTGAGATGATAGGGCATTCAAGTTCATTTCCCGTTCTCAGTGAACCTGCTAGTCATTAGCCTCAGGAAATGCGTCACATATTTGGGATTTTATTTTAGATTTCCTCATGGTTGCATGACTTCTTTTTTTATTTGTTCGTTTTGAGATAGGGTCTTGCTCTGTGGCCCGGGCTGCAATGCAGTGGCGCAATCATGGCTGCACTGCAGCCTCAACCTCCCATGTTCAAGCGATCCTCCCACCTCAGCCACACTCCCCACACTCCCACTTCTAGTAGCTGGGACTACAGGTGCTTGCCACCATGCCTGGCTAATTTTTAGAATTTTTGTAGAGATGGGGATCTCACTATGTTGTCTGGGCTGGTCTCAAACTCCTAGGCTCAAGCAATCCTCCCACCTCAGCCTCCTAGGGATTACAGGCATAAGCCACTGCACCCGGCCATGGGTGCATGACTTCTTTGTTAGGGGCCCAGTAGTTTCTCTCATTTCTCAGGAAATCATTTCTTTTGTACTCTTTTCTGTTTTTATGGTCCATAAAGCATAGTCCATAAGCTAATGGAATATGAGTAGAGTGGGAAGAGCCAAGTTCTGGAGCTAGGCAGACATAACTTCAAATCCCAGATCCACTACTCTAGGGCTGTGTGCCCTCAGGCAAATCACCCAAACTCTCTGAACCTTAGTTTTCGCATCTGTAAAATTGGATTTCCTTTTTAGGATTGACTGAGATAATATTACATCCCTTCTCTATTTGATATGTCCCCCTGAGTTCCCTTAATCTTTCTGGTGACAATAGTCAGGTTCCATTTAGGGCAGGGTCAAAAACAGGTGTAGAATGGAAATCTAGCATGCTACGCACCCACCCCCTAATCCATGGCAGGCATTGCTGATCAATTTTGGTTATTTCTTGCTAAGGCCCATGTGGGAGCAACTTCCTTCTCACAATGTTATCCAGGCAGCCACTACCAATCAATGTGATTGGCTCTGGGGGATGAAACTTATTTGCTATCTCTGGTCCGAGGTACAGATTGCTCTGCTATTGATTATGTTGACTTATCCAACCACATAGCTGGAGAGATGATGCGTATTCTGCTTGTGGCCCACTCGGATCCCCAGATCCTTAACTGCCAAGAAAGGTCAATGAATGCTGGCTCCAGATTCAGCTCATACAGAATTTTGCCAGCTCTGAGAAGCCTGGGAGGATATTTCTGATCCTTACAGCTCTCAAAATGGCTGCATGAGGACTTGAAGGGAAACACAGCCGGGGTGAGATCACAGAGTTTGCAAGGAGAAGGTCGCTTCCTCCGCACGTCTGATGGTGGGGCTGTCATTCCACAGGCTCACACCCACTCCATGGATTGGCAGGCGTGAGGAAGCAGCAGATGGCCTACGTTCTGTTCAGGAGACCATAGCAGCTCTGATGTGTCAGACAAATGGGAGGAGGGAGGAAATTGGGTGGGGGAGGTGGGTACAGGTTGGAGGGCTCTCCATTCTTCTGGGGCAGAGGAGCTTGGGCACCCCCAGCCCTGAGAAACCAGGACCAACTGCTATTTCCTGAGATGCCCACTAAAGCAGCCCATCTGTGTCTTGGCATTGTATGCCAGCCACTGACAACGCTGTCCAATCTAGATGTCCAGCCAGGCCCATACCCCCCAGAGCAGATGGTCCACCAGTGCCTGTCTTTCATCTGAATCAGTTATGGAAGGTCCAGGCAGTGCCTGTGACATGCCAGAACAAGGCTCCTCTTTCTGCCTACCCCCCAGATGTCACACAGGCTTTGCCAGGTAAGCTGAGACTGATTCTAGCATGGCACAAGGAAGGGGTGCTTTTCTAATCACATAGATTGGAGCCCCCTAGAGCCAGGCATTGTTTATGTGGCCCCTTTCCACAGTACCCAATAAGAGATGGGGCCCTTGGCTCTCAAAGTAGGTAGCTGTGGGACTCTTCCCTGGGAGAAGGAGTGCACAGAGATCCTCTAATTCAGGAAGTGACCAAGGCAGGCACAGCTCATCCTGCTGGCTGCCAGGTGGGTGCTGAGCAATGGAGCAGCACTAATGGGCACCTCCCGTCGTTGTCGATTGCACTGTGGGATCGAGATAGCATATCAAACAAGCAAATTGATTCCAAAATCAGCTGCCATTTGGTCCCAGCGGGTGCCACCCGCTGTCAGAGATGGTAAGATAACCTCTGGGAGACAACCATTTCTGGGGAGAGGGCATCTCCAGACCCCCTGGTTGACTCTGTTGGAGGCCTGAGGTCCTGTGACCTGTCTCCTAGTTTCCCAGGATTGTGGCCAGGGGATAGGGGCTTCTCTCTGCCTGAGCTGACTGAATTCAGGGGTGCAGGGACTGACAAAGAGAGAGTATGATACAGGGGACAGCAGAAGAAGGTGTCAGGGGCTCCGATGCCCAGTCTCATCAGGCACTACTGTGTCAGGCCCTTCCCAGACTTTGTATCATTTAATAGATGCTGCGCCTCTGGGAGATGGGAATTTTATTTCCACTTTACAAAGACCTGAAGCCTAGAGAGGTGAGACAAAGACTCACCTGAAGTCTCGCAGTGATGCAGCTGGGATTTAAACCTACGTCGATCTGGCTTCAAAGCCCTAGGTCTTTCCACGCACCCACCTGCCTCATGGGAGGGAGAGACTGGAGCTACACAGCACAGAACACTCCAGCCAGTTGAAGAAACTAAGTCCAGGGAGAGGTAAGGACTTGTCAAAGATCTCACGCCATTTAGAAGTCTGGGGCCAGAACTTCTGGCATTGAGACTTGGGTTGGGCCCTGGTTGAGCAGGCCCTCCGGAAGCCTTCTGGCTGGGACCCAGGGAAGTCCCCACCCCATGCCTGAAGCACATCTGAGCCACGAACCCAAACTGGAGACCCAACAACACTGCTGTGCCAGGGCACAGAGCCACACAGACCTGGGTTCAAGTGTCAGTTCTGCCACTTAAAAGTCATGTGAGCCTGGCAAGTTGCCTCTCAGAGCCTTCACCTCCTCAGCTATAAAATGGGTACTTTGCAAGGGTTTTGTGGGAATCTGCATGCCCTGAATAGCAGAGTTCTGAAGGCTGAGGGAGAAGGCTACAGTCAGAGGTTGGGCAGCCCCTGTCGAGGGAACACTGAGGCAGGCTTCTAGGGTAGGAAGCAGCTGGCCCCTGGCAGGTAGGGGTCCCTCCTCTCTGGGGGACTACCCGTGTTCCATGTTGGGTGGCAGCATGTGTGACCCTGAGGATGTCAAAGACCTCATCCATAAAACAAAGATAATACTGCACCATGCAAAGGGCGGCCACCTTCAAGGCCCTGCATGTCCGTGGGTGGCAGCAAGATTGTCCCCGGTGATCCCCACTTGCCAGGCCCACCTGGTGTGAGAACACAGGATGCACTCCCTGTTGCTCGGTCCTCCCCTCCCACAGGGCCTGGGGCTGTATTCTCCAAGTGGGCTGGGTCCGGGAAACACCCCTCCCCTCCCCGCAGGCCATCCCGGGTGGAGACAGCCCAGGAACTTCCCGGGGCCTGCAGCCCCCAGCCCTGGCATAGCCCCGCCGCCGCCTGGGCCCTCCCCCCGCATTAGCTCTTAAGCTATGCAAATAGACATCGGAGGGAGCCCTGTTTAAAGTATTTAGACGAAATGAAAAAAGGCTTTCATCGGCACTAATGAGCCATTCAGGATGCCTCCCCGGTGGATTCTCTCCCGCTCCCGCCTCCCTGCCCGCACCGCCCCGCTATGGCCCCTCTTGGGATTGGAGGCCCCTTCCCCCCAACCCCAGCCTGAGACTCCCTGAGAGGACCGCTTACCCCGCCCCAATTCCCAGGGCCCAGCTGTGTGAGGGTGGAGCGGAGGCCCCATGCGCTCCAGATCTGGATCCGGATGGGGAGGTGGGGCCCAGCCTGTGTTTAGGGGAAGCCTTAAGGACTGGGGTCTCTTCTAGCGTCCAGCTAGGTAGATGTTATGGCCTCTGTCTTATAGATAGGGAAACCGAGGCTCAGTGAGGCCCAGAAGCTTGCCCAGGTTCACAGTGATGGTGTGCGGTGGAGCTGGAGTCATTACACAGTGCCCCAGCCTGGAGGAACCACCGTACCAGGCAGTGGTGCCACCTCAGGGCCAGCTGGCCTGCCCCTTCAGCGCTGCTGTTTCTGCAGATCTTTCTGTACCAGTCAGCCAGAAAACCTTGGGTTCCAATCCCAAATCGATGCAACACTAGCTGTGTGACCCGGGCGGGGGCTGCCCACTCGAGCCTCTGTCTGCTCATCTGTAGAGTGAAGACATACTGGGTTTGGGGAGGGCTCATCTGTGGACAGACATACTGTCACCCACTGTAGCCTCTGGAAGGGCAGGCGGCGCTGCCTGTCACTCTGGCAGCCCCTGAAGAGGTGCCATGTATTCCCCAAGCCTCTGGCCCCTCCGAGGTGGACAGGCACAGGAGCCAAAGTTCTGGGACAAGTTCAGGCCTGATCCCCGCCTTGTGGCAGCACCAACTGTCAGCTTCGGGGGAGGGCATGACAGCGTGTGGGTGCAAGGGGGAGCCTGAGGGACAGGGCGGGCAGGGGGCCCACTCCTCTGGGTTCCAGAGGTTAAGCTGGCCCGGCACGGGGAGAATGAGAATTTAATGGGATTCATTTATTATCCCATAAAAGTTAATGAGTTTATTCTGGAGGTTCCCTGGCCCCTTTCAAGTTTTAATAGGGGATTAGTGAGGGCCTGGTCCCTGCAGACCCCTATTATCCGAGAACCTGACGGAGCTGAGAGTGTTTGGGCCCCCCAGAGCCAGAGTCCATCCTTACAGTACAGTTCTACGGGCCCAGCCCTGCCCTCTGTTCTGTGAGGCCCCAGCTAGAGGCGGGCAGGGCTATATAGGGCTGCTGGGATCTGCGGCCTATTCTAGAGGCTTCCAATTCCATGTGCTGCTGAAATAATTACCCCCACAGTGTCCAGCACCTGAGGCAGGTGTGCTGCTGTCTATCTGCCTATGTTGACAGGGAAAGCAATATAACCCCCACGAGACAGATGAGGAAACTAAGGCCCTGAGCAGGGGTGTGGCTCCTCCAAGGTCACCCAGAAGCTATGGCCGAGCCAGAATGGACACATTCTGTCTCCTGTGGTCTGTAGCCAGGAAACTGGGGCTGGCAAGAGCTGCCATTCACTTACTCTGTGCCCCCTGTGTGCTGACCATGCACTCAGGGCCCTCCTACCTAATTTCTCTTTCTCCCCTTGCTCCAGGAGTTTTCAGACATTATTCCAAGAGATGAAGACACTGGGGCCCGGAATGGTTATGTAACTTGTCCAAGGTCACGCAACTAATGATGGCAGAGCCTGGGACTGGAACCCAAAGCTGGACAGCTCCATAGCTCAGCTGACTACTGCTCTTGCTGGCTTTCAGCTGTAGCACCTGGGGCCTCCTATCTCCCCACCAAGCTGGACACCACTATCCTAGGGTACTCATGCCAGGAGCCCTGCAGCTTGGATGATGGGGAAGGGTGTTTTGGTCGTGTCCTGGAGGGGCAGTTGTTGGGTTGGACACAGATACACTCAAAAGGACCTTCTCATTTCCAGAACAGGTGCCTTCCCCGTTTTGGCTCCATTTGCTCACGCGATTCTGTCTCCCTTGCCATGGCTTCTCTACTCCTTTGCCTCTGCAAATCCTCCCCATCCTTCACAGGTCAGTTCCTATCCTTCTCTGGAGAGCCATCCTTGCCTGGCCCTTCTCTTGACCTCCTGGGGGCACTTCCTGGTGGGCTCCTAACACATGAACAGCTTGTGTCCCCTGGGCAAGGATCCAGCAGTGGGTATCTCTCTTCCTGTTTCTCTCCCTGGTGCTAGGCATAGTGAAAGCTGGGCTCAGGGCACACTGTTTCCAAGCCCTGATTCTGCCTCTCTGCACACTCAGAAGGCACCCTGCTCCCCAAAGTGCCTAGCCCTTGGCCAGCAGGGTGGGCAGGAGCAGGTCCTGCAGGGAGAAGATGGGCAGCCAGCCCTTGGCAGTGCCCTATCACAGCCCCAACTGGCAGTTGATGGGGAGTGTCTGCTGGCACAAGCTGGTGGGTCCCCATTGCCCCAGACTACCCTCTCTTCCCCTGCCACTGATCATCCCCATCACAGCCTCTCACCACTCTCTCTTTCTTGGTCAACCCCTGCAGTCCAGTCAAATTTGGATTGCAAATGAGAACGGGGGCACCTCCTCTTGGCCAGGCTCCAGGCGAGGCAGTGGCTGGTTCCCAGAACCTGAGCTCTTGTAGCCTTTGTGAGCCTCTCATCCCTCCCTCACTTACCCAAGAGGAAACCAAGTCCAGA
This sequence comes from Papio anubis, assembly GCF_008728515.1. Lineage (NCBI taxonomy): Eukaryota > Metazoa > Chordata > Mammalia > Primates > Cercopithecidae > Papio > Papio anubis. The sequence goes on from NC_044992.1 coordinate 21,993,117, forward strand.
GGGTTTTCCCAGGTCACACAGCAAACTTGGGGCAGGGTTGGGACTCAGGTTGGGGCTGGGACATCTAGCCCAACTACTGGGAAGAGTGAATCCTCCAATCTGGAGCTGTCTATTACCTGTGGGCTGGCCTCCAGGGACAGAGAGCCCACTACCTCCTGAGCCGTCCTGGTTGGGGACAGGAGTAACTGTGGGCTTTGGCATCTCCAGAGTTGGGGTCTCATTGTCACATGGAGGGAGCATGGGTGGAGGTAATGGGCACCAGCTAGGAGTCAGGCCATGCTATCCTCATCCCACCCCTGACAGGCCAGGTCCCCACAACACAAGTCACTTCCACAACCTGAGTTTCCATATTTTCATCAGTAAAATGGGTCCCTGCCAGTTCTCACATTCCAGGATCTAGTGAACCACGAAGGGCTCTATGAATAAAAATATTGAATGCTGCTGTTTACTGAGTATACATTTACCACATGCCCAGCAACACTCTAAGTACTTTACCAGAATTAATCCCCATAATAACTTTATGAGACGGGAACTTTTATTATCCCATTTTATAGATGAGGACACTGAGACCCAGGGAAATGCATTAGCAGTTTGGATGTGTCTGATTCAAACCTGAGTTGTCTAGCCCTAGAGCAGCACTGTCCAATAGAACTTTGTGATGATGGAAATATTTTTATTTATTTGTCTTATTTTTAGAGATGAGGGTCTTGCTATGTTGCCCAGACTGGGCTTGAAACCACCTTTGCCAAAATTATAATGGTGAGAAAATTGTGACAGTGAAATTTAGATGTGATCTAACAAACTCATCTTACCATTAACCTCCAGACTGCCCTTGGTCATTCCTGGGTATGGGCCAAGCTAACTTTGGGAGAAATTTAGTTTACAGTTTAAATGATAATAGCCTTTCCCAAAACTAAACCACCTTTTAAAAACTAATGAAAGAGGCCGGGTGCGATGGCTCATGCCTGTAACTCCAGCACTTTGAGAAGCCGAAGTGGGTGGATTACCTGAGGTCAGGAGTTCGAGACCAGCCTGGCCAACATGGTGAAACCCCATTTCTACTAAAAATACAAAAGTTAGCTGAGTGTGGTGGTGCACACTTGTAATCCCAGCTACTCAGGAGGCTGAGGCAGGAGAATCACTTGAATCTGGGAGGCGGAGGTTGCAGTGAGCTGAGATAGCACCATTGCACTCCATCTTGGTTGAGAAGAGTGAAACTCCATCCGCCACCCACAAAAAAAAAAAAAAAAAGAATGAAAGACCACCAGGTTAGAGGATGAGAGGGACCTGAATTCTGCGGAGATGTAGGCTTAGTTAAACAATTAGCAGCCATTATTCTGGAAGTCACAAGATTTGCAACTTTCCCCATTACTCCTATAAATGACATCACTATTGTAGAACCTACGATTGGTTTGTTGGATGTCTTTTCAGACTTTTGCATTTCTTTTTTTCTTTACTCTGTCACCCAGGCTGGAGTGCAGTGGCATGGTCTTGGCTTGCTGCAGCCTTGACCTCCCAGGCTCAGGTGATTCTCCCACCTCAGCCTCCTAAGTAGCTGGGATTACAGGCGTGTGCCACCACACCTGACCAGTTTTTGTATTTTTAATAGAGATGGGGTTTCACCATGTTGCCCAGGCTGGTCTAGAACTCCTGAACTGAAGCAGTCTGCCCACCTCAGCTTCCCAAAGTGCTGGGATTACAGGTGTGAGCCACCGTGACTGGCAAGACTTTTGCATTTCTGTTGACAAGATGGCTCCACCTGGCTTAAGACTCATGACTCCTGGGTCCTGCGGCTCCCACCCAGAAGTGGACTCAGTGTAGGAGGACCATTTTCCAGACCCCTATGATTTCATCCCCAACCAGTCAGCAGCACCCATTCCCCGACCACCGGCTATAAAAAAGCCTAGCCTCCTTCAGGCTTGAAAGATGACTTCCAAATAATAATAATAATAATAATAGTAAAAAACCAAAAAACCACCAAGACCCTAGCCTCCAAATATCCAGGGAGGCTGAATTGAGTAGTAATACAACTTTGGTCTCCCATTTATTTATTTGTTTATTAAAAAAACTTTTTTTTTGAGACAATCTCACTCTGTCGCTCAGGCTAGAGTGCAGTGGCATGATCTCATCTCACTGCAACCTCTGCCTCCTGGGTTCAAGCAATTTTCCTGCCTCAGCCTCCCAAGTAGCTGGGGCTACAGGCATGTGCCACCATGGCCAACTAATTTTTGTATTTTTAGTAGGGATGAGGTTTCACCATGTTGGCCAGGTTGATCTCAAACTCCTGACCTCAGGTGATCTGCCTGCCTTGGCTTCCCAACGCTGGGATTACAGGCGAGAGCCACTGCTCCTGGCCTTTATTTATTTATTTATTTATTTATTTATTTATTTATTTATTGAGACAGAATCTTGCTCTGTCATCCAGGCTAGAATGCAGTGGCACAATCTTGGCTCACTGCAACCTCTGCCTCCCAGGTTCATATGATTCTCCTGCCTCAGCCTCCTGAGTAGCTGGGATTACAGCTGTGCACCACCAAGCCTGGCTAATTTTTGTATTTTTAGTAGAGATGGGGTTTTATCATGTTGGTCAGGCTGGTCTCAAACTCCTGACCTCGTGATTTGCCTGCCTCAGCCTCCCAAAGTGTTGGGATTACAGGTGTGAGCCACTGTGCCCAGCCCTTGGTCTCTCATTTAGCTGGCCTTGTGTATTAAATAATTTTTCTATTGCAATTCTCCTATTTTGATAAATAGGTTCTATTTGGGCAGTGGGCAAAAAGGAACCCATTGGGCAGTTACAGACTGGAACTTCTGGGCTCAAACAATCCTCCTGCCTTAGTCTCCTGAGTAGCCGGGACTGCAGATGCATGCCACCATGTCCAGCTTGGGAATGTTTTATATACGTGTGTCTAGTATGGCAGCCAGTAGCCGCATGTGACTATTGAGCACTCAAAATGTGGCCACTGAGAATGAGAAACTAAATTTTAAGTTTTATTTCATGTCAATGAGTTTACTTTTTTTTTTTTTCTTAGACAGAGTTTCTTTCTTATTGCCCAGGCTGGAGTGCAATGACGCGATCTCAGCTCACTGCAACCTCCGGCTCCTTGGGTTCAAGTGGTTCTCCTGTCTCAGCCTCCTGAGTAGCTGGGATTACAGGCGCCTGCCACCACGCCTGGCTAATTTTTGGTGTGTGTAGTAGAGACAGGGTTTCACCATGTTGGCCAAGCTGGTCTTGAACTCCTGACCTCAGGTGATTGGCCCACCTAGGCCTCCCAAAGTGCTGGGATTACAGGTGTTAGCCACAGCGCCTGGCCAGTTTATATTTAAATAGCCACATGTGGTCAGTGGCTACCATAATGGAAAGTGCATATCCCTACCTGTCTTCTCAGCCTTACAGTATTCACCACCTCTCAGTGAGGAAGAACCCAGGGTGGGACTCCTGGAAAAGAGTTAAGATGGGGTGTCTGGCTGGGCGCGGTGGCTCAAGCCTATAATCCCAGCACTTTGGGAGGCCGAGACAGGCGGATCACGAGGTCAGGAGATCGAGACCATCCTGGCTAACACGGTGAAACCCCATCTCTACTAAAAAAAAAAACACAAAAAACTAGCCGGGCGAGGTGGCGGGCGCCTGTAGTCCCAGCTACTCGGGAGGCTGAGGCAGGAGAATGGCATAAATCCGGGAGGCGGAGCTTGCAGTGAGCTGAGATCCAGCCACTGCACTCCAGCCCGGGCGACAGAGCGAGACTCCAGACTCTGTCTCAAAAAAAAAAAAAGATGGGGTGTCTGCTCCCCTTCTTTTGGGTCCAGGAAAACTGCAACTTGGGATTGGCAGGGAGAGGTGACAAGGAGCCCTGGACTTCTTCGGGTTTTTTGGAAAGGCCTCGGGGAGCTGCGTGTAGCAGCCACTCATTCCTCAGGGAGGATTCTTGTCATCCACCGATGAGGTTTGCTTTCTTGGCTGCGCACTGGTGCTCTGAGGGTTGGATGTATGATGGGCAATTCTGGAAGCTCAGGCAGAGCCAGTTTAGGAGGATTTTATGGGTGGAGGACAGCCAGGAACACTTAGCCTCGTGCTTTGCCCTCACATGTGTGTTCCAGGGGAACGTTTGCTGCGCTCTGTTGGCTTGCCCCTGCCTCACTGCCCAGCCGGCAGCACGGAGGGCAGAGTATCTGGCCTGGCTACTACCCCGGAGCAGCTGCCTGGCCTCGGGCACAGGATAGGCACTCGCATTTACTGAGCACCCACTATGGGCCAGCCATGCACTTCACAAAGAGCTGTCTTCCACCTAGAGTGGCAGCCCTTTGTGCTTGGAATCAATAGTTTATGCTTGGCCTATGAAGAAACTGAGGCTGAGAGGCAAAGTGAATCCTCCTAGTTCACACAGAGGAAAGTGGCAAATAAAGAGTTTGAACTGAGTCTGCCTATTCCATAGCCTGGGACGAAAATGTCTACTGCCTTGACTACTGCTTTGTGTGAGCATGTGTGCACGAGCCCTGGAGTGTGTGTGTGTGTGTGTTCAAATGCATGTGCATGTGAAGGTCCAAATACATGCCTGTGTCACAAATCACTACCATGTGTCCCTGCCCAAGGATGCCACACTCTGGGACCTGGCTTCAAGCAGTCCCCAAGCCCAGAAAGTCCCTACCTCCCAAAAGAAGGGATATATTTCTCTCCAAGGTGGCTGTTGTGCCCCCTCCTTTTCACTCTGCCCTCTCCTTGGGCCCTGACCTGACCCACCCCAGGTCCGTCTGTCCTGAACAGCGTCTCAGACTCTGGGTAGGTTGGGGAGGGACAGACTAGCCGGAGCTGCGGCTGGGCCAGTCCTCTTTGCTCCAGTGTCCCCTCCCTCCCATGAGGCTGTGACCAGGGGCCCAGAGGAGAGGGAGCTCCCAGCTAACTGCCACGTTCTCTGCTTTCCAATTTACAATCTAATATGGTCTTGCCACTGCAGAGTTGGGGGCTGGAGAGGTGATGAATGAGGCCTCTGCTCCTGTGTCACCTGCTGCACTCTACACCTTCCCCTGCAGCCCTGTGCTCCCCTCTCCTGTCTGCCTGCTGGCCCTGGGGACCCCAGCCCTGCCTGCCCACAGTTCCTCAGACTGGGCAGGTGGCACCAGAGCTGGGGGCCTGGAGTAGGGGTTAGGTGAGAGGGAGGGACTGACCTTGAGGTAGGGGCAGGAGTTGACCCCGGCCCCTGGGGTAGGATGGAAGGAATGGTCTTGGCATCACCCCCTCACCAGTCTGATAAATAACCAATCTGCTGTACCTCACCCTGCTTATGCCAGCTCCCAGGAATGTGGCCAGGGCAGAGTCCTAGGTAGGGCTGGAGCTGGGAACTGGGCTTCGTTCTCTCCCTGGAGGGGTTTCTGTCCATCAGCTCCTCCTGTCCATCTGCTAGCCCCAGGCCCCTTCTCCTACCTGCTATGTTAGCAGGCAGAGAATGAGGAGCTACCCACTGGCCCCAAGATGGGGGCGTGGAGCAAGTGGGCAGAGGTATGTGGCCCTGAGCTGGGTGCTCGGCTCACAGCCCTCCCCCTGTGCCAGACACTTCTACCACCACCATATGAGCAGCAGAGGCCATATTTCTCTGAGTGGAAAATCTTCGAAGTGTCAGCTGGGACAAGGAAGGATGTGGAGGCAGGAACTGCATTCTCCCTGGAGCCAGTACCAGGGTCAGCTCTGTCCAGTGCAGTGGTAAAGTTGGGGGACAAGGGTTGATCTAGGGAGGAATAGCATCCCCTCCATCCTTTGCCCTACTGCCTGGCTCCACATACCCACCAAAGACAGTCCTTCCTAGCCATGGAGCCCATCAAGACAGGGCAATGAGATGCCAGGGCTGGAGAGCAGGTTCCTTCTGGCCAGCATCTCTGGACTACTGCCCCCTCCCAGCCTCTGTCCTGAGGTTCAAAAGGCAACACCACTGAGGCTGTTCCAGCACATGTGTCCACTTCTGAGCTGAATCACCAGCCTGGCAGCCCCAAGCCTCTGTGGCCTTTGGGTCAGATGAAGGGGCTTGTTTTGTGCACCAGGACCAAAGTTACCTCCCTGACTTTGTGACCTTTGCCCTGTGGTTACTTTTGTCTGCTGCTTCTGGGAGGAGATGAAGTTGGAGAGCTTGGCTGTAAATGGAGGGGCCGTGAGCCCAGACCCCTGGGCTACCCTGATGCTGAGGTGAGTTCTGGCCACTCACTACCCTGGAGGTCCCTAGCGTGTCTATTCTTAGCTGTGGAAGCTGAGGAGCCTGGTGAGGCCTTATTAGAAGGCCTTGAGCATGGAGGGAGCTCTGCCACTGACAGGCTATGCGACCTTGGGGTTGCCCGGCCTCTCTGGGCCTGGCCAGTTTTTCATACAGTACTTGGTTACTGACTTTTGTTTTTTGTTTTGTTGTTGTTGTTTTTTCCTTTTTTGAGACGGAGTCTCACTCTGTCTCCCAGGCTGGAGTGCAGTGGCATAATCTTGGCTCACTGCAACCTCTGCCGCCCGGGTTCAAGCGATTCTCTTGCCTCAGCCTCCCGAGTAGCTGGGATTATAGGCGCCTGCCATCGCGCCTGGCTAATTTTTGTATTTTTATTAGAGACGAGATTTCACCGTGTTAGCCAGGATGGTCTCGATTTCGTGACCTCATGATCCACCCGCCTCAGCCTCCCAAAGTTCTGGGACTACAGGCACCCGCCACTGAGCCTGGCTAATTTTTGTATTTTTTAGTAGAGGCAGGGTTTCACCGTGTTAGCCAGGATGGTCTCGATCTCCTGACCTTGTGATCCACCCGCCTCGGCCTCCCAAAGTGCTGGGATTACAGGCGTGAGCCACCGCGCCCAGCCAACTTGCCACTTTTCTTTTGTGTGCGCTGGAGCCTGTCTTCTCATCTCCCTCTGCTGAGCATCTGGAGGGCTAGGCTGTGTGTATGTGTTTGTGTGTCTGTGTGTGTGCACATGTGTAAGTATGTAGATGTGTGAACATATTTGTGTGTGTGTCTCTGTGTGTGTGCGTGTATGTGGTGGCAGGGGTGCATGAGGTGAGGAATAGGAGTAGGGGATGGAAGTGTGAGAAGAGGGCCTGGAGAGAGCACTAAGGTTTCTGGGCAGCTGCTGTGTGCTAGACTCCATGCTGCCCTATCATCTACACCATCTGATTAATCCTCCCCATCCCACAGGTGGAGAAACAGGGTCTGAGAGCTGACGTGACCTGTGGCAGGTGGTCTAGCTGGGCCTGGGAGGCAGACCCTGGGGCATCCTTGTCCTGCTAAGCTCAAGAGACAGACAGAAGGACAGATGCAGGAACAAAAGACTTTGAAAGCAAAGATGGCCTGCGACCAGAGGACTCCCTCCTTGGTCTCTCAGTTCAGACCCCTTGAACTGCCCTACCGTACCTTCTCCCAGCTGGTGCGAGTTTCCAGAGCAGCTGTAGCAGTGGTGGTGGTGGGACCTAGGGTGAAGGCTCAAGAGTGTGGAAGGCAATGAGCTCTAATGGTGGTCTTTTGGCAGAGTTGAGCTGTAGTAGGGGCCTGAAGCTCCGCTGGGGAGTGCAAGGGCAGTACTGGAGGTCCCTGGGTGGGCCACCACCTCCAGGCGTGCCTCCCTCCTCTCCACATCCTGACACTACGAGCTCCTTTCTGCCTCTCCCAGCCTCTGTGTGGGAGACGCAGAAGCTCCAGCCTTATTTCCAAATGGCCTAGGGAGGAGTCACTGGAGGCCTGGGCTCTGCCCTTAGGGATTTGGAGAGGTTGTCAGGGCAGAGGGAGGGCAACCTGGGACCTCTCCCAGCCCCAGGCAGGTGGGATGAGCTTCACCTGCCCCAGCGTGTGGGCCCTGCACCTGTGGGGTATCCCAGGCACCTTTTGTTCTCCAAGGCCTTGTGGGCCTGAGGAGAAGGGGCCCCGCCTGCCCAGCACTCCAGCCCATGAGGCTGGCCTGGCCCTTCACTTCCCCAGCAAACCTGAGTGGGGGAGGGGAGGGGTGCAGAGCTGCTAAAAATAGCAGCAGCAGCTCCAGTTATGAGTCTCCTTGAGGGGTCAGTGGAGCCTAAGATTGGGGAGGAAGAGACTGGAATGGGCTGCAGGGAGGGAGTGAGACCAGCCTGAGCTGGGGCCTGCTGTACCTTATACTCAGGCCACAGTCCTAGGATGCAGGGACAGAGGGCACAGACATGCAGGGATATATGGACACAGACACTCAAGGACAGGTGAACAAGCCAGGCAGAAATGCACGTAGACATGACTACCAGCACATCTGGGGCTTCCTCTCCCCAGAACCTCAGGAACACCAGATGATCCCAGCTGCACGGCCCCCAGCCTCTCAGGCCTGTCCCTTGCCTCCACCTTGTTTTGACCTCCAAGGACCCTGCAGAGCTGGGTGTGTGGACACTTTGAGTTGAGAAGGCTAAGCCCACCTCCCTTGTCTCTTTCAGTCTCCTGTGTGTGCGGCTCTGTGTAGGAAAGGACCAGGGGTCACCAGAGGCAGCATCAGGGATAGAATTACAGCACAGACCAGAATTAGGACACCAAGTGGCTGTCGCCTCAGGGGCATCACTCGACCTGAGCAACAGGCTCTTTCTAGCCTGGCTGGCAGGCAGAGGGAGGCATGGGAAAGAAGTGATTGGACCCAGTAGGGCAGGACTGGGGCTCTGCCAGGAGATGGGTGGGAAGTGAGGGAAGGGGGCCAAGGGGATCTAGAGAAGTAAATGCATGGAGGACCGCTCTCATGCATGCCTTGTTTGATCCCACCTTCACACCTTTGCCCAGAGATGCCCCTTTTGCCAGGGGCTCTTTGGTCCACAAAATTGACTCCATCTCTTACCTTTCCTCTAACCAGCCAGAAAATAGGGCTTCATGACAGGAGGGGGCCTGCCAGCTGCTGGACCAGAGGTTTCAAATCACCAGCATATCTCTCTGCTAGAGGTAAACAATGTCTAAGACAATGTCCATCAGAGCAGCAAGCCAGGGCGAAGGCCTCAGAAGCACCCTGACCTTGGTCCCTCTGCATTGCTAGTCCCACCTTTTTGGACAGACCCGAACCAACTGGTGCTCACCCCCACCCCTGCCTCAGCAGTCCAGCCCTGGACTCCTGGGTTGTATGATTTAGGCCCTGCAGGGATGCCTGACAAATCAGCCTCTCCTGGTGATGGACATCTCTGGCTGTTTGAGGGGCCTCCTCTCAAGAGTTCTTGTGGTTTCTTCCCAGTAATCATCCCCCCACCCTGATTTCCTTTGATCTTGAGGCTGCTCCACAAAAGAGGTGGGGCAAGGACAGGCATCATGAATTCTCAAGGAAACTGAGGCATAGGGGTGTGACACAACTTGCCCAAGGTCACCCAGCCAGCAAAACCCAGCACTGGGTGTAAACCCTGCAGTCCTGACTCCCTGACCAGGCTTCTTCCTCTTATGTTCTTCTTTTAAGACTCCTCCCTCCTCCTTGAGCAGAACTTGGCTCCTCACACTGCCTGATGCCACCCTGCCCCCAACCCCAGGCTCTGGGACTCCTTAGGCACCTGCTGGCTGGTGGGACCCAGGCCAGACACTCAGCAGGTGGCTGCCTGGGGGACAAAGGAGTTGGGACTCAGCTGCTGAGCTGGGAGGAAGGGAGGGAGGGAAGGAGGGAGGGAGGGAGAAGCTATGGGGAGGGAGGAGGGATGGGGTTGGAAGTGGGGAGGAGAAGTGTCCGCTTTGGTGTCTTTAACAAGGAGCCACGAGCAAAGAGGGGTAAAACACATGCCCATGAGCATGGGGGGCACTCAGTGGTTTAGGCATTTTTCCACTGTGACCCCAAGTTCTGTCCTACCAGACTCTTGACCAGTTAGAGGGAGGGGCTTGAGGGTAGAGAGAAGAGCCTGTTGGGAGGGGGGATGGAGAGACTGAGAGAGATTCCAAAGTTGATGCCACAGTGTCAAGGTTCTGGCTGGCCCGGGGGACCCAGGGATAGGGAGGGAGGGCATGGGAAGGAGGGCATGGTGAGGAGAGATTCTGCAGCACATGCGATTTGGTGCTGCAGAATCCAAGTAGCGGGTGTCCCCCTTCTTTCCCCACCACAAATTCATGATGCTTGTCCTGTTCCAGCTCTTTAATGGAACGGCATCAGGATCAAAGGAAATCAGGGGGGTGGTGACTGGGAAGAAACTAGAAGCCCCCCCACCCCTTGAGAGGAGGGTCCTCCAACAGCCAGAGCTGTCCAGTGGCAGGAGAAGCCCTGTACCTGCTCTTCAGGGGCACACCTGACCCGCCAGAGATAGGAAGGGTTTTGATGAAGGGCACCCATCATGGATTGGCCCAGGGACCCCAGAGACAAACTCTTTTGCTACAAATGAGAAACTGAGGCCTTGAGCAGTTCCTGGCCAGGAGTCTCCTGTCCTTCTGGAGGCCAGAGTAGTTGGATCATATAGATGCTGTTTGTCATTTCATCTGTATCTCATTCTATTAAAATCAGAGGGTTGCTAGTCTAACTGGAAAGAGAGTCACAACTGAGCTCATTAAAAAGGCAGCTCCACTCTAAACTGAGTTCCTTAAGGGGAGGGATTATGTTGTATTCCTGCCGATCAACGCACCTGGTAGGTGTTGAATAGAGGGTTGTTGAATGGAGACTGGATGGATGGATGGATGGAGGATGGACAAGCTAAGTTCTGTTGGTGTTTGGGAAACAGAGAGAGCCGTCCGGGCTGGGTGATCAGGAAAAGAGGGGATGGGAGAATTGAAATAAGCAGAAGAACCCAGGATGGCATTCCAGGTATGAAAAAATGGCTGAGCAAAACTGTAGGGGATGAGTGAAACAAGGCACGCACAGGGTCTAGGATTCACCCTAGCATCCTCACGGCATCTCCCCACTGACCCCTTCATTCAGTCCCTGCTCATCTCCTGGCAGAGCCCCTTGTTCCAGATGGGCCCAGCCAGGACTTCCCACCCCACCCCCTCCCTCCTGCCAGACTGCCTGCCAGCAAGGCTGCAGGCTCTGCCGCCTGAGACCCAGAGACCCGGATTGTTGTTGGAGAATCGGCAGGTTTGTGGATTGTTGTTGGAAAAGCCGCAGGTTTGTTTGCTCTGGAACCCGCGGAGAAATCCCAACAATCAATGGCCAACAACACTCTGCCTGCCGCTGCAGCATCGATCCTCCCCTCCCACTTCTGGCGGTTTGGGCAGCAGGTAGCCAGGTGGAAGGAAGCTGGGGCAGGGTTGGGCCTTCCCACCTAGGGGCTGGGCCTCAGCGGAGGCTGAAGGGGAGAGGTAGGGAAGCCCAGGATGCCAGGACAGGAGTGACTGGTCCTCTCATTCACAAAGCCCTCAAAGGATTGGAGAGTAAGAGCCACCCCAAATCACTCTGCTCTGGCCCAGCAGTTTAGCGACCATAGTTAACCTGACTCCCAGCGCCTTGCTCTTTCCTGGCCTCCAAATGTTGGAAAGGATGTTTTATTCCTTTGCCATTAAGGACTGAGAAGCATCTATCATCATCAGAAATGTGCTAGAAGAAAGTGAGGGGCTGTTTATGTCTTGGGTCTATCTGACAACATGGGTTTCAACTTGATTAATAAAAGACAGATAATAACTTCTATCTCATAGAGATGATAAGGGAACTAAATGAGCTAATGTATACAAAGCAATTTGTATGGTGCCTGGCACGTAGTTGGTACCAAATAAATGTTTGCTATTATTGTTGCTATTATTATTATTTGGATAGTGATACTCTGCTGGGTTCCCATCTGCCTGTAGTGAAACTCTCCCCTATACCAGGAAAGTGGACACAGTGCTAGCTGAAGCCGGGTTTTGTGAAATGGGCAGACACTTTGGAGTAGCTTTACTACTTATTGGCTGTGCAGCCTCAGGGTAAGTAACTTAATCTCTTCAAAACTCAGTTTTTCCATGTGTAAAATGGGAACAACTAATCTCTTACTGTCAGTACTAAATAGAAAAGTCATGTGAAAGGCTTGACCAGTGAAGGCTAGGCCCCTAGGGATTCTGGGCAGGCCTCGCACCTCAGTATATGTCTATGGAATGAATGAATGAATGATGGATGGATGGATGGGTAGATATACCCCAGGGACTGCTCTTTTAGGAGCTGTGGATCTTAATTATTATGGTTCTGGATGATTCTTAGGCCTCCACCTCTCCATTAAAGGGCATGTAGGCTCATAGCTGCTCCCAAAGATTCATGTTGGTCCCTGTAAGCTATGTGAGAGTGTCTGAAGCTGGGAGATGGATGAGGGGGCTGTGGAGCCAGATGACATGGATTCATCCTTCCCTTACCTCTCAGTGCCAGCCAAGTCCATATGGGGCATCCCTCTCAGCAATTAGGGGTAGTGGGTGGGTGCTTAGGGTGGCTGTTATGGGAGGGGGTCAGGAAGCCTGGGCTTTACCTCTGCCAGTGTCCACCTGTGCAACTCTCATTAATTTATTCAACATGTATTTAATGTCTGCCGTGTGCTAGACTCTGTGCCACTGGGGACACAAGGAGTGGTGGCACTAAGGGGTGACTGGGGAGAGGCTTCAGCCCATGCAGAATGGCCGTCAGCACACTTCCCCGGAGCCACCTCAGGCTGATGGCGTGACAGCTTAATTTGCAGAAGGAAAAAACGAAGTAAAGGCTATAATTTACAGTTGGGATAATTGGCCAACGTTAGCAAAGGAAAAAATTCTAACATACAATCTATGTAAAAATAGCGTGCTTGCTACGCAAACTCAGCTTCAAGATTCGGTCGCAGCTGCCATAGGCCCGCCTCGCCTTTCTAACCAAGCAACTGACCCTAAACTTCTCCGGAACAGGAATTCTAGAGCTTCCCCAAGACATAGCAGGTGAACAAAACAGACTTGGGATCATCTTTGCTGAGTTTAGTTTTGCTGCTGGAGCATCAAGCAATCAGGGACTTGTGACCCAGCAAGACGGAGACCTGGATGGGGGAAGCCAAGGAATGGTGAGAGCACAGAGGAGTCCTCTGACCCAGGCTGGAGGACGGGCGAGGCTCCCCTGAGGAACCATATAGTAGACGCCCCTTAAATATGTACTGAAGAATTACAGGAAGTGCCAGCTAAGCTAATACTTGAAGCATGAGGTACAGTGAGCCAGACTGGCCCAGGAGGGGAAAGGAATTTCAGGCAGAAAGGCTGATAAGAGCCCAGAAGCTGTTGAGAACTTGGTTCATTTGACTTGGCTAATTTGGAAAACTGAAGCTAAAACTCCTTTGGCCTGGCTGGGTGGGTTGGCTTCCCAGAATTGCTGCTTCCTGTTGGAATTGGTCTTGGAGACCCCCTAGTGCCTGCTTCCCACCACCCAGCTGCAGACCAGTGCTGGCAGCATAGTCTCCTCCGGAAGCCTCTTCCATATAGAACCCGGCTCCTCCTCCCTGAGAATAAGTCAGTAAGCTGGGGACCCAGAAATCTGCATGACTTGTCAAGAACTTTGAGGCTCTCCTGTGCTATAAGGCATGGCAATCTTACATTGAAGGCTCCAGAGAGTGGAGAGCCAGAGAGGGCAGGGGTATACGTGAGATCACATGGGAGCCTGGGCTCTTAACTACCTGCACTGAGAAGTCCCTTCACTAGTGTAACCCTTGCCTAATAGGCCTTTTTCTGTACTCTCTTTCTTCTTTTTTTTTTTGATGGGGGTAGGGGTGGGGTTGGTAGAATACTGAGCCCTGACAGCTCTGCCCAAGTGGGGGCACAGCATTCCTGAGCTGATCCCAGTCTGGCAGATGGGGCTTGATAGGGCTAAGATAGGTGGGGACAAGGAGCAGAGGAAGCTGGAGGGCCTGGAACTGGATGGATGGAGGGGCTAAGGAAGCAGGCTTTCTGATATGCCCCCCATATTTAGGCAGGTGTAGTAGTACTGGTGGGGAATGGAAGCTCAGTTTCTAATTAAGCCCAGCCCTTGTGTCTCCTTGCTCTCCATTAGTGCCCCACAGTGTCCCCAAGGCATTTTAAGCTGCCACCCTGCTGAGGAGGCCGGGAAGGCTGCCAGGGCCTGCCAAGCTTAGACCTATGAGGAGCAAAAAGCCAGCTCAGGCTTCTCCTGTCCACGGCAGTCTCTGGGTCCTCCAGCCTCCTCAGAAGCCTGGGGCCAGTGGGCAGGGGTGTGCTGCTGCCTGCCATGGTCAACCTCTGGGGTTCTGAACAGAATCTGGACTGTCTCCCATGCGGCCTTGTCCTCAGTACCACTTCCTGATCCTGAAGTGCCAGGCTGAGGACAAGGAGCAGGACCTAGTATTGGTTTCAGCCGCAGCCCCCAGACTCAGGGATGTGCTGTTAGAATCCAGCACCTACCAAGGAGTCTGCAGGAAGCAGCAATTACCATTTTGGGTTAAGGCAGCCCTGGTTTGTTAACCCTTGCAGCACTGGAGCTCCTGGAAGCCGAGTCGTCCTTCCTCTCTTTTCTCCTCCGGATCTTCCCTCCCAGACATCATCCCTCAGTTCTTGGCAGAGTGAGCAACCCAGACTTGCCATCCCCAGGCTCCCTCTATCACCACATTCTCAAGTGGAGCCCAGAGAGGTGGAGCAGCAGGTCCAAGGTCACACAGCCATGGAGGCGGACTCCATTCCCGAGACCCAACATTACCCCAGTCTCAGTGGCTTCCACCTTCACAATCTCTCTAGGCCACATTCACACATGCAGAGTTTAATTAACTTTATTGATATTCAGAAATTAGGAGAATGACTAAAGGTAATTGCTCATTAAAAATCATTAAACTGACACAGCAGGCTCGGCATACGCAGCCCCTTCCACACCGCCTTCTTCCTTCACTGTGGCTGGATCGCCCAGGCACCCCACACAGCTTGGGAAGATATCCCGTGACCCAAGGCGCCCCTGGTGCCTGACGCCAATTGAGCCTCGGAGGCTGCAGAAGGGAATAGGGGACTGAGCATGTGAGGTTGGGCCAGGCCCAGCACGATCTCACCCTACCTCCGTAGCCTCAGCACACCAGGCCTCCTGAGGCATCTGGGCCGTGCCTGGTTACATCCTGCAGCCTGCATCCCGCCTATGAGCAAAGCTCTGAGGGCCTCATCAGAGAGGTGGCAGGGCCGAAAGGCTGAGGGATGCACTCCTCTGGCTGAAAAGGCTTATAGCCCAAGGCCTTTGCTCCTTTAGGCTTGCCTTCACAAAGCTAAAGTGCCCAGGGACCCTGGGATGGCCAAATGTGCTGCTCCTCAGTGAGATGACTCACTATCCCAATGTCTGGGAACTCCAGCCCAGCTGAGGAGAGAGGAGCCTCTGGTCACCCAACTCTGACATCCCAGCCCTCTCACCCTCAGGCTTGGCACTTCAGGGCTGCTGCTGCTTCTCCCTTGGGGAGTGAAAATAAAGGTCTTTCCCAACAGCCAGACTCCTACCCCACATATCTCATGGGCACTGGAGATCCTGATAGTCGGGAAGGGACACTGCCCAGGGACACACAGACTTAAGGCCACAGAGTGAGCAGGCTCCTCCTAATACCCACACCCACATCCCAATCAGGGCTGGTCGGATCCCTGGTCACACCAGCCTTCCTTCTGGATTCCCATAGTCTCACTCTAGCCCTTCAGGGAGCTCTCTGGCTGAGGCTGCACCCACACACTAGTGGCCTCACACGGTCCTCACACCTGTTCACTGCTGACCCCTCACCCAAGGTTTGGACCACCTGAAGTGCAGACACACTGGGACTGGCTCCTCTAGGCATGCAGGGCCCTGATTACTCTCACATTCAGACTCACAGACTCACACACAAGGCCTTGACTACTTGCCAGGGGACAGGGCCCTGTGCCCCGGGGGAGCTGTCCAGCGCCAGGACCCATCAGGACCCAAGATAGGTTCGGAATTCTTAGGGACATTCTCAGGCAGCTGGGCAGGGATTCATGCTTCTCCTTCCTGGTTTCCGTCGCTGGGGTGGGGCTTGCAGGACTCTTTCCCTCTCCCCAAAAGTGAGCACATGGTTTCAAGTTCTGGGCACTGCCGGAGACCCAGCGTGGGCAGACGGGTGGTGGGGCGAGGACACTGGGCTGTGTGCAAGTGGAGCTACAGGCTCAGAAAAAGGCTTCTGCGTCTCTGGGGCCGCAGTTTTTCTTCCTGGATGAAGAAAACTGCCATCCAGCGGCCCAGCCTGTCCCTGGCTGCGCTGCCCTGACCTCGGCAGCGGCCTGAAAAGATCGAGCAGGAAAACTCCCACCCTCACACTTCTCCACATCAGACGCTTCAAACCATATGGCAAGGGACGGCAGGTCTCAACTCCAAGTGAGGTTCTGCCGACGACCCTACCAGCCGACTGGCTGCAGCGGGAGAAGGACGTGGGTGCCAGTAGCTTCCATGAGAGCTTGTTTGAGCCTGGACGGCAGGTCCAGACAAGACTCTTCCCAGAGGCACGGAACCCCTATCCTCTCCCCAACACTCCCTTGCCACTCACACCATTGCCAAGCTTCCCTCTACTCCAGACCGATGAAGTTGGGGACCAGACTCCTAGAGGGGGCGCGGGGATTCTCAGGGTGTGGGGAACAGGTCCTCCAGAGACAAATCTGCCGCGCAGGTGGGGAGTGGATCGGGGCCAGGCAGGAAGGCAGAGCTCGGGGCAGTGGTGTGTGTATGCGTGTGTGTGTCTGTGTGTGTGTGTATGTGTGTGTACAAGGAAAAGACTTTGGGGAGGACAGAGTCTCTATCCCAGGATCTCCGCTGCTGCAGCCCAGGGCAGAGCTAGGAGCTAGATAGGGGGCCCAGGCCCTCGGAGTTTCTCTCTAGAATTGTGCTCTAGGTCCCGACTCTGGCTTGACAGCGCCAAGGCACGGGGAGGTAAGGGAGGTCCCAACCCCGGGTCCGGCCGCCATCCGGCCCAGTCTCCCCGCAATAAGAACACGAGAGGCCCCGGAACCGGCGGCAAAGTCGAGCGAAGTTTGGCAGGCGGCAGGGGAAGCGGGACCGCGGGTCGCCAGCTGGACCGTCCCGACTCACTGCCCTGCGCCCCCCCCGGCACGCGCCCCGGCGCCCTGAGACGCCTAGAGTGTGGCGAGGTAGCGCGCGGGTGAGCGCGTGTATGCGGGGAGTGGGTGGCGTGATGAATTGCAGCAGAGAAATCCCATTAGATCTGGGGAGATGATTAAAGGCGAGGTCTCGGCCGGGCGCGAATGGCGGGAGCCGCGGCAGCTTCCCGCCTGCGAAGCCCGCGAAGCCCGCGCCCCGCCCGGCTTGGCCGGCGCCGGGGGCAGCGCAGCCGGCGGGGCGCGGTGCTTGGACTGGGCAGCCAGATGCCCGAAGCTGGGCACCAGGTCTCCCTTCCCACCTCTGGGGCCCCGCTCCCGCCCCCGTCCTGCCGCCGAACGCCGGAGTCCCTTACCGTGAGCTAGGAGCGCCAGCAGCGAGGGCAGAAGCAGCAGGGCTGCCGGGCGCATGGTGCTGGTTGCGGCCGCGCCCCGGGCTGGGACCGCGGCGGGAGGGCGGGGGGCTTGGTGGGGCTTGGGTGCGTGGGCAGAGCCAGGTCCGGCCGGGGAGAGGGAACGGGGCCGCCGCCGTCACCGCCACTGCCGCCGCCAGCGCCTGACAGAATCAGCACCACGGCCAGCGCCTGGCGTCGGCGCCGGGGATCGCCGCGCCGGGCTGGGGGCGGGGGCGCGGGAGGAGCTGCTTACCGTAAAGTCTCAAGCAAAGGCGCAGAGACCCAGGGGCAGGAACCCAGGCTCCCGAGCCACGGAGACTGCCCTACTCATGTGCGCACACGGCCCCTGCCCTTCTGCGCTGCCCACACCCAGTCAAGCATGCCACTCTCTCTACCGTTAACAACCTGCCAAGGAGGTGGATTGTCTTCTGATTCTCCATGAGAAAGAGCAACACCTTCCCCACCCCTCTCCACCCAATCCTGGTACCTGAGGGCATCAAGGGTGACCTGGGAAGACATCCGAGAGTGAGGCAGCTGGTGAGGCTCGTGTGCCCTTGTGGCAGTTCCGTCTTGGGCCGATAATGAAGATGGCTTTTGAGCGTACAAAGGACAATAAATTATTACTTTGTGCTCAATAAATGCCAGGGCTCCAGGCAGCTGCATCAGCAGCAAACTGTGCTCACAGAAAAGCTTAATTATCCTGATATTATAGTTAAAAGCCAGTGGCATTCGCGTCTTGGGGAGATATTCTTCACTTGGCAGGAGGCAACCTGGGCCAAGCTGTGGGCAGCTGAAGGTAGTATCCTGGGTCCCCATGTAGCCCTGGATCTCCAGGACTCTGCCTTGGCCCCTGTGCAGGACGAGAGAAGCCACAATGACAGTCAGTACAGACCCTTCATGCCATCTATGCCCAGGTTTCTGGAACTGGTGGAGAAAATGGGATAGGCATGAGACAGGGTTTCCTAGAGCTGTTTTATTTTATTTTATTATTGTTTTTAGAGACAGGGTCTCTGTTGCTTAGGCTGGAAATGCAGTGGCACAATTATATTAATAGCTCACTGTAACCTCAAACTCCTGGGCTCAAGAGGTCCTCCCACTTCAGCCTTTTGAGTAGTTAGGACTACAAGCATGCGCCACCAAGTCCGGCTAATTTTTAAATTTTTTGTAGATATAAGGTCTCACTATGTTGCCCAGAATGGTCTTGAACTCCTGGCCTCAAGTGATCCTCTTGTCTTGGCCTCCCAAAGTGCTGGGATTAAAGGCGTGAGCCACTGTGCCCTACGACTGTTTTAGATAGAAACTTGAAGGAGGCCCAAGGGAGTAGGCTGTACTATTAAAGGCATGGAAAAATAACTTTCCAGGGCCCTGCTTGGGCTGAGGAGCCCCAGTGAGTCACAGGACAGCAAGGGGGAAGTCACAACTGTGCCATCCTGAGGCTCCTCTTTAAAGGCAGGGGCTCATGGATGGGCTCACTTGAGGAGCTTTAATGGGTACAATGGGACAGGATCCTATGGCTGATATTATTATTCCCTGTAGAGGAATAGGAGGGCTGAACTCCCTATTGCCCCTGGGAGAAGGGCAGTTTTTTGTTTAGTTCTTTTCTTTTCTTACTTTTTTTTTTTTTTTTTTTTTAGACGGAGTCTGCACTGTTGCCTAGGCTGGAGTGCAGTGCCGCGATCTCAGCTCATTGCAAGCTCCGCCTCCTGGGTTCACGCCATTCTTCTGCCTCAGCCTCCCCAGTAGCTGCGACTACAGGCGCCTGCCACCATGCCCGGCTATTTTTTTTTTTTTTTTTTTTTTTTGTATTTTTAGTAGAGACGGGGTTTCACCGTGTTAGCCAGGATGGTCTTGATCTCCTGACCTCGTGATCCGCCTGCCTCAGCCTCCCAAAGTGCTGGGATTACAGGCGTGAGCCACCGCACCTGGCCTTGTTTAGTTCTTTTCATATGAATTTGGCTCCTCTCCAAAGCTTCCAGACTCCAGTCATTGTCCAATGCCCTTCCTGACCTCATCCTGGAAGCAGGTGGTGAAATTTCTGCTCAGGTTCCTTAGTGTTTTGGTCCTCTTGGCCAGAGTCTCCCAACTCTGCTGGTTGGATTCTCTCCAGACCCTCTTCTTGTGGGCTCTGGGGAGCTGTGATGACTGCTGTAAAGAATCCCAGGCAGCAGGCAGATGGCATGTGGAATTAGCAATACGCTGGGATTTCTGGACAGTTGTTTTGAGAAGCTAAGGAAAAGGAGGGCAGTAGCAGGAGGATGGCAGGAAGAACGAGGAGTCAATGAAAGAATCAGGGGTGAGGAGAGGAAACCAGGAAAGAAGGTGCAAGACGGGAGGCAGAAAGAGAGTTGCCAACAGGGGAAGGGAAGAGGCACAGAGGTAGAAGAAGAGGTGGCTGAGGGAAGTTTAGGGAAATGCTGGCAAATGTCATGAGATTCCTCCTTTCCTCCTTGAAAGTATTCCTGGGCTCCTCTAGTATTCCTGGTCCCTCATGACTAGGCAGCTTGGGCAAGGGGAATGAGTCATGACCTAGCGATGAACCTTGTATGCCAGGATGATCATGGGGAGTTGGTGGCAGTCTTGTCTGACTCTTTTAGCAACAGGGCTCCTTAATGCGCTGGGCACTATGCACATAAAGAAGGAGAAGAGAAGCCATCCTGGAACTTGCCATATCACCTTCCCTATGGCCTGAACTAACCTAGAGGGTCTAATAGAGACTACAAGTCCCAGAATACAGCACTGCACCTTGAGCTCAGAAGATGGGCTTGTACTGCATGATGGGCATGACAATGCACCAGGGCTGTCCCTCCCTCCTAAAGGCAGTCAACATAGCCTTTGTGCAGTGGGTTCCTAGGCAGGTTGAGGCAGAGCCTAGGCCAAACTGGGAAACAGCAGAGCTTTTGTCAGGTGCCCTCTGTCATGCCCTCCAAGGGACTTGTCCTAACCCGACCTTGATATTACCTACAAATTGAGAACAATAAAATGCCCAAGGGGACAATCAGCTGTATACAGGGCTGGCAGGCTTATAGTCTACTCAGTTCATAGGCACCTTAGAAAGTGGCATTCTGGGTGGATTTTCAAGGCTCCCCTCACTGCTCTCACTTTTCCTGTTCTCTGCATCCCCCACCTGGCTTTTTGCTCCCAGAGAACCCTGGGCTTCCCCTGTCTGTGTAATTGCTTGCTTAATTGTCTGTCTTCTCTACTAGTTGTTGACTTTGCGAAGGCACAGACCACCTCTGTCTCATCTACCCACAATCTAGCTCAGTGGCTGGCACACAGTAGATGTTCAATAAATATTTGTGACTAAGCGACGGGGATGAGGAGTGTCTAAAGCCCAAGGCCGGTCATTGGTGCCAAATGAGTGCTGTGAGATAATGAAGAAGAGGACAATTGTTTCTTTTGGGGATGAGGCAAGGTCGGTGATATCTTCACACAATGAATGGGTGAAACCAAGTTGAATATGTTTTTAAAAATTAATTAATTAATTTTTGAGACAGAGTCTCACTGTGTTTTCCAGGCTGGGATACAGTGGTGTGATCAGGGCTCACTGCAGCCTCGACCTCCTGGGCTGAAGTGATTCTCCCATCTCAGCCTCCTGAATAACTGGGACCACAGGTGTGCACTAACATGCCCGGCTAATTTTTTACTTTTTTGTAGAGATGAGGTCTCCCTATGTTGTCCAGGCTAGTCTCGAACTCCTGGGCTCAAGTGATCCTCTCTCTTTGGCCTCCCAAAGGACTGGGATTACAGGCATGAACCACTGCCCCAGCCCAAATACGTTTTATGATTCAGTGGAGAGGGAGAGGGAAGACATTCAAAGTTGGGGAGTGTGGTTTATGCAGAGGCACAGTGGTGGAAAACGCAAGCTAGTCTGGAGTCAGTGAGAAGCCTGGTTCTGCTCGAGCAGAGTCCCTGCTGGGACGTAGGAGAAAGGGCTGGAGTAGGCTGGGGCCTGGTTGTGAGAGGCTTTGTGGTCACCGGAGCTGAAGGACATCCTTGGTGGCAACACTGAAGGGATTACCCCATCACAAAGATATTTGCACTGAAACAGAGCAGTCTGGCATCATTAAGGTATGTTTTCAAGCACTATGGCAAGTGGTAGGAACTGTGGGGTTCACTGCTGACTCAGAAGCCAGGGGGTGGGGTGTGTGTCTGAGCTACAGTGACTGAATTAGGATTGAGAGCCCAGAGAGAAGGAAGAAGGGGCTCTTCAATCCCAGAGACCCCAAGCCCTGTCCAGACAAAGTCAGACATACTTACAGCCCCTATCCTTGGAGAAGCCAGTTTCACTTCCCCAGTTCCTGTAGGATCACAAGCACATTGGTGACTTATTTTGAAGTCTCCGCTGAGATGACACTTGCTTTCTGTGCAAGAGGAGGAGAAAATTACTCTCTTCTAAGACAGCTTTCAAACCAGAGCTATATCTTTTGCGGAGCTAAAGGGGTTTTGGGGTTTCAGGGAGGCAAGGGCAGGGGCTGCCACCTCACTCCAGAGGCTCCCAGGGGTACAGAGCTGCCTGCTTACCTCAACTCACTTCGTGGAGCAGGCTTGCAGACTTTGCAGTGCCTGGAACAGTCAGGGATGCTAGTGCTCCAGCCAGTGCTCCCTGCATTACCCAAAGTCAACCCACTGAATTTAGGGGCAGAATGAGGGCCCTGCTCTGATAAATGGAGAGCCCTGGCTCTGGGCATTTGTTTCTGCTCCAGGAGCTGGACCAGATTGGCTGTAGGAAGAGCCCAGAGTAGATGGAGACAGCAGCAGAAAGTGGTTTGATGTGAGCTACTTTCCATCTCCAAACAGAGGCCTCCACCCCCAGCTGAGGCCTTTGATCCTCCACAGCTCCATAAATGTTTAATGCCACCGGCTGGGCAGAAATGAGGCAGGTGCTGAAACAGGGAGACTGGGGATAGGACTTAAGATGTAGAATGTTGGCTAGATTATTTTCACATTGGAACTCTGGGATGGATGAGAGGAGGCTTTTCCCCATCATGTGGCAGGAGAAGTCCCAGGATTCAAATTTGTGGCACTAATAAAGAAACTCTTTGAAAACCACCAAGGGGCTGAAAATAAAATGAATAATCAATTGCAAAAGCCCAATCTCTGGTTTGATTGAAGGAGAAAGATGGAAAGTTAAATGACAATCAAATGCAAATACAGCTCAACAAACACCACAGCAATTACCAGGCGCAGGAACCACATGGTGGTTGCAGGCAGCGGGGGTTGGCAATTTGGAAGCCTGAGCCTGTGCAGAGGTGATGGGCAAGGGGCCATTTTAATGGACAGTTAAATAGATGCAGAAAACCCTGCATCTACTTTGCATACACTGCTGATGAGTGGGGAGCCGGAATTCTGGCATACAGAGGGAGGTTGTGCTACCTTCCGTGGCTGCCTCTGTATCATTTTAGGAGGCCCTGAGTGCCTGCAGTGGGGTAAGGCCAGAGTGAGCACCAGATCAGATGATCAGGGAGAAGGCTGTACCAGTCTCATTGGATTCTTCACACCAGCTGGTGCTGATGGTTCAGGGGTTGAAGCTGAAAGAAGCCCGTGGGGTCCTTCACAAAGGACTCAAGGTGCTGGCCTTCCAACAGCCACTGTAAGAGTGGCTTTCTCCTCTAGATTTGCATAATGCTTTGCATCTCATTTGAATGCTATTAATTTGGTGTCAGTCTAGGTTGGCATGGTGTAGGAAAGAGAACAGCTGGCCTTCTCCAACTCCTCTGTACCCCAGAGCTTATTCTAAGCATAGCCTTCTGCAACTGGGGGGCATGAGGTCTCCACTTTCACCATCCCCTTCATGTTCCCTGACACTTAGAGAGTCTCTTAGTGAAGCCAGTTCCTAAAAGCCAAGGTTGCCTGGCATTGTGGCCACGAGCAGGGTTATGTGGAAGGAAAAAGAAAGGGTTCCCCAAGGTCACTCTCACCAGACCCAGAGACACCATGGGAGGATGCTGGGGGCCTTTGTCATTCCAAGCAATCAAGGCAGCTTGGCTTGGAAAGGGTCCAAAGATAATAACCAAGAGAGGGAAGGAACAAAGACAGGCAATAATCCCGGAGAAATATAGAGGGCTCTAGAAATAAAATCCTCTGAACTCAATATTTCTAGTGCTTGAACTTACATAAAATACATCTGTCCAGAGGCATTGGGTTTATGGTGCTGCTCTGGGGCTGGGAACCTGGTGCCAGGTTGATGGTCATGTGATGAGAAAGTGGGTCACCAGGTGGGGTGAATTCCTGAGAAAGAGGGAAGAGGCCACGGGTGCATCTTGTGGGTTGCCCCTGGCAGGTGGGCACCGGGAAGCTACAACGAGATGTTGATGATTTATTTGATTGAAGAGGAAGAGAAGTGCATTCCATGCAGAGGGAACAGCATGTACATGGGTAGGCATGACTAAGAAATGGTTAGTGGCACTGGATGGCAGCAAACAAGAATTGTGGTGTGGGATGTAGCTAGAGAGCTGGTGTGTAGCAAAGCTTAGTGGCTGGTACGAAATATCTAGGAGCCCTACCTGCCCACCCATCTGTCCATTTATTCATTCATCCTTCACCCTACTACCTCTCAATTCATTCATCACCCACTCATTCATTTACTGAATGAGTGAGCACTTATTGAGCACTGTGTGTATGCCAGGACCTGAACTAGCTACTGGAGAGGGAGAGCCCTCAAGGAGTGCTCAGATCAGGGAGGGGAAACAGCCCCAACACCCTGTAACACAGCATGTTTATCTCCACAAGTTACTTAAACAAGGCTCTGGAAGCCCTAGAGGCCAAGTCTCCCATGCTTCAAGCTTCCCAAGGCAAGGGTCCTTCATTACCTCCAGGGAGATCTTCCAGTCACACAGATCCTCCTGGCATCTAATACTATTCCTTCCTGCTACAAAAGCAGCCCACTTCTTATAGCCCCAGAATGGTGGGGAGTGTTTCTGATGTTCCTTCTCATTAACCGTTTATTTGGGGCTTAGAGGCATCACAGTCTCAGGAGAACCCAGGGGAAGTGATATGAGAGCATGGTCAAGTTTCCCTTAGACATCATAACCCAGACTTGGATACACTTCTAGCCACTTCCTTTCTTGGGCATGAAAATAGGACAGAAATTCCCAATGTCCCTTAATTCTAGCATATTCCCTCCCCCACTCCTCCTTGAACTACTTGTCCTCTATTTGTGACATCACAATGGTCTCTATGGCAACTGATTGTGAGGTCACCAGTCCTTAAAGCAACAGAATCTGTGGGTCCAGACAATGGCCTGCAAGAGAAAGGAAGAATACAAAATGGAAGCCTGGGATAGAGATCATCTCTTGGGAAAAGGGGAGGCCACCCAAGGCCTATCGGCGGGAGGGCTTCACTTCTCAACCCATCTGCACTAGGGCTGCATTCGGAGTAGGCAAGAGCAAGGCCTGCTAGAAAGGGACTGCTCATCAAGAAACTGAGGGAGGCTGGGTGCGGTGGCTCATGCCTGTAATTCCAGCACTTTGGAAACCAGAGGCGGGTAGATCACCTGAGGTCAGGAGTTTGAGACCAGTCTGGCCAACATGACAAAACCCCGTCTCTACTAAAAATACAAAAATTAGCCGGGTGTGGTAGTGCACACCTGTAGTCTCAGCTACTCAGGAGGCTGAGGCAGGATAATCGCTTGAACCTGAGAGGTGGAGGCTGTGGTGAGCCAAGATCATGCCACTGCACTCCAGCCTGGGCAAAAGAGCAAGACTCTTTCAAAAAAAAAAAAAAAAAAAAAAAAGAAAAAGAAAAAAGAAAAAAAGAAGCTGAGGGCTGAGGGTCATCCTGAGCATTGGCTAGACTTCAACGGCAGGCCTGAGTTCAAATCATCCCAGCCTAATGTTTGCCTTGGGCAAGTTTCGGAATCTCCATTTCTTTACCTATGAAAGGAAAATGATGCCACTTGCCTTTCAGAAAAGTATTCAGTGAGATAACCTGTTGGAGAGCTTGGCACATAGTAGATGCTTGTTTCTATCTACTTGTACTTGTTTCTGTTTCTTTTTCTATCCCCTCAGCCCTTAAGACTAGGGTCTTGCATATTATATGTGCCTTATTAATGTCTGCGATTGTAAGTGCACTGTAAGTACAGGGTGAGGGCTAGAGGGCAATGTTTAGAGCAGGGGAAGTCAATGGACCTGGATTCAAATCCTCACTCTGCTACTCGCTAGCTGTAAGTCTTTGAGCAAATCACTTTTCTGTTCCTTGGTTTCCTAACTGTAAAATGGGAGATAGCAATATTGTTGTCTTCGTAGGGTTGATTAGGACTAAATGAGAGCCTGCAAATAAATAGCAGAGCTTGGCGCACACGAGTTGCACAATACTTAAACTTGAGTGAGGCTGTTTCTGCACGCGCTGCACAGTTTCTCTTCACCATCAGTTTTCAGGAAATGTGAGTTAATCGGTGGGGTGTCCAGAACTGGAGAGTGGATGAACCTCAAGAGAGGGCCATAGGACGGCAGTCTCTCCCCGAAGGGGGTGACCGCTCACTTTCTGGATTCTCCCTAGGTGGACACCCAGCTCATACCAGTCACAGGAGCTGGGTGCTCCTTGAAGTCAGAGTGAGCTGTGTCTCCCTCATCTATGAAGCCCAGACCAGGGCCTGACACATGGCACAGGTTGAGCAACAGTTAAGGTGAACTGAGTTAGAGGATGCCTTAATAATATACTGGCTAACATATATTCTGTGCATATTCTGTGCCAGGCTCTGTTCTAAGCATTTTACATTTTGATCCTCACAACAACCTATGAGCTAGATATTATCCCTTTTTAAAATGCAGAAACAGGCTAAGTAACTTGCCCAAAGTCACACAGCTAGTAAACAATGACGGAGCTGGGATTTGAACCGAGGCTACCTGGCTCTAGAACCTATGTTCCCTTTTTTTTTTTTTTTTTAAGACAGAATCTCGCTCTGTCGCCCAGGCTGGAGTGCAGTGGCGCAGTGGCGCGATCTCGGCTCACTGCAAGCTCCGCCTCCCGGGTTCACGCCATTCTCCTGCCTCAGCCTCCGAGTAGCTGGGACTACAGGCACCGGCCACCACGCCCGGCTAAATTTTTGTATTTTTAGTAGAGACGGGGTTTCACCGTGTTAGTCAGGATGGTCTCAATCTCCTAGCTTCGTGATCCACCCGCCTAGGCCTCCCAAAGTGCTGGGATTACAGGCATGAACCACCGCGCCCGGCCGGAACCTGTGTTCTTAACTCCCACATTACCCGCAGCCCCGTGGGCTGGGTCCATCCATTTTGCCATATCTGCCACCACGAATTTCCTCCCCCAGCTCTCCCACTTGCCCCTATCTTCTCCCAGCTGAGCCCAGGCCCAGTGCAGCTCAAAGAATGGAAATTCTCTTCCACCCGCCTCAGCAATCTGCCTCCCCCTTTTCTGAAATAAAGCCACCGCCACACCGAAGCCACCGCCGGATCTCTTGCTTATTTCAAGTCCTCCTAAAGCTTGTTGAGTTCTTAACTTATTAAAGATAAGCACATGGAAATAGGGAGCAAATCTCTTTATTTATGACATAATCTCCAGCCCAGAAAAGCGGCAGGAACAGTGTTGCCTATATTAGGGAACCAATAGGAAAAAAATCAATTAGATCCGCCAGAGCGTTTCGCTATTAACTGTCTTCTGATGTTTCTCTTAAGGCTGATCATGGGGGTCTCCACTAGCAGCCGAGGTGGAGAAGAGAGGAGAGCTTTGTAGGAACAGAGGAAGGAATGTCACAAGGAGGACAGCCGACCAGGCTTCCAGACAGACAGGGGAATCTCTTCATCATGGTCTCCATTTAACCTCCATGTCTCTTGCTGCAGTTTCAGTTGGTGTCTTTAAGGGCAGGGGAGTCAATTGGTCACTGTTGGCTTCTTGCAGACTTGAGCCCCAAGTCTGACCACATTTTTGCAAGACCCATCGAGGGAAGGATCCTCCCTTTCTGAAAGAACTGTATCTGGAGGGGCTCTTCTTGGCTGATATTTAGTAGGGTCTTCTGCCTCAAACAGCCCCATGCGGCTACCGCATGAGGTCTTCACATCCGGCTACCTGCCTCCAGGAGCACTTTCTAAGCTATCTCCCAGAGATAGGGCTCACCCTTATTCCTGAGAGCCTCCGGTGAGGGGGGTGCTCTAGCTCCCATAGTAACCCCAGAATTCATCTCCTTAAAGGCTGGGGATCGTGGCTTGTTCAATAGTTTTTCTTCAGGTTCAGGCATGTAGCAGGGGCTCAATAAATATTCACAGAATCAATAATTATTATAAAAGCCCCATTGATGGAATTCTTGCTCTGTACCAAGGCTGAGAAGGGTGATTTGTCACCCGAAGTAAGATCCCTTTGTTGCTCCCTGAACCGACAACCCAGAAAAGCCTGCCAGTTTTGTTGTTTTGTTTTTCCTTGTCTTGCTATTTGGCCAGGAGCAGCAGTAGCAGCAACTCCAAGAAGTAAGTATTACTATTATCATTATTTTTTGAGACAGGGTCTCACTCTGTTACCCAGGCTGGAGTATAGTGGCACAATCATGGCTCACTGTAGCCTCAACCTCCCCAGGCTCAGGTGATCCTCTCACCTCAGCTTCCCAAGTAGCTGGGACTATAGGCATGCACCACCACCCCTAGCTGATATTTGTACTTTTTGTAGAGATGGGGTTTCACCATGGTGGCCAGGCAGAGGAGGAAGCTGAGTCAAGGAGGAGAAGTAACTTGTCCAAGCTAATAAGTGAATTAGATATTCTACGTCCATCCACTGTTGGTCATTAGGAAGTTCTTCTTGAGGTCTAACCTAAACCTTTTCTGTTTCAGCAGCACTGGCTCCTTCTTAGTCCCATGGAAGCACAGATCAGCATCATTGCCCCTGCAAACTTCTCTCAGCTTAGGAGAGTCCACTTGCTCTTTGCACATTGTTGACTCAAAATGAATATTAAACACCAAACCTCATAGAGGCCAGCCCTGCTGGGCGGGCAATGAACCAACCCTCTTTATGCCTGTTCATTATTATAATTAATATTGAGCTGAGGTTGGTGACGACCTCGCCCTCGCCAGGTATTTGGGCTATTTTAGCAGCTTATTCAGATCAATGACAGACAGCTCTGAATAGATAAACTCCCCGCCATCCAGACGAATCAATTGCAACACTGCCGTCACAACAAGCCCAAGAAATCAATCTGATTTCAGGCGACATGGTAACTCAGTGCTGGGCAAGCTGATTTTAATTTCTGCGTGGCTGAGACCCAGCTTCCTCTGCTCACTGGAGCACCCCTCTTTCCCAGTTGATGCTCTGTGCACACAGGTGCCCAGGGCCCTCAGAGGACTCAGGCCAGGGGGGCAGCTACATGGAGGACAGGGTAACCAGGAAGCTGTGTTACTTTGAGGAAGACTCTTGAACCCCCAGACCCAGAAGGAGCTGACTCAAATCCACTGCTGGGATCCTTGTTTTGCTGGCTTCAGCTTCGATTTTCCGCTGCCCTTTGCAAAAAACCAAGCCTGGAGGCCTTTCTGGGCTGCCTCCCAAATCAGGCAGCTGCAGAGGTAGGCTGCCTATCTCAGGCACCAGGACAACTGCCCTTCTTGGTCTGGGAGATTGAGTTTGTCTGGTAGGGCAACAAAAAACTCATCAGGACAGATGCAGTCATGTATTGGGTGCCTACTTTATGCCCAGGCACCATGCTAAGTAGTTTATACACATCATCTTCCTAACCTTTGTGACAGCCCAAAGAGATCAGTAGCGATGATCCACATTTTGCAGGGAAGGAAAACAAAGCTCAGAGAGGTTAAGTAACTTGTCCTGAGTCACACAGTTTCTAAGTGGTAGAGCCTGGATTTGAACCCATGTGTATTAGACTTCTGTGCCTAAGCTTCAGCCACCACACTCTCCTAAAGATGACATCAGAGGTGCCCATACTCTCCCCCTGTCTAGATATTGCCTGGTTAAGTAATTCCTACTTGAGAGAGGAGGAAGCAGATTCTGAGAGGACAAGCCAGCGCATTTCCTCCAAGCTCCCAGGGAAGGGGAGCCTTTCTCATGAATTCTTACAATCAGCAATTGTTCCTTGAACTTTCATCTCAATGCTTCAGGTACTAAGTAGAGGATGTTGAGGAATGGGAGGGTCAAGAGGCTGAGCTGGCCTCCTTCTCACACCCCAGCTCTGTACCACCCCACTTCCACCCCATCCCATTAATAGGTCTAGATGGTGAGGTGAGGGGCTGGGACAGGCAGCAGTGTGTTAGGAGATGTGGCTTTGAAGTCAGCAGATCTGGGTCCAAATTCTAGCCCAACTACAACTTATTTGTTGAATATACCTGGGCAAATCTCTTAACCCCTTGGAACTTCCCTCATCCTGTCCATACAGTGGGGATAATATTACTCAAACCACAGGTTTGAGGATTAAGAGGGAAAATTGCATGGGAAGTGCCTGGTATAAAGTGGGTTCTCAATAGGCGTTGGGTTCTTTCCCCCTCTTGTCCCTGCTCTTTCTGAAACCTCATGCCTTGGGTGCCCAGTTCTGAATGGCGGAGGTCAGGGCATTTCAAATATGTTTTAGCCAAGAAACTCTTTTTTTTTTTTTTTTTTTTTTGAGACAGAGTCTCGCCTGTCACCCAGGTTGGAGTTTAGTGGGCGATCTCACTGCAACCTCCACCTCCCAGGGTCAAGCGATTCTCCTGCCTTAGCCTCCTGAGTAGCTGGGACTACAGGCATGCGCCACCACGCCCAGCTCATTTTTGTATTTTTAGTAGAGATGGGGTTTCACCATGCTGGCCAGGCTGGTCTTGAACTCCTGACTTCATGATCCGCCTGCCTCGGCCTCCCAAAGTGGTGGGATTACAGGCATGAGCCACTGTGCCTGGCCAGCTAAGAAACTCTTTAATCAAAAGACACTTTATGAGGATGGCAAGGATACAAAATAGATAAAGGGGGAGTTGGTCAGATGGTGATAGGGGGCTGGGAGTTCTCCTGGCTTGAACCCCTCTCTCACCCTGGGCCCCATAGCAGCCGCTCAAGTGCTTCCCTCAAGCTCTGGGCCAGTGTGTAAAGGGCTGCCTCACTCTTAGGTATCTCAGGTTACAGGCTTCTCAGGAGCTCAGAAGTGATCACATCTGGTGATTTCTGGCTCCAACACTATCTCTCAGCCACCAGTTACCTTGAACCTGTTCTGGATTCAGGGCATGACAATTTAGGTGCCAAATAGGCAAAGCTGCTTCTGGCCATAGGGAGGCTGTATCTGGCTGCTCCAGGTGGGAGGTGGGGTTGGGCATCACAGCTGGGAGAGGCATAGATCTGGGGAGGGGTGGGCAGATGACCCAGGATTGTGCAGGGGGTCTCCATCCGTCTTGGGCAGCAATGGACTTGCAGGTTTCCATGGGAAGGAGATGCCTGTTCACCAGGCTCAGCACTTAATATCCTCCCTGAGGGAGGCGGGGACCACAGGAAGCGGAAGCGCAGTGGGGAGAGTGACATACAACACCATACAGTGAGCAAGTGACAGAAGTGAATTCAAACCCAGGCCTGTGGGCTCCAGAGGGCTGGGGCTGCCCTTCACTCTCTCCTGTCCATATAGTGGTTGTTCTCTACCCCCAGCTCTCTGCAGAGAATTATCTATCAGCCCTTTCACCCACCAAACACAGAACATGAAGAGAGAAACTAAAATTATAGCAGGAGGGAATGGGATTAGCTACTGGGAAGGACTTCCTGACTCATTAGCTTGTCTCTAGAATAGGTTATTAGAGAGGCAGTGCGCGCTCTCTCTCTGGAGGGATTTCAGATGGGGCTTCAGTTCAGCTGGGTCCCTGTGGCTTCCACTTCCTGAAAGCTACTGAGAGACAAGCTGACCCCTGATGTGTATGGCTTTGTTTTTCGTAACGTTTATATTTTGAATAGGTAATACCTGTACATGGTTCAAATAATAAGGGTATAAAAGGTTGTTCACTGAACTCTCCCTCCAGCCCCCATCTCCAGGTTCCCCTCCCCAGAGGCAAGCAAAGTTACCTGCTTCCTGTCTAGACATATACAAGCAAACACGGACACATATTCTCTTTCTTGAGTCCTATTTTTAATACACAAGACATAACATCCCCTGCAAGCTCTTCTGTGCCTCGCTTTTGTCACCTGACAATATATCTTGGAGATTACTCCGAATCAGTACATAAAGAGCTGCCTCACTCTTAGGTGTCTTTTTATGGTCACGGACTTCTCAGGAGCTCAGAAGTAATCACATCTGGTTTGATTAGCTTCACATTTCCATTTACAACCTCCTCGCCCAGAGAGGGCAAGAAACCTCTCCAAGGTCACGCAGCAAGGACTAGGGACGCGCAGGGCTTCTCCCCCTCCTCCTCCTCCGTTCCCGGCTCCTGTCTCCCACCACCTCAAGGCCGAGCGCCGCCCAGGCGACCAGAAGGGATGGGGGAGGTCTCTAACTGAAATGCCCTCCGTGCTGCCCATTTGCGATCGGCACCTGGAGGGGCGCGCGGTGCGCAATGCGGGCGGGACCGTGGGGCTCCGGGTGCGGGCGGCGGCTGAGTGCCCACGTGGGTGCAGGCGAGGCCGGGCTGATTCCTCCAGAACCCCGCGCCTCGTGCTTCCCTGTAATGAGCTCCCAGGGCCCGAGGTGAGCTTCCTCGGCTGCTCACACGGCAGCCGCCTGGCAACAAAGAACATGGGGACTTTTTTCTTCCGTGCCTGACAGCTCATTAGAAGAATTAATTTACTCTAGCGTTTGCAGTTTAAAGGACATTATTTACTGGTTAATTGTTGTTATTACAAAATGTTAAATATCATTATTTATTTCCCAGGCCCTGACAACTTTCTGACAGGAATTTATTAGGTGAGACTATATCACTGATAGGCACCCCTGTGCGGGGCAGTCTAAGGGTGGGGGGTTTGCCCCTAGGCCTAGCTCTATAGGCAAGGCTGACACTCCCAGGGGCAGAACAGGAGGGGCTGCACCCTGGCCCACCCCAGGACAAAGGATCATTGTCTCCTCCTCATCCCCCATCTCTGCCCCCTGATGTGTGTGTGTGTCAGCGGGGCCGCAGGGAGCTGGCAGACAGGGGATATGCCTTGCATAAACCTGCAGTTTAGGGGTCAGGCTGGCAGTTACCGGAGGTTCAGCAGCCAGAATGAGGTCCAGACTTTGGGTCCTTCCTTTAAACAGTTATTTCCAAGAATGTTCCCCTCTCCTGAACACACAGAATTGAAGAGCTGGAACGAAGCCAGGTGGCCCGCTGGTGCTCAGAGCACAAACCAGTGGCCTCCAGGCTGTAAATGGCCTATGGACTTGAGTTTGACCTACTCAAGAGACTTCACATAAAAATGCACTTTGCTGGCTTCCTTTGAAAGATCAGACAATCTTGCCACAAGACTTGACCCACAGTCTTGCGTCAATTGGCGATGATCAGCTGGCACTGAAGGGCAGTGCTGTGCAAGGAGCATGCCTGCTCTCCAACAAAGGGAGGGTGCCACCTTCCCCCTTTGTTGCTTCTCTACATTATTTTCCTGGCCTCCGTGGGCATTCGAGTTTTCAAACTCAATCTACTCTAATGATCACATATAAATGTAGAAACTGAGCCCAGACAGGTTAAGTCTCTGATGGCCAGGACCACAGCCCCAGTCTACTTTTCTTTTCTTTCTTTTTCTTTTTTTTCTTTTTTTTTTTTTTTTTAGGATGGAGCAATCCTTTATTTTTATACACTTTGACAAGGAGGTTTTCCATAAACAACCTTTATAGTGGAGAACAGAGAACAGGAAAATCAACCTCCAGACATCAGCAGCTGCTCTGCTCAGGGCCGAGGTTCTTCCTTGCCAATGTGGTGAGATGGAGGGGTGTCCTTACCTTCCTTTATCAGCATATCCTGCTGTTTCCTGATGGTACTCATCATTTTCTGCCGAAGCAAAGACTCTACGAAATCATCATATTCTATCTTGCACTCTTTCTCTGCCTGGATAACACTGATTCCATGTGCACATTCTATCCATTCTTTTTCTTTCTTTCTTTTTTTTTTGAGACGGAGTCTCACTCTGTTGCCCAGGCTGGAGTGCAGTGGCCGGATCTCAGCTCACTGCAAGCTCCACCTCCTGGGTTTACGCCATTCTCCTGCCTCAGCCTCCCGAGTAGCTGGGACTACAGGCGCCCGCCACCTCGCCCGGCTAAGGTTTTTTTTTTGTATTTTTTAGTAGAGACGGGGTTTCACCGTGTCAGCCAGGATGGTCTCGATCTCCTGACCTCGTGATCCGCCCGTCTCGGCCTCCCAAAGTGCTGGGATTACAGGCTTGAGCCACCGCGCCCGGCCTATCCATTCTTTTTCAAAAGCACGGCATCGAGCAACAATCTTGTAGGGCTGTTCAGCACTCTGGATTGTCCACCATTGATCTATGTTAAGGCTGAACCTTTGCTGGATGTCCAAGAAAGGCACAGCG
The DNA here is from genome assembly GCF_008728515.1 of Papio anubis. Classification (NCBI taxonomy): domain Eukaryota; kingdom Metazoa; phylum Chordata; class Mammalia; order Primates; family Cercopithecidae; genus Papio; species Papio anubis. The sequence continues at coordinate 22,026,802 of NC_044992.1, forward strand.
ATCTGATACTTGTGTCCTTGTCTTTCTCTGGCCACCGCTTCAGGAAGACCCCCAGTCTACTTTTCACCACACTGTGCTGCCCCCTGAATTTCTCTGCTCCCACCTCCTCTGGGTCCAGTTTAGAGTGAGTTCAGACAGGGAGCACAGGTCTTCAGCAGCTTCAGAGGCAGGAACAAGAAGCAGCCTAGTGAGAATTTACGAGGATCATGGCCTTATAAATAGCATCTACTTATTCATTCAGCAAACAGTGTCTGGGAATCTACTACGAGACGTATTAAAATGGTTAGGACTCAAATTGTGTTGTCAAGGATATTAGTCTGGGGACACTGTTCATGAAGCAAGTTACACAGTGACAATACAAGGAGATGTCCGAGTAGTACAGGCATACAAAGATGGGATTGGTGGGGCTGGAGAGAATTCATCCTCATGCAGTGTTTTCTAGGCTGGGTGGACGGCCTGCATCCTCAAAGACAACGCATGTGTCTTATTTAATTCTCACAACATGGTGGATTGAAAATATTTGTCATCAGCTGATAAATAATGGCTATACCAGGCCTCAGACTCGCTGTCTAGATTCTTCCCCCAGGGTGGACGCTTGCAAGCCACTGCAGCCCTGGGGACCTTCTGTTCTAGCGGGTGGCACCCTTGCCAGTCTGTTGACTGGCAACCACATCTCACAACCAGGCTGATTACCCTCATTTTACAAGTGAGGAACCTGAGGCTCAGAGACAGACGAGAGAAGCTGGGTGTTGATGGGTAAAATGGGCCCTGGGAAGGAGAGAGAATTGTTGTCTGAGACCAACACCCAGCCTCGGGAAATGTGGGTCTTGCTGCAGACTTCAAACAATGACCCTTTAGACAAGGTCTTGGGTACCATCCTTTCCTCCCCGGGAACCTGACAGCAGTGGGTAGCCTCAAGAAAAATGTGGAGAACCAAAGGGAGATGAAAAGTTCTTTGAAAAAGTATGAAAACGGGTTCAATGGAGCCATTATTGCTGCTGTACTGTATATTATTATAAAGCTATTTCTGCCTGGCAGCCTGGTTTATGTTAGACCCTACCTGACTGCGTCCAGGTTACAGGCCCTAATTCCTCGTCTGGTGAGACAGAAAGAGACCAGCACTATTGGAGTGAATCCTGAGCTGTTTCAGAAAGCGTACAGCTTGAGGAATTTTACAGATTCTCAGAATATCAGGGCTTGCTGTCCTTTGGAGGTCTTCACCACCCCCCTCATTTCATTTTATTGCCATATTAAATTTTTAAAAATTTAATTCACTTTTGGAATAGGTGATACGTGCCCAAGGTGCAAAATTCAAAAGGCGTAAAAGAGTATACGGTGAACGGGCTCTCCCACTGCTCAGAGGCAGCCAGTGCCAGAAATTGCTTCTGTTTCACTGTATTCAAAAATAGCATTGTTTCTCTTTTCTGTTGATGTAGAAAATACAGTAATTCCTGCAGAAGAAAGTAAAAAATCATATGTAATCCACTATTTGGAGTTGAACATTGAGTATTGTTCACATTTTTGGTGTTCACATTTCAGCCAGCCTTTTCTCTTTGCATAGATGCATGCATCTGTAGTCACAAACTTGCATAACCTGGTTTTATTACTTGTTTACATTAAATGTGATTCTTCAAAAATACAGATCAGAGGGGATACAAACTAAACTGATAACAATGAGTACCTTGGGGAAGAATAATGAGGTTGGGTAAGGATTGAAGGGAAATTTTTTAGAATGAAAATATATTGATATAGTACTTCCTCCTGTTATTCCTCTGGAATCTGATTTTAAATGACTAGATCAGAGGCTACTATTTAATCAATCCTTTATTATTGTGGTTTTAAGATGTTTGCAAGTCTTGCTATTGTAGATAAAGCTGAGATGGATGTTTTTGTATCTTTTTGTAGGTTGGAGCAAAAGTAATTGCTGTTCTTGCCATTGAAAGTAATGGCAAACCCAATATATCTTTGCACACTTATCTAGTTTTCCTTGGGGGTGCTTTAAGAAATGGACCTGCTGGGTCAAAGGTGGTGTATACTTTACGGCTTTTTGATCCATCACGTCAAATTTCCTTCCCTCTGGGCTGTCCCAATCTCCTGTTCCATCAGCAGAACCTGCCCCCTACTCGCACATCAGATTTGTTCAACACAGCACACATGTAAGGTCTGTGAGATAGTGAGGCAAACTCATGGTAGGCTGGGACAGCTTCTTCTCGGGGTGAAGAACCCTAGGATGCTGGCAGCAGCCCGGAGGGACCTCAGTGGCCAAAGGGAAAAGTAGGAGGAGCAAGGAATGGGTATAGAACCCCCAGGCAGGTGGGGCAGGGTCCTCCACCAGTCCAAATCACAAGGCCAAAAGTTGTACAGCAACAACTCAAGGCTGGACCTGGATCCCCACCAGGGACCTAAGTGCCACCTTCTGCAGTGGCACCGCAGAGCTAAAAACACAGCCGAGATGGTTCCTCTTGGAGTTCTTCTAGCTCATGAGAGTTACATGGCCTCAAGATCATGTGGACATGGAGGACCTTCTAGGACTGGCTCCAACTCCTGCCTTCTCTAAGTGTCTCAGATTTGATTCCAGGTCTCCTCTTTGCTTCCAGGTGCTTGTCACTGCCCAATACTTGTGGGTGTCACCCACAGCCTTTGTACTTTTAGATTCTCTGGCAAGTTGACCCATTTCATTTGGAAAACTTCAGAAGAAATGGGGCAGACACAAGATGGACTTGCTGATTTAATTGAAAAGATGGTATTCTGAAAGCACCCCCTCCCCTCTGGAGCCCAGCATCTTCACAGTAGCTGAGGTTTCCTCTTGATGGGGCGAAAAGAGAAAGCCCAAGATTGCATCTCATTGGTGAGATGAATAATACATTTGAAGCATCTCACAAACTGTGTTTGATCCGCCTAAAGCTTCAACCGTTAACGTATTTCTCTTTATCCCCAGCAAGGGAGGGCTGGGAACTGTCAACATTTTCCTTTCTGCCTAATTTGTGCCTTCTCCATAAAGAGAAAAGCAGGGGCTGGGGGAGGGAAGGAGACAAGAAAGGGAAGGGTGACACACATTCCCTGGAACAATGCAGTGAGTCACAGGACTGGGTGGTGTTCCCAGGGCCTGGGAACACTGGGGGTCATCAGGACACAGCAAGGGGTGGTTGACTCTGGGGAGAGGGGCTGTGCTATGTGTGCTGGGACCTGTTTGCAGGACTGTATGCTCCTAAGAAGTCAGTCCCTCGGAGGGTCCGTCTCCTGTGTTTCTGGTGGGAAATCAGAGGTGGGAAATTGAGCCTTGCCAGTTGCCAAGCACCAAAGATGCTTCCTTCTTTGGTGAAGCAGAGGGTAATGGTGTTAAAAACTGCCCCTGACTGAGCTCAGGAACAGCACTGTGCCTGTGTTTTTACCAACATGCTTCCAGTCACTCTGTGTCTCTCTGCAGGCCGACCTTAGTGTTAAGGATCCTATCCAAGGTAATGCTGAAGGTAAGAGTCAGGCTACCTGGTCCAGAAGTTGACATTCTTAAGTGCAGTGCCATTCTCCCCCTCCCCAAGTCTCCATGACTTTGCCTACCTAGGCTCCTATTCTGGAGTAGGGTGGTTACGAGCAGACTCTGGAGGAAGGGGGGTGTGTTCTGAATCCCCTCACCAAGCCTCACTGTCCTCGTGTGTAAAACGGAGGTGTTAACAATAGTACCGACTCCATAGGATTGTGGTGAGATTAAATAAGTAAATATCCTCCGGTTCTCAGAGCAGTTCCTGGAGCATGGGACACACTGTGTGTATTAGCTCGTTTGTATTTTTCCCACTTCAATGAGCTGGTCTACGTGTGTATGAGCTCTTATTCCCAGCCTATTCTATTCCACAGTCTGGGAGCAGCCACCCCTCCCAGCTGGCCTTGAACCTATTTCATCTCCCCTATTTGGGACGATCATCTCTGTTTCAATTCACATTATTTCCTAGCCCTCTTCCTCCCCTACCCAGCCTGGTTTGGAGCCCCACCGTCAGACCCTACCACATAACCCTCATTCCTAGAAGCTTCCCTGAGATCCCCCCAGAGTACCGTTGATGCATATTTCACCAGGTCTTTTGCATGAGTTCTTCTTTTTTCTAAATTAAAAAAATTATTGGTTGGTTTGTTTGCTTTTTAAGAGATGCGGTCTTGCTGCATTACTTAGGCTAGATTCGAACTCCTGGGATCAAGTGATCTTCCCTCCTCAGCCCCTGAGGAGTTGGGACTACAGGCATGTGCCACCATGCCTAGATTAAAATTTTATTTTTAATTGACAAATAATAATTATATATATATTTATGGGGCACATTGTGATGCTTTTGTTTTATTTTTATTTTAGAGACAGGGTCCCACCGTCACCCAGGCTGGAGTGCAGTGGTGCGATTATAGTTCCCAGCAGTCTCGAACTCCTAGCAGTCCTCCCGCCTCAGCCTCTTGAGTAGCTGGGACCACAGGCGTGCAGCACCATGCCTGGCTAATTTTATTTTGTTTTATTTTTGGTAGAGATGGGGGGTCTTGCTTTGTTGCTCAGACTGGTCTCAAACTCCTGGCCTCAAGTGATCCTCTCTTCTCAGCCTCCCAAAGTGTTGGAGTTACAGACATGAGCCACTGCGCCCGGCCTGATGTTTCAGTATATGTTTACAATGTGGAATGATTAAGTCAGGCTAATTAACAAATCCATCACATGATCTCACTTAAATGTGAAATCCAAAAAAGTTAAAGTCATGGAAGTAGAGAGTGGAATAATGGTAGCTGGGCACGGTGGCTCAAGCCTGTAATCTCAGCACTCTGGGAGGCTGAGGCAGGTGGATCAGGAGTTTGAGACCAGCCTGACCAACATGGAGAAACCCCGTCTCTACTAAAAAATACAAAAAATTAGCCGGGTATGGTGGCAGGCGCCTGTAATCCCAGCTATTCAGGAGACTGAGACAGGAGAATCGCTTGAACCCAGAAGGCTGAGGTTGCAGTGAGCCAAGATCGCACCACTGTACTCCAGCCTGGGCGACAAGAGCAAAACTCAAAAAAAAAAAAAAAAAAAAAAGGAATGATGGTTACCACAGGCTCAGGGAGGGGGTTGGATAGAGAAAGGGGAACTGTTAATCAAAGGGTACAGAGTGCGTGGTTTCTAATAGGTCCTCTCATTCCCATGGACTTTGCTGATTTGGGTGGCTCTTTTATCTCCTGTAATGGCCAGTACAGAAGACGTCCATTCCCTTGGTAACCAGCCGCACACTTCCGCATGTGGGAAAGCACCAAGAGAGATGACATCTCTGGGAGGGAAACAGAGCAGATAGTCCCCACTGGGGAAGGAACAAGGGACCGAGGAGAGAGAGAGATGCTCCTAATAACTAGCAGTGCGTCTCCATCCTAAGCCACTCATTCCTGTACTTCAGTTTCCCAGCCTCCTTCCTCTGCCGATCCCCTGTGGGGAAGCTGCTCATTGTGTCCACCCTTAGTCCCCCAAGCTGCAGCTGTGAACTGGGCCTTATGCGCAGCAGCCAAGAGGCACCTCAGAATTCCCAAGTTCGGAACAGAAGGAAGGAGTCTGCCAAAGCAGGCGGTAAAACTAGATTTTGGGGAGGACTTCAAGTGTGGTTGGTGAGAGGGTGGTCCTGGGGAAGGGAGACCTCTCTCTTCAGGGCAAGGCAGGCCTGGGGTCCCAGTAGCCTGGCCTGCATGCCTGCCCAGTGCCCCAGAGCCCTTCTGTTCAGGCCTGGCATCCCACAGAGGTGGCATTCTGCTCAGGAGCTCAGAGCACAGACAAAGAGGCGTGCATTGCCGGGAATTGATTTGCGGGAGCAGCGGGGGCTTTCTCTTCCTCCTTACTTCCCTGGTCTTTGATCTCCTGTCCTCCATAGTCCATTTCTCCCCCTCCTTCCCTTGATTTCTTCCTCTTTCTCTTTCTTTAGCTGAATCATAGCCGCTCCCTAGAAGGCAAAGGCTAGGGGAGGCAGTTCTTTGTCCTCTTTTTCCCTTAACTAGGTGGGTCCTCGCTGTCCAGATTTCAGCCTTCTACCCAAGTCATGAGGCAGGATTTGGCCCATGGGGAAAGGACACACACACATACACACACACACACACATTTCCAAGGCAAGAGCTGAAACAGAGGCAGAAAAATCAAGGAAAAGGGGAGAGGCAAAGAGAGAAAGGGTTCAACCGTCAGAAAGACAGTAAAAGACAGAGATGAGGAGAGTCAGAGACAACGAAAAAAGAAAATTGAGCAAATTAAAAATTTTACAACCATCCAGCAAGTCTGCAAAAATGATCTTCCCCGCGGTCTTTCATTTATCTCATTATCTGACTCCTAATGTGCTTTTTCCCCCCTTTCTTTTCTCGCCACACTTGGTGCAAAATCTTATTAGATTTTTTTTTTTTTTTTCTGGCAGGGGCTTCATATAGTCTTTTTCATTACATTTCCTAATAAAAGCAATCACTAGGACGGCACGGCTGGAGGATTAAAAAGCCACCTCAGCAGCCTCCTGGCCAGCAGAACCACTACTCGTGGGAGCCTTGTTCACACTGCCAGGGGAGTGGGCCAGCCCCTGCCGGCCCTGGGTCAGGGAAACCCAGGCTGTGCTGTGGAATGTTCCAGGGCACAGATAGGTTCATGATACCATGGGAGAAGAACTGAAGGAGGGGTCCCTTCCTGGAGCTATTGTAGAGCAGGAGTGACAGACACCTGTATTTAACCCAGCTGATCCCAGCTGATTTTTGTTCCTGAGGAAGGAATATTTTGGGTCTTTTTCTTTGGACTTTGGCCCACTCTGTCCTATAGCAAATTTTTATGAATAACATCTGTGATATAAAATATTTATCCCCCTTTTGTTTTGAAATAGGGTCTGTCATTCTGTTGCCCAGGCTGGAGTACAGTGGTAGGATCTTGGCTCACTGCAGCCTTGACCACCCTGGCTCAAGTGATCTTCCTGCCTCAGCTTCCCGAGTAGCTACAGGTGTGCACCAACACACACAACTCATTTTTCTATTTTTTTTTTTTTTTTTTGTAGAGACAGGATTTCACCGTGTTGCCGAGGCTGGTCTTGAACTCCTGGGCCATGGCCTCCCAAAGTGCTGGGATTGCAGGCATGAGCCATCATCCCCAGCCAAATCTTTACCTTTTGAATAGATTTTATTTTGTTACCTAGACTTTTTTTTTAAGTGTGTATAATATACATAACATTTACAATTTGCAATTTAACCGTTTTAAGGGTACAGTTCAGTGGCATTGAGCACATTCACACAGCCATCACTGCCATCCATCTCGAGAACTTTTTCATCTTCCCAAAATGAAACTCTCTCCCCATTATACACTGACTCCCCTTTGCCATCCCTTGGTAACCAATAGTCTCCTTTTTGTCTATGAATTTGTCTATGTCTATTTTAGGTACTTCATATAAGGAGAATCATAGCATTTCTCCTTTTATGTGTGCCCTGTTTCCCTTCACATAATGTCCTCCAGGTTCACCCATGTTGTAGTATATGTCAGAATGACATTTCTTTCTTCTTCTTTTCTTTTTTTCTTTTTTTTTTTGACACAGGATCTCATTCTGTCACCCAGGCTGGAGTGCGGTGGTGTGATCACAGCTCACTGCAGCCTCAATCTCCTGGGCTCAAGCGATTCTCCTACCTCAGCCTCCCGAGTAGCTGGGACTACAGGCTACCACACCCAACTAATTTTTTGCATTTTTTGTAGAGAGGAGATTTTGCTGTGTTGCCTAAGCTGGGTTACCTTTTTTTTTTTTTTTTAAAGCCAAATAATATTTCATTGTATGAATATGTCACATTTTGTTTATTTCATCCTTGTTAAAAACAGAAACATTTTCACATAAGGAAAGTGAAAAGCAGAGAAAACCCACCAGATTCCCATTAATACAATGGTTCTCTCATTTCTCTTTTGCTAATAATTATACCTCCATCCCATCTCTGAACAATCCTGTCCTCCCAGGGCTCCTCCAAACCTCTCCCAGAAAGCAGCTTGGCAGAGCATTTGGCATTTGGTAAGGGCCAAAAGTTACAGGGAAACAGCTCTGATAAATCAAGCTAAAGGAGAGCAAGGAAACCCCTATAAAGTAGCAAGACATTTTATTGCCTGGGTTATAAATTGGCCTGAAGGTATTTCACACATCAGCCTCCAGGATGACTTGGGCCACACATTGAGTGCCACTGGATTAACTACTCAACTTCATAAGGGGGTGACTTTGAAGAGAACCATAGTCATTTGGAAATATGTGGTCTGGTATGTTTTAAAATAAAGGTACAATAATCAAGTTAAAAACAACTTTTCAATGACTTGTTGCTTTGAAACCACTTAGGCCACCCCTGGTTAACCACTGCATCCCTCAGGTGCTCGGCCAGGGCTGCACGAGTTGGTCCCAATCAACACTTCTCAAAGACCCAAGAGCATCGCAGATGTAGGGGAGCTGCAAGGGAAGCCATTATTGGAGAAGTGTGCACATGACTACCTGGAGTGCTGCAAGCTGCTCCCAGCAGGGTCTCCCCAGTCCTAACCACTGGTTCGGTTCATGATGATAATACTTTATATCTGCATGGCCCATTGGGATCCTTTTACCTTTCATTTTTTTCCAGTCTCCTCTAGGACCTTTTTTTAAAGACGTAATTTTGCTCTTGTCACCCAGGCTGGAGTGCAATGGTGCCATCTCGGCTCACTGCAACCTCTGCATCCCAGGTTCAAGCAATTCTCCTGCTTCAACCACAGCTTCCTGGATTCAAGTGATTCTCCTGCATCAGCCTCCTGCCTAGCTTGGATTACAGGCACCTGCCACCATGCCTGGCTAATTTTTGTATTTTTAGTAGACACAGGGTTTCACCATGTTGGCCAGGCTGGTATTGAACTCCTGACCTCAGGTGATTCACCCATCTTGGCCTCCCCGTAAAGTGTTGGGATTACAGGTGTGAGCCACCGCACTTGGCCTGTTCTTTCTTTTTTTGAGACGGAGTCTCACTCTGTTGCCTAGGCTGGAATGCAATGGTGTGATCTTGGCTTGCTGAAACCTGCACCTCCTGGGTTCAAGCAATTCTCCTGCCTCAGCCTCCTGAGTAGCTGGGATTATAGGTGCCCACCACCATGCCTGGCTAATTTTTGTGTGTTTTTAGGAGACACAGGATTTCACCATGTTGGCCAGGCTGGTTTCGAAGTCCTGACGTCAAGTGATCCGCCCACCTCAGCCTTCCAAAGTGCTAGGATTACAGGCATGAGCCATCATGCCCAACCTCCTTTGTTCTAAGTCTCTGCCAGCCTCATCCCTGTCCCAGACCCCAGAAGATAGCAGATCCTGCTCAGAAGCGTAGAAGCACAGAGGTCACAAAGACTTCCTCACCAAGCTCCTTTCCTCCTTCCCTCTTCCTGTGGCAGAGCCCCTGAAATGAAATATGGATTTCACCACCTTTCTTCTCTCTGCATAAGCAGAAGTATTTATTCTCTTCTTTTCCCCTTTCCTTTTCTTTTTTTTCTTTTGAGGCGGGGTCTCACTCTGTCACCCATGGAGGTTATTTATTTTCCACGTGCCCTTAACAACGGGGTCTTCTTTTTATAGGCTGACAGACACAAACAGACAGATGCCCCCTCTCCCACCTTCCACTGGTACCAGCCCTTTCTGCATCACACCCTTTCTCTTTTTAAGAAGCTGCCTTCTCCCTTCCATCAATGCTCCAGGGGGCTTTTATTTTTCTTTTATTCTCAGCTGCCTATCAATCAAGGGGTGGGGACACTTTATCTGAACCCTTGGTGAGCAACAGCAGCAACCGGCAGCTGCCAGGGCAGTGGGAACTTCATTTTCAGTGCTGACGTTTATAAATGTGGCACAGAGTACCAGTAGGGACGGGAATAAATCAAACAGCTTCTCCAGAGGTCCCTCGGGGATGCTTTAGAATTTCTTCTCACTGGGGGCTCCTTCTCTTTCTTTGCAGGCATGGGTTGGGATAGGGAATGCAACGTGGAATGAGCCACATTCTTTCCCCATCTTCACAAAAGAACTGAGCAGGACCCAAGACCCAGGGTGCTGAAGAGTGTGAACATCAGCCTCACTCTTGATTTGGAGAAAGGGTTGGGGTGAGCAGTCTTGGGTGAGGGTGGGGTTGCTGACTCTGTTGCTTTTTAGTGATCAGTTGCCTCATCTACAAAATGGGAGTAAAAATGCCTGCCTGTCCACTTCACGAGGCTGCTGTGAAGATCAAATGAGATGTCTGTGAGTGAGTGCCCTGAAACCTGTGACAGGCTTAGGCAACTTGGCAAGAGGTTATGAAGGAGCAATGGTGAGGAGCAGAGTTCTCCAGCACCCCAGGGCATCTGGAGAGCTTTCAACGGGCTCTAGGCAGACCTTCCCCGGCCCATCCCAGGAACCTCCGCTTTCTTTTTTTTTTTTTTTTTTTTGAGACGGATTCTCGCTGTGTCTCCCAGGCTGGAGTGCAGTGGCGTGATCTCGGCTCACTGCAAGGTCCGCCTCCCGGATTCACACCATTCTCCCGCCTCAGCCTCCTAGTAGCTGGGACTACAGGTGCCCGCCACCACGCCTGGCTAGTTTTTTGTATTTTTAGTAGAGACGGGGTTTCACCATGTTAGCCAGGATAGTCTCGATCTCCTGACCTCGTGATCCACCCGCCTCGGCCTCCCAAAGTGCTGGGATTACAGGCTTGAGCCACCGCGCCCGGCCGAACCTCCGCTTTCTCTATCCCTTTAAAAATTCTGGGCAAGGATCCCTGGTGGTCTGTTCCAAACACAACTGGAATCGTCCCAATGTCTTCTCTAAACCTTTTTTCTTCTGTCCTTCTAAACAGCAAGAAAATAAATGTGGGCAAGCCTGAGAGGTGAGAGACTGAGAGAGAGAGAAAGCAAGAGAAAGAGTAAAGCTAAGATTCCACTTGGAAAAGGGAGCTGCCAAGGATGAGGTGGGAAGTGGGTGGCAGCTGCTTAATACTGCTCTGCTGAGAGCTCTGCAGGGGTCCTTTCAAGGTTCTGTATGAGAACCTTTCTTAGTGAGATGAGACCCAGCGTGGGCCCAGCAATCCCACTTCCTTTACATTCTCTAAATTTTCCAGATGCTGCACACAACCCTTCACCTGCTTTCTGGCCTTTCTGTGGATTTCACTCCTACCCAGGCTGTGGTTGGGAGCCAAGGTGCAGACAGGATGCTGACAATGCCTAGAGCCCATCCCTGACTCCCACCAGGACTGCAATGATCTGCACAGTATTTTCTCCTAAGTGGTTTCCTATACGTAGCAAGATTCCACCCAGTTTTGCCCCCCAGAGGCAACTAGCATTGCCAGTTTCTTGCTACCCTTATAGAAAGAAAATTTATTTTCTATAAATATTTGTTCAGCACTTTATTTAAAGAGGTTAGGCACCACAAAAAGGAGAGATGAACAGAGGACCATGCTTCTCTGTGGATCTGAGCAATTCAGTGCTGGTGGGCAATTGCTGCCCATTCATCAAAACAAAAGCTGTAAGCAGGACCCACTCTTAGTGGAAAGCAATTAACTTTGGGGGGGTCACAGCCTGCACCTGCACCTTATCAAAATATTCCTTCTTTAAAACAAATATAGTGATTCCCTAAAAAACATTCTAGACAGCAAGATACTCTTCTAAGGTATTCCAATTCATGATGATGCTTTAGGGTTCCACATATATTGGCCCCTCAGCCAAAGCCTGACTGGTCCACACCTAAATCTAGCTCTCAGGGTGGCTATCAAGCGATTCTCATTCTTGCTGCCCTAGGAGGGAGGTGGTCATCCTTGTTGACAATTGCCATTGCCTTTTTTCACCCTTGGCATCTGAGGAGGAAGGGGTGAAGGAAATGAGAGAACAGTACACATGCTGAAGATACTGCAGAGCTTAGATATTCTAGGAGTTAGTACTCTGATTGCAACCAAGTTCAGAAGCTCGGCAATGGCAGGCTGAGTTATTTGGACCGATTATCCCAGTAAAAAGAATGAAAAATGCTAGATAAAATATCAACAACATCTTAAAAACCTTGAAGAGTTAATAAAATAGTAAGGAATCAACAAGCCAACATGGAAGAGAAAACCAGAGGATGCATAGAAATCACTTTTCCCTTAAAGAGCATCTGTCAATTCTTGCAAATCTGAACTTTCATTTTGATGGCCTGGTAGAGTAAGGGGGTTGGAAATCCAAGCCCAGTGCCTGCTCATTGTGGAACTCTAATAGAAGATTCTCCCCTTAATATGCTGAGACCCCCAAAGGGCTACACCATCAGGGTAAGGGTAAACCAAAGTAAGCTAGCCCCATTCACATTGCCTAGGTGCTCCAGGGAACCTCAGGCTGGGAACTGGGTTTAGATGGTTGTGTCCCTGATGCCTGGTGGATGTAAACACAATCTGGTGTAAAGGAAGGCACTTTCATAAGAAAATAATTCCAATATATTTGTTCAAGCACAGCTACCAGAACATTGTTAAAGACAGTCAAGCCTATAAGAAAATAAGGCTCCATGAGTGAGAATCAAAGAAACAAGAGACAAAATAAAAAAGTCATGAGGACTTCACACATTAAAATGATCATACATAGACTATAATACAACCATGCTTACTGCAGTCAAATAAACAAAAGACAAGCTTGAAAATATTTGCAGGGACAGGAAATTATGCAAGGTGACAAAATGGACTAAAGATATAGTAACAAATCCCAGCACTTTGGGAGGCCGTGGCAGGCAGATCACGAGGTCAGGAGATCGAGACCATCCTGGCTAACATGGTGAAACCCCATCTCTACTAAAAATACAAAAAAATTAGCCGGGCTTGGTGGCGGGCACCTGTAGTCCCAGATACTCAGGAGGATGAGGCAGGAGAATGGCGTGAACCCGGGGGGCGGAGCTGGCAGTGAGCCGAGATTGCACCACTGCACTCCAGCCTGGGGTACAGGCAAGACTCCGTCTCAAAAAAAAAAAAAAAAAAAAGATATAGTAACAGCAATTAAAACTCAACTCATTAATTTAAAAACAGCTTAGATGCAGTGGAACAGAGAGTTAGCAAAGTAGAAGATAATAAGGAGAAATTACCTGGAATGCAGCATAGAGATTAAAAAAAAAAGAGGGGAGAATAGAGGAGATAAGAGATACAGCATGCAGAGATCTAATATATGTATTTTGCAGAAAGAGGGGGGAAGAATAAATAGGGCAGAGGAACGTATTTGAAGAGATAATGGCTGAGAGTTTTCCAAAGCAGATGAAAGACACCAGTCCACAGATTCAAGAGGCGTGAAATTCCAAACATGACAGTACTGTTTAAACCAGCAGCCAGGTGAAAGAGGAGGGAGGGGTACAGCTGAGCCTTCCCAGCTCCAGCATGCTTAAACTTCCCATAAAAACCCCAGTGAGAAGAAACAGCTCTAGGCTTCTCAACAAGAAGGAAAGCCTTCTGGCTTTGGCACCAAAGATTCCCTGGCTCTTTTAGGCCTTTCTCCCTTTTCCACTGCCTCAAGGTCTCTTCCCTAGCTAGGTCCTGGTTTCCTATTATTCATTCATGAAGGCCTTCCCTTATTTTTATTTAGTTATGTTCTTACTCTCTTCTTCTTCTGCTTCTTCTTCTTCTTCTTCTTCTTCCTCCTCCTCTTCCTCCTCCTCCTCCTCCTTCTTCTTCTTCTTCCTCTTCTTTTCTTAGAGATAAGGTCTTGCTATGTTTCCCAGGCTGGACTCAAACTCCCGGGCTTAAGTGATCCTCCCATCTCAGCCTCCAGAGTAGCTGGGACTACTGATGTATGCTACAATACCACGCTAGGCCTTCCCTTAAGCCTCTCTTTCTCTCTTTACTTCAGAGGAAGGAAGGGGACCCAAGGCAGAAACAGAAAAAAGAACAGATTAAGAAACAGTGAGACAAAAGAGTGAGAAAGATGTGTCTGCAGGCATCATGGCTGAGAGATGGGCCAGACTGGCTTAGGGGCCAGTCTGGAGGCAACAAGCAGAAGGTGGGCACTGAAGAAGGCTTAGAAGTTGTTATCCAGAATTCTGCTTTCCTTTCCTCCTTTTTCCCAGGCTTCCCTTGGATTCTCTGCCTCCATGACCCTATGGCTGGCAGGATAGTGTGGGGAAGACCTGAGTTTGCATATCTGTCTATGTTCCCTAATAAACAGCAAAATCAGCAGGTCTGGCTGCAGAGCTAGGAGAGGAAGATCACATCTACCCAGAAAGGAGACTACCAGAGGGCTGAATGCTGGAGTTAATCTTCCTGCATGCTGCTGAATTTTGGTTGCCCTGTCACCTGTCAAGTCAACCCAGTTCATGCAAAAGCTGTTTACTTTTCTTGCTCCCAATTTCTACTCTTTCCCCAACTCCCCACTTCAGGGTATAATGATATCCAGGCTGTGAGGCATAAGAAAGACATGGAAGAGCATCTCTGCAGAGAAGGGAGGGAAGGCTGCCAACAGGGGACACATACCAGACACACCCTCACCTCCACAGAGGAACAGGACCACTTCTCAGCACTCTAATTTCTCATTTTTCCCACTGCCTGCTGAACTTTAATGGGGCCTTCTCCAAAAACCTAGGGGTAGAAATATCCCCACTTGGATGTACATGTGTCTGAAGACACCACTTAATGAATACCTGGGGATGTTTTGGGGCACCACAGTCAAATGAGTGCAAATATGGACATGTCTTTGTGTAGGATTGGCAGAGAAAGACTTGGAAATAAGGCTGAGAAGATTCCAGTGTTTACCTGCTGGGAAGTTTCACCTGGAGACAGATGAAAGCCACTCCACCCTCTTTTTCGGTGCATTTCCTTTTGTCCCATTGAGGTCTGAGGGTACTTATTCGTGAGTTTATCCTGCCTGCCCCTCACTTCCAGGCTAAATCATGACTTCGTATTTTCTCAAGGTTCTGGTCTGAATTCCCAAGACTTTTCTTATTTTCTGCCCTCCCCTGGAGTCTGCCTAGCAACTGTACTCTTGTGTCTTGAGGGAGAAGCATGGACTCTAATATCTGTCATTTAACAAATACAAAGGAAGCAGAAACCAGGGTCTCTGGGTGTTCGACCCTCTCTACCTCCTGGTCTGAAGGTGGGTGCTGTCCTGGGCACTCACAGAGGCCACTGTCAACCTTCGATAAATCTTGCCGGACCCGCCCAGAACAGGCATCTCGCCCTCCCTGAACACCCAATAGGAGACAGCTAGAGAGCTTTGTGACTCGAGGGCACCTGTGAGAGCCAGAGAAACTCACCACCTATCAGTAAACAGGAGGGGGTGCCTTCTTATTCCCAAGTGTTTCCTACATACCATGGAATACTATGCAGCCATCAGGGAGAAGGTGCCCACTCAGTATGACTGATGTGGATTGCCAAGATAAAGAAAATGAAAACATCAGCGTGTTCTAGTACCCTACTTTTGAGATGAATAAAAGAGAATATACTGTATATGTTTGTCTACCCACAGAACATCTCTGGAAGGACACAAAAGAAAATAGCAACAGCGTAGCTTGCATCTGATGAGGAGAACTAAGCAGCTGACGATAGGGTGGGAACAGACGTCCTTTCCACAGTGGTCTCTTTGGTACACTACGTTGTTCTATGTGTATGTATTACCTACAAAAAAAATGACAATGAAAAGAAGGCTTTTTCTCCTTAAAGAGCTTGGAGGAAGGCAGACACGCAAACAATTACAATGCAATGTGCTCAGTGTTATTGAGATGCGCAGGGCGGGAAGGGAGCATACGAGAGAAGCTGTCTAAGTGGGCTTGGGGGTGTCAGGGAATTTGGAAGAATTATGCCAAATGCTGAAACCTCTCTGGGCTCAGTGTTGCCCAGGCTTAAAGGACACAGTGAGAAGGGACCTGAGACGAAGCTGCAAGAGCAGGTAGAGGCCGGAGTGTGAACCGCCTTGTGTGCCAAGCTAAAGAATTTAGATTTTAACCTAATAGGAAATACGCAGCTATTAAATAATTTTCAGCAGAGAGTGACCTGTTCAGATTTGCTGTTTAGAGAGATGACTCTGGTTGGGACGCGGAGGATAGATTAAGAGGGGTAAGGATGGGGCAGGGAGAAATGTTTTGAGGTTAATGCAATAATCTAGGTAAGAGATGGTGGGTAGATGACCCCAGGGGCAAAGGGAGGGAGGATGGCGGAGAAGAGATTAAACCTGAGACTTGAACTGGGCTGGCGATGTGTATGGAGACCATGCCCAAAGCCTGCTCTACCGCTCTCTGTTTTCTCACGCTGGCATCCTTCGCACGTTTGGATGCCCCAGATGCCCCAGCAGCTGGCAGGATGGGTCCAGGGAGCCCTTCCTGGTCTGCCTGTCTGCCTCCTTGCCCCAGGCTCCTTGGCAAAGCAGGGCAGGGAAAAGAGAACAGAAGTGTTTCCCTTGCCATCCAACTCCTAGGTCCCTCATTTATTCCTTGCTCTCTCCAGATTCTGGTCCTCTCATTATTTCTGATCTGTACAGCTTGCCGCTTCCCTGGCTCAGCTCTCCCACCCCCGTCTGCAAAGTGTCAATCAAGCCATCAGATGAGCAGCTCAGCCTCATATCCTCAGCGTCTATGCCCCAGGACACGAGAAGCGATTGCTGACACGCACAAGCAGCAAGGTGTAAGGCTGCTGGCTCTCCCTTTAATAGTCTTCCGATCCAGAATGGGTGTTAAAACGGAATTTGAGTGGATAGCTTCTCTCTGCCTGCCCCTGTCAGGACAGCCGCAAGGACGGGGAACCCTGAGAGAAGGGGAAGGCTTCAGAAGTCAATTCGCTTTTCATTTCAAGGTTGGGCCATGGCCAGTGTCTGCTTTCGGAGGAGCTGTTTGAAATTCTTAACGAGAAGCAGAATGCTTGCGTCCAGGAATCCAGGGCAGCCTTGTGAAGTAGGGATGGGGAAATGGAATTGTCATTTAACTCTGAAGAGATATTGTATTAAACAAAGTGGGGGTGGGGGTGCAGGATACAGAGACGCTTTGTAGCTTCCCTGGAGGACTGAACAATAAGAAATATCGAGGGCAGCAGGAAGAACTGAGATTAGAACAAAGAGTGAACTTCCCCAGGCCCTGGAACCAGGGGCCAGGGAGATTTGAAGCATCTGCTTCCCCGGGGGCTTGCTCCTTCTTTTACAAATTGTGAATGGATGTGTGGTTTTTATAGAATACGGCAACTAATGAGCATGAAGCTCAATTACCCCACCAAGTTTTCTTTCGATTTTTGATCTCACACACGCAGAACACTTGGTTGCAATGTGTGTGTATGTCTGTTTGTGTTCTGCTTGCCTTTCTCAGGATTATCTCATACACACATTTCTGCATAGCAGAGTCCAGCTTGTTATTGGGAATAGCTACGTAGTATTCCATTGTGCCAGTGAGCCAGAGCTTGTTCAGCCATTCCTTGTGGTTGGGTTATTTCTCATTTTTTTAATACTGTAAAAGCACAGATATAAATATCTTCATACCTTTGTCTCCCCTTGGGATATGGTTCCCCAGATTGAATTTCTGGGTCAGAAGGTTCGAGCTGTTTTACCCGGATTGCTGTGTGTTGCCCCAGCCACCTCCAGGAGATCCTGACAACCCAAATTGCAACCCTCCTCTATGTCTGTCCCCATAGCACTGACAACATAAGATGTTGTCATTTTTATTTATTTTTGCTCATTTAATAGGCATATAATAGTACCTTGCAGTTATTTAATTACCATTTTTTTCATTGCTAGTGAGACTGGGCACACTTCCATGTGAGGATTTATTGTCTGCTTTTCCTTGTGCGTAAACTGTTCATCTCCTCTGACATCTTATCAAGAGAAATCTGGGGGCTGATCTTATATATTTATATCAAGCCTTTACATACTCAGATAGTACATTTTTCTCGGTTATGTCAGCCATTTTTTACTCTGGGGAGCTGTCCAGTTGTGATGTGGATGCTGGCCTGTTTCGGGGGATGGGAGTGGCAGATGGAGTTGTGAGGATTTCTGGACTCTTGAAATATATATATATATACACACACACACATACATACATACATACTGGTGTTTTTTTTTTTTTTTTTTTTTTTTAAGAAGAAAAAAAAAAGCCAGGCATGGTGGCTTTTGCTTGTAACCTAGCACTTTTTTTTTTTTTTTTTTTTAGGCAGAATCTTGCTCTCTCGCCCAGGCTGGAGTACAGTGGCACAATCTGGGTTCACTGCAACCTCCGCCTCCTGGGTTCGAGCAATTATCTTGCCTCAGCCACCTGAGTAGCTGGGATTACAGGCCTACACTACCACACC
Organism: Papio anubis; assembly: GCF_008728515.1. NCBI lineage: Eukaryota > Metazoa > Chordata > Mammalia > Primates > Cercopithecidae > Papio > Papio anubis. Next base: position 22,044,988 of record NC_044992.1, read on the forward strand.
CGGCCAATTTTTGTATTTTTTAGTAGAGACAGGGTTTTGCCATGTTGACCAGTCTGGTCTTGAACTCCTGGCCTCAAATGATCCTCCCACCTCGACCTCCCAAAATGCTAAGATAACAGGCGTAAGCCATCGCACCCGGCCAGTCCCAGCACTTTGAGAGGCCTAGGTGGGCAGATTGCTTGAGCCCAGGAGTTTCAGACCAGCCTGGGCAGCATGGCAAAACCACTGCATTATTGTCTGCCACCACTGCACTCCAGCTTGGGTGACAGAATGAAATCCTGTAACAGGAAAAAAAAAAAAAAAAAAAGATGGAAGAAAGAAAAATCCAGTCCAATGGCACCTCCTCTCTGGGTTCCTGTTTTCCTAGGAACAAAAGGGCTGGGCTGAGAGGACAGCCAGTTGCCAAGACCAGTCTGGGGGATTACTTGTGGAATGAGAAGCGTTGCTGGGGGCCTTGGCGGGCCACTGTACAGAGGCTGGGCAGCTCCCTGTAGTCATGTGGGTTTCCTGGACCATTATTTTCTCCCACTCACTGTGGGAGAAACAGCAAAATACTGAAATCAGAATCATCATTACAAGTTCTGACTCGTCCTCAGTAAAGCACAGTGGTTAAAGGGATGGGTTCTGGAGCAGACTGACCCAGGTTCACAACTCAGTGTCTTCTTTTCTTTTCTTTTCTTTTCTTTTTTTTCTTTTCTTTTCTTTTCCTTCCTTTTCTTTTCTCTTTTCTTTTCTTTTTGCATAGAGCTGGAATCTTGCTCCATTGCCCAGGCTGGAGTGCAATGGTGTGATTATAGCTCACTGCAGCTTCAATCTTCTGGGCTCAAGCGATCCTCCTGCCTCGGTCTCCCAAGTAAGTAAGACTACAGGCACACACCACCATCCCTGGCTAATTTTTAACATTTTTTGTAGAGATGCAGTCTTGCTATGTTGCCCAGACTGGTCTCAAACTTCTGGCCTCAAGTGATTCTCCCGCCTCGGCCTCTCAAAATGTTGGGATTACAGATGTGAGTCACTGTGCCCAGCCTCAGTGTCTTTGTATACCAAAGGTATGGCTTTGGGTAAGATAGAACCTCTCTCAGCCTTCATGTCTTCAGCCATTAAGTAGTATTTTGGTTACGGCTATGTAAAAAACCTCCCCAAAATGTTGTGGCTGAAAACAACAGCCATTTTATTCCGTTTCATGGTTTTGTGGATCAGGAACTCAGATGAAGCTTGACTGGGTGATGCTTCTGCACTATGTAGCATCAATTGGGTCACTTGGTACAATTTAGCTGGTGCTAGGCTGGGCTGGAGGAACCAAGATGACTTCACCTTTCTTTGAGACAAGATCTTGCTATGTTGCACAGGCTTGTCTGGAAGTCCTGGCCTCAAGCGATCCTTCCTGACTCAGCCTCCCAAGTCAAGATAACTTCATTCTTATTTAGGCTTCTCCACATGGTCCCAGGTTCTCTCCACGTGGACTCTCCCATAGGATACCTGCACTTCTAACGTGGTGGCTTCAGGGCTCAAAGAATAAGGGCTCCTTGGCCAGGTGCGGTGGCTCATGCCTGTAACCCCAGCACTTTGGGAGGCTGAGGTAGTCGGATCATGAGGTCAGGAGTTCGAGACCAGCCCGGCCAATATGGTGAAACCCCATCTCTACTAAAAATATAAAAATTAGCTAGGCATAGTGGCATGCGCCTGTAGGCCCAGCTACTCGGGAAGCTGAGGCAGAAGAATTGCTTAAACCCGTGAGTCAGAGGTTGCAGTGAGCCGAGATCGCGCCACTGCTCTCCAGCCTGAATGACAGAACGAGACTCCGTCTCAAAAAAAAAAAAAAAGTAAGGGCTCCAACATAAGAAGAGGAAGCTGCCAGTCTCTTTAGGGCTGTGCCAGAGAGTGTCATGGTATCACTTTTGCCATATTTTATTGGCTAAGCAGTCACAGATCCTGTGATGGAAGGAGTGATAAAGAATTTGGGGCCATCCTTAAACTGCCAAAAGTGGGCATAAAAATACTCCTAAGCCAGGTGCGGTGGCTCACACCTGTAATCCCAGCTTTTAGGAGGACAAGGTGGGAGGATTGTATGAGTCCAGGAGTTCAAGACCAGCCTGAGAAACATAGTGAGCCCTCATCTCTACGAAAAATAAACAAAATTAGTTGAGCATGGTGGCGTGCGTTTGTAGTTTCAGCTACTCAGGAGGCTGAGGTAGGAGGATCCCTCGAGCCCAGGAAGTAGAGGCTACAGTGAGCCGCGATCGTGTCACTACACTCCAGCCTGCGTGACAGTAAGATCCCAGAGATCCTGTCTCAAAACCCAAAAAACCAAAAACAAAACCCACAGAAACTCTTAGGGCTATGAGGAGTAAATGAGATAACGCATGCAGAGGCAGATTTACCATGAAGCAAATGTAACTTCAACCATGGGGGTCTTTAATTAAACAGTTTCTTCCACATCCGGGCATCTAATTTTGTATTCATAATTCTCCTTTTTCCTTTTTCTCAAAGAGGACCCTCAAACTGTATGAGAATCAGGCCCTACCCATCCTGGCTCTGTCCCGAATGCCAGTATCAGTACTTACTAAGCATACTGCCTGGGACAGAGAGACGTTCAACGTGGGGCCCCTCCAGGCACTGGGCTGGCCTGGTCCCCTCTCTGTGGCTGAGGAGAGGGCTTCTCCTCTCACTCTGTCCTTTCTGTCTTTTCAGGATCATTTCTTCTTCTCCTTTCTTCAAAATGAAAGTAAAACACGCTGGGAATAATTTCATAATCACAAAACTGCCCTCCCAATTGGCCCCTGCCTCTACCCCCTGACCTCACCACCCACCAGGGAGGTGGGTCTTATTCTGGGCATCATGCCAAGTTCTTAGCTGGGCCCTCTAGAATCTCTAAAGGAAATCTGACTGAAGAGGGGAAAACCAGCAGGGGGAGGCAGCATTCCCAGTGCCCAGTATGGTCTAGGAGGCATTGAAATTCCAGGGCCGAAGTCCTGAGACAAAGATCATAATGAGACAGGAAGGTGGCAAAGGAAGGAGCCCATTTGCATGACAATAATTGAGCCAAGAATAGAAAGCCACAGGGATGCAAGGGTGAGGCTGGCAGCTGAGCTGGGCTAAACCTCTCAAATCAGACTACCCAGCTCTGCTCTGCAGGGGAAGGGAGGCTGAGCCCTGGGCCAGGCTTGGCAGGGAAGGAAGGGGGAGGACACGGCCCCAGGGCATTGTGGGAACACTGGCCAGGCTGGACTTTGCCTGAACACTGGCCAGGCTGGACTTTGCCTTCCTCCTCGTCCTTCAGCCGGGAGCCCGTCTTTGTTTGCCTTTGCCTTTGAGGCTCTGTGGCTGTGGGGCTGAGTGGGCATCATGGCAGCTCAGAAAGATCTCTGGGACGCCATTGTGATTGGGGCTGGGATCCAGGGCTGCTTCACCGCATACCACCTGGCCAAACACAGGAAGAGAGTCCTCCTGCTGGAGCAGGTACTGTGTCCCTTCTGCACCCCCGGCTGGAAGGACTGTCCTAGCCTCCTCCCCTGCAGAGGGGTTTTCAGAGCCAGCAGGCTACAGGGCAAGGCCAAAGGGCCTGAATCATCAAAAATTCTGTGTAATTTGTATCTTAGCTGCCTAGTGTGTTTCATGACAATTCAAAGAAGTTTCACATCCCTCACACCCACATTGGGTATCTAGGCACATTTCCTCTTTCTACTGCTTCCCAGTTCCTGCCCTTGACCAAGCGTCCCAGGCCCTGTTCTCTTCCTTCTCACTGCTCTGTCCCTTCTGTGCCCAAATGGTTGATCACCCCCCCAAGAAAAATAATTGGTTCTTCTCTGGGTAACCTAAAGTAAAGACAATTTTGCCTAGAGGCAAAGGTTGATTTATCCACCTAAGAGGTAGGATTATGTCCTGCATATTCCTGGCCTCTCACCCCAGAACCCAGCACAAGCTTCTGTTTTTTCGGTTTTGTTTTGTTTTGGTTTTTTTTGCCACCTCCAGATAATAGCAGCCTCCTTGTTTGATACATGATAAGTGAGACTGAGGTCTTATTTTTCCTGCTATGCAGTGCAGTCTGCAGTGACCACTGCTGGTGGGCCCTGTGTGTCTGTGGGGTCCTTTGAGGACAGGGCCACCCAGCTATCATCAAAGCTTTCCACTGCAGTGGGCTCTCCCTTTCCATTCTGCCTGCAGTTACCCAGGCTGGCTATGGTTTGCTCTTCTTGGTAATGAGCCAGAGTATTTAGAAACCTTCTTCATTTCTCTATCAGTTTTCTCAAAGCCCAAGGGATTCCTGGTTCATCCTCTCAGGAAACTCATTGTTGCTGAATCCTGAGGTGGTTCTCTTACCCTGAGTGATCTGTAGCCACAGAGAAATAAAGTCAGCATCAGTTTCCTTGTTCATAAAATGAAGGGGCTAGACTAGTTGAACTGGAAGGTTTTTTCTAATTTTTCTTCGTTATGAATCTAAGTGAGGTGAGATTGCAGCAGGATGGTTGAAGACTAGCTAACAAAGGAACTTCTTTCTGGATGTGAACAGTGTTAGCAAAAGGAAGCCCAAGTTAGTGCTATTGAAGAACTTCTATCTTGATTGCCAAGTCAGTAACTTGGTCATGAAGAGAGAATTTGGAAAGATTGTATGGATTTTTTTTTTTTTTTTTTTTTGAGACAGGATCTCACTCTATTGCCCAGGCTGGAGTGCAGTAGTACTATCACAGTTCACTGCAGCCTCAAACTGCTGGGCTTAAGCAGTCCTCCTACCTCAGCCTCCCAAGTAGCTGGGACTACAAGTGCCACCACACCTGATAGTTTTTAAATTTTTGAGGAGACTGGGTCTTGCTATATTGCCTAAGCTGGTCTTGCATTCCTGGCTCAAATTATCTTCCTGTGTATAATCCTTCCCCAGATTGTGTGGAAATATTTGATGGATAAATGGATCCTGGTTGACAGCACACGCAGAGATGGCTCCTAACGGGGGATGCAGTGTGAGGGGTAATGGCTTCCATCATCTCTCTTGTTTTCCACTTCCAGTTCTTTCTACCACACTCCCGAGGAAGCTCCCATGGACAAAGCCGGATAATCCGAAAGGCATATCTGGAAGACTTTTACACCCAGATGATGCATGAGTGTTATCAGATATGGGCCCAGTTGGAGCACGAGGCTGGAACCCAATTGCACAGGTGGGCTGTGGGAGGAATTCCTTGAATCATGGGGCTCTGCACCTGCAGGTGCTTTTAGTGTGTGAAGTGGCAGTGCTATGGAACATTTGGAATGCAACGGGAGGGACACAAGGCCTCAGGAAGTACCAGATGCATGGAAGAGTTCTGCTGTCGTGGTGGTCACCCCACAGGTCCAACTGACTCTGGTCAGGCTCTGCGTTGCAGGACTGGGTTCAGACCATGTGTCCAAGGCTAGTAGAAACGGTAATGGAAAGCCTGCTGGCAAGGCACCGTGTGGCAGATGCCCTGAGTGGGGCAGGAGTCTGCTGGAGAGTGTATTTTCAACTCTGTGGAGGCCTCTGCAACTCTTTTAGGGCAGGGGTTGAGATAGAGGAGGAGGCTGCTTTCAGGATTCTTTTTTTTTAAATTATTGATGGAGTCTCGCTTTGTTGTCAGGCTGGAGTGCAGTGGCACCATCTCGGCTCACTGCAACCTCCACCTCCCGGGTTCAAGCGATTCTTCTGCTTCAGCCTCCCAGGTAGCTGGGACTACAGGTGCATGCCACCACGCCCAGCTAATTTTTGTATTTCTAGTAGAGACGGGGTTTCACCATGTTGGCCAGGCTGGTCTCGATCTCTTGACCTCATTATTCGCCTGCCTCGGCCTCCCAAAGTGCTGGGATTACAGGCGTGAGCCACCGCTCCCGGCCCAGGATTCTTTATAGTCCAACCAATATCCTAACTTTTCCTGAGGGGTCCTCACCCCTTGTAGCAACCCTATAAACCCATTTTGTTCTCTCTGAGTACCTTTTCCTGTAGGAACAAAATGGGGACGTTCCCCAGGCTGGATTGCTTGCCAGGGAGTGAGCCTGCACCTCTTTCTCTGCTACCTTCATGGCTCTCTCCAACCCTTGACCTTTCAAATACTCATGGGAAAGAAAGCCAATAATCTGTGATGCAATGGGAACTTTAACCATCCCGCCTCCCTCCCACCTCCTCTGTGACTCTTAACTGAACTTCCTACAAACCCTGGCTCTACCCTATAGGGTGGTGGTTATTTTAATGGCCAGGAACCAAGAGGTTAGTGTTCTGTTGCAAAAATACCATTAACTTAAGAACAAAGTGAAATCCATTATGCAAATCAGCCAGGGCAGCTAATTACAGATTTATTCAGAGGCAGCTAATGCACCCAGCACCCAAATAAAGGAGCATGTCTTGCTGGGGGGTGGCCTGGCAGAGGGACCCTTCTCTGTCAGTTGTCTGTGAATACTGCTGAGTATCTTTTGCTAAGAGACTCGCCCTGGGCCTTGGAGGGCACACTTCTTCCCAGCACACAATGGGACAACTAAGGCTTGTTGGAGTGTCTGGAATCTTTCCAAGGGAGATGATTCTGGAGGGAGACAGGCTTAGGTCTGACTTTGTGCTCTATTTCTCACCAGATATGTGATCTTGGAAAAGTTTCTTGACTTCTCTGTGCCTCACTTTTTCTCATAGGGCTCTGAGAGAATTAAATGAGACTTTTGTGAAATACTTGGCCCAACGTCTAGCACCTTTCAATAAGGGGCAGTCCATTCCATCCATTCTGGGTCAGCTGCATCCTGTTCCATTGAGCGACAGGGGGAGGAAAGGCAGGAGGAGACAGATGGGTGCAACAACCACAGATAGCAAGGGGAGTGGCAGCAGGAAAGAGGGAGAGGGATCCTTGGGTAGGAGACTCTCAGAAGCGCACACTCCTCCTCTTTGCCAGGAGGACAGGAATTTGGAAGGGCTTTGGAACCGGACCTGGCTCTCAATCTCAGCTCTGACACACTCAGCTGTGTGGTTTGGAACAAGCTGTTGAAGCTCTGTTGAGACTCAGTTTTGTTTGTTTGTTTTTTTTTTTTTTGAGACAGAGTCTCGCTCTGTCGCCCAGGCTGGAGTGCAGTGGCGCCATCTCTGCTCACTGCAAGCTCCACCTCCCGGGTTCACACCATTCTTGTGCCTCAGCCTCCCGAGTAGCTGGGACTACAGGCGCGTACCACCATGCCCAGCTAATTTTTCGTATATTTAGTAGAGACGGGTTTCACCGCGTTAGCCAGGATGATCTAGATCTCCTGACCTCGTGATCTGCCCACCTCGGCCTCCCAAAGTGCTGGGATTACAGGCGTGAGCCACCGCGCCCGGCCAGAGACTCAGTTTTTTCATCTGTGGAGTAGGGATACTAATACCTGTGTCATGGTGCTGGTGTGAGGATAAGTAGGTAATGGGCTTAGAACAGCACCTGGAAAACTATCTTCCTCCTCCTCCTCACCATATATGTAGTGTTTACAATAAGAAACTAGGCTGGGTGCAGTGGCTCGCGCCTGTAATTCCAGCACTTTGGGAGGCTGAGGCAGGTGGATTACCTGAAGTCAGGAGTTAAAAACCAGCCTGGCCAACATGGTGAAACCCTGCCTCTACTGAAAATACAAAAATTAGCTGGGCATGGTGGCGGACACCTGTAATCCCAGCTATTAGGGAGGCTGATGAGGCAGAAGAATTGCTTGAACCCAGGAGGCAGAGGTTGTAGGGAGCCGAGATCATGCCACTGCACCGCACTCCAGCCTGGGTGACAAAATGAGACTTTGTCTCCAAAAAAAAAAGAAAAGAAAAGAGAAAAACTAAGAGTTGCTCTAAGGACCTGACACCTATAACTCATTCCATTCTGCCCACAATCTTATGAGAGGGTTGCTGCCAGGTAGTCAGGGTCTTATCCCATTAGTGCAAATCACAAAATTACTATACTCTTAAGTCTAGAATAGAGGTTGGCCAGCTTTATCTGTAAATAGCCACCTAGTAAGTATCTTAGCCTTTGCAGGCCATGTGGTCTCTGTTACAATTATTCAACTCTGCCATTGTAGCATGAAAGCAAGATGTAAATAAATGAGCCTGGATGTATTCTAATAAAACTTTATTTATAGATGCTGAAATTTGAACTTCATGTAATTTTCATGTATCACTCAACATTATTCTTCTTTGGATTAAAAAACATCAACAATTTAAAAATTTTAAAACCGTCTTGGATCATGGACCAGACAAAAACAGGCAGAAGGCCAAATTTGGTCCCTGACTGGTGGCTTGCTGGCCATGGGTCTGGAAGATACCTCAAACTGGTTAACTTGTCCATTTCTGTCTCCCAAGAAGTTCATGCCTAAATCATCCCAGGTCAAAAGACTGCTACTATGCATTTAAAGACAGGGAAATATCACAGCCCTTCTTAAAAGACCATTCCGATGTCTCATTGCCTCAGTTATGAAAAATGAAAAGTTATGTGAGTATGCTTTAAAAACCTCTAGAGTGCTAAAGTATTCTTACTATTGTTGTTATTATTCTATTATTATAAGTCCTTTCTTATGGCGAGCCTAATGTACTCAGGCACACTAATTTATTTGGTTCTTTACTTAGCAGGGACAGAGCAGATACTTCCTATTCTCAGAATGGTATCTGAATACAGCTCTGCTACCTTTGGGCTAAAAGCCATTCTAATTCCTTTAGCTTTTACTGATTCTTATTTTCTAAATGATTCATCATCTGTGTGGTTCTTACTTCTCCCCAGGTTCTTCTAGAAGAACCAGCACAATACCATACTACTACTGATAGATATGAGCATACTTAATGCTATTTGATGATGATTTAAAAAAAAAACAAAAAAACAAAACCTTTAGGAGTTGGCAGTTCAGGTGGTTGTCCAGTGCTTTTCATTCTGTTCAGCTGCTTCCTGTGACAGCGGCATACTAAACATGGGTAGGTTTGGGATATTTGCATATATTCTGGGAACAGACAATGACACATGTGTCAGATCACAAGGTCTGAATCTTTTGTGATGTGTATAGCCAGGATGCTGATTCCAACAGCAAAATCCAGCTCCCTGGCCCATCTCTTTTTTGCCCCGCCTTCTCCCTTTGAGTCCTACTATCTAGCTCCTGACCCGGGCTGCCCCTGCTTAGCTGACAATATCAGACAAGATCACAGCCGTAGGCAGTACAGCTGCTGGCAGAACCTGGTGGCCCCCTCTGCAGCTGCTGCTTCTAGTGTCTGCGAAGTGTCTGGCTTGTCAGCCACATCCCCTCCCTGGAGCAGTCTTTGTTAACCAATTCCACCTCGGCCCACTGAGCGGAAGATGAAAAGCTGAGAGCTCCTCCAAAACCAACAAAGACAGCAGCCATTACCAAGTCCCCGTTCGAATCCCTTCCCCAAGGTGACTCAGAGCTGACTTGCTTGGCATTTTTAACCCAGAGAGGGGAGAGCTGGAGCTTGGGATGGAAGATGGCAGGTACAGGGAGAGCTGTCTCCCCACCTAATTCCTCCCCACTCCATCTTGCACCCTGTCCTGCTACAGTAACTGGTGGAAATCCCTGATCACCAACTCCCTACATCGTATCTGACGCATTAGTCGGGCCATAGAGGAGTCAACAAGGCCCTTGGGAGGAGTCTTCAATTACCTCTTCCTAGTGCTGGATCAAGCTAGGGTCAGGAGGAAGGAATAGTTCATACCAAATGCTCTTCACTCAGCTGATGGGCATTCTGGGAGCTGGGAGCTGCACTCTTTTCTAGGGTTCCCTGGCAACTCATGTGATGGCTTTCAGTCCTTCTTTGTAGTTAGTCCTGACCATTCATTTCCCAGTCATTTTTTATCCTGCGGATGCCCTCGTCTCTTCTCACCCTTCTCCTTTCCAAACTTGCAGCCCGGGTCTAAGCAGAAAAAAGAAGACGGGGAGGTCACGAACATAGGGGTGAGAAATTGATGCAGAATGAGCAGTCTATTTGTTGGGATCTAGAAAAAGCCATTAAGAAAATAAGCACTTAAATGATTTTCAATCTGCCCATGGAAGCCATCTATCTTCATGCTGGGGGGAAAAGGCCCATTCTCCAATCTTGGTTTTGATTGACTGGTTTCCAATTCTCTAAGCGTTTCCCATAGGAGCCTCTCACCTATCTCCCATAATGACAGGCCCTTGCATTTCCAGGCAGTGTTTTACATTTATTTCCGATTTGCTCATAATGGTCAAAAATCTCTCTCCAATACAAGGCATTTCTCCAGCAGCGCACGGTTTCCCTCAGGCCAAATAGCTTAGCTGTGATCCACGGAAAATGAGAATTTCCCAAACACATCTTCGGACTAGGGGAGGGTCCGGCATCACACATTCAGATGGAAAATTTCCCACTGTTAGATCAATATCTGGGCTAAGAAATAAATGCCACAGGGCCAGAGAGCTGGAGCAAAATGATTACAATCGGCACAATTACATTCACCGGCAGAATCAGCTCACTGATTACTCCCAGGGATGGGGAGCTCCCGCTTCATCCACCACAGGACGGCTTGGGAATTAGAACATCACTCAGCATTTCATATTTCGACAGATTTGCCCGTTGTCTTGGCATGAGTTCATTTTTCCCATACAGTACATCCCTGTAAGAGGAGTCATTTCAAGGAAAGAAGGAAGGAAGGAAGAAGGAAAGGAGGAAGAAACAATGGAAAAAGGGAAAGGAAATCTCAGAGTACATGAGAGGCCAAAGCTGCTATATTGTAGGCAGAGGTTAGAATATGCTGCTCTGGAATTTTCAGGTCAGGGATTTCACATTACATCTGCTTAGGTGTGGTTTAAGCCAGGTCTCTCCCAGAATCCCTCCCAGCCAGCACCCCATTGGGTAAAAAGGGCTCAAGGAAATACACCTGAGTGACTTCATACTTATTTATTGACTAAGAAGTTTACTAGGGCCAGGCACAGTGGTTCATGCTTATAATCCTAGCACTTTGGGAGATCAAGACAGGAGGATCACTTGAGGCCAGCAGTTTGATACAGGCCTGGGCAACATACCATGTGACTCTTGTGTCTATAAAACACAAAAAATTAGCCAAGTGTGGTGGCTCACGCCTGTAGTCCCAGATATTTGGGAGGCCAAGGCAGGAGGATTGCTTGAGGCCAGGAGTTTGAGATAGGCCTCTGCAACACAGCGAGACCCCTATTTCTGCACACATGCAGAATTAGCCAAGTGTGGTGGCATGTGCCTGTAGTCCTGGTTACTTGGAGGGCTGAGGCAAGAGGAGCTCACTCGTGGCTGCAGTGAGCTGTGAACGTGCCACTGCACTCCAGCCTGGGTGATAGAGACCCCATCTCCATTAAAAAAAAAAAAAAAAAGTTTTGTCAGGTGCAGTGGCCCCTGCCTGCAATCTCAGCACTTTGTGAGGCTGAGGCAGGCAGATCATGAGATCAGGAATTCGAGACCAGCCTGGCCAGCAAGGTGAAACCCTGTCTGTACTAAAAAAATCCAAAAATGAGCCGGGCGTGGTGGTGTGCGCCTGTAATCCCAGCTACTCCGGAGGGTGAGGCAGGAGAATTGCTTAAACCCAGGGCGGAGGTTGCTGTGAGCTGAGATCGCACCACTGCACTCCAGCCTGGGTGACGGAGCTAGACTCAGTCTTGGGGGGAAAAAAAAAAAGTTTACTAGGTAAGTGTTCATTACCTCTGAACCAATCTGAAGTCCTTTTGGGGGCCACAGAAAAAAGACAGTCTGCTAAGAGCAGGGATTTCCACTGCATCTTTCCTCTGTTGAGCTTTGAAGAGGCAGAGCTCTCGTTGCTATCTCGCTGGTGGTGGATGCTGGGTAGGCGGGGGCCATGGCAAATGGATTGGGCATGCTGCGCGGCTCTGTGTACTGACACCCGCCCTAGGGCCCACAGTGTCCCTACCCCTCCCAATCTTCTCTTTAATCCCCCCAACCAGATAATGTGGGATTTGGAAGCATGTAATATCCATGAGACTCCATTATAGGCTATTACGAGCTTTATGCGCACTACCTGGGGGATGTACCAGGCCGCTGCTGGGCAGTGCAGTAGCTGCAATGGAGAAGGACCACACAAACGGTCCCAAAGGCCAGAGCGACTCTTCCATTGTTTCTATCTGTTTCCCCCAAAAGGGAGCTCTGGTCTCTTGTGACAGAGAGGCAGGAAGCATGAAAGAGAAACAGCTTTCACTCCCTTAGGGAGTAAAAGCATAGAGGGAGGTACAGGGAGAAACAAAATCACAGTCACCGAATGTATTGCTGGAGCCCTAGCAGACCATCTACCAGTGTTTCTGCATGAGAACGCCATTGGAATTTGGGGTGGAATCTTCTCGAGCATTGCAGGTGTAGCATCCCTGGCCCCTGCCCACTAAATGTGAGAGGCAGCCCCAGGCATTGTGCCAACTACAAAAATGGGTCATGCCATTTTCAGTTGTCCCTGGGGGTGGGTGGGTAAGCGGGGGCTACCACCCTGGTGAGGAACCATCAGTAGTTCAACAGGCACGTTACAGAGGAGGAATCTGGGCCCAGAGAGGTGGGTGACCTGATCAAGGTCATGGCCAAGGTGAAGCCAGGACTAGAGACAGAGCCAGGTCTCTCAGTTTAGGACCCTTTCCACAAAACAGGCAGTCTCTAAGGAACTGAGAGACAGAGAGAGACACTCAGGAAGGGACAAACATATATGACAAGAAAGAGAAAGAGGAAAGCGGGGAGGGCAGGGGAGAATACAGAACAGAGAGATCAAAATAGTGAATGGGGTCAGGGGACAGGAGGAAGGGGAAGAAATATCATCAAACTGAATGAACTTCCACCACTTCCAAGCCATGGGACATGAAGGAGAACTTAGGATCCAAGGGCAGGATGGTTCCTGAGAAGGGGCATAGAGGACAAGAAAACCAGTGAGAGCCAAGGGCCGACTTGGGAATGGGCTGGAAATCAGCATGAGAATACTGGGATTCTACTGACTGAATCTCGATGACTTCACCTCTTCTCTGAACATGAGGCCATGACTCCTCTCAGTGCCTACACCTGGACCTGAGATCCCTCCTGAAGGAGAGCAAATGGTCCAGGGCTTTCCTTTGTTTTGCTTTGTTTTGAGACGGGGGCTTGCTCTCTCATCCAGGCTGGAGTGCAACGGTGCAATCATGGCTCACTGCAGCCCTGACCTCCCTGGCTAAAGTGATCCTCTCACCTCAGCCTCCCAAATAGCTGGGATCACAGGCATGTGACACCACGCTTGGCTACTTTTAAAAAAATTTTTTACTTTTTGCAGAGACAGAGTCTCGTGATATTGCCCAGGCTGCTAGTGAACTAATTAGTGGCCTCAAGTGATCCTCCTACCTCAGCTCCTGAGGTGCGGGGATTACAGGCGCAAGTCACCACATCAGGCCAGGATTTTGAAACATACCTTCACCTAGGTGACTTATTTTTTAACAGGCAGACTGGATTACTGCTGCTGGGAATGAAGGAGAATCAAGAATTAAAGACAATCCAGGCCACTCTGTCTAGGCAGAGGGTGGAACACCAGTGTCTTTCATCTGAGGAACTGAAGCAACGTTTCCCAAATATTCGGTTGACCAGGGGAGAAGTGGGGCTCTTGGACAATTCCGGAGGAGTTCTCTATGCATACAAGGCCCTCAGAGCCCTGCAGGTGATGTCGTACAGCACTGGGGCAATGTAGGTGCTCCCTGCTCTGGGCGTCCTGGGTCCCAACCAGCCAGCCCAAGACCCCCCTCTGGATGAGGTCTTTGGCCTGCTGGCTTAGTCTTGACTTTTTGGGCAGGGCAGTGATATATATGCAGCTGGCCTTGTCAATACAGGACAGGTCTAGATTCTGCACTCTTTTCTGCCCTAGGCGAAAGGCTTTCTGTCCACCAGGGTGAACCACATACAGAACTAATTCACCTTTTCCTGCTCCTGCCCTTTCAGGATGCAGTTCGACAGCTAGGAGGCATAGTGCATGACGGAGAGAAGGTGGTGGAGATAAACCCAGGGCTACTGGTCAAGGTGAAAACCACCACCAGGAGCTACCAAGCTAAGAGCTTGGTCATCACGGCAGGTCCTTGGACCAACCAGCTCCTCCGTCCCCTGGGCATTGAGCTGCCTCTCCAGGTAAGAGTAGCTGGAAGCCTGAGAGTTGGTGCTCAAGAGAAGCCTTGGAACCTGATGGAGTCAAATTTGCATCCTGGATCTGGACAACCTTGGGCAAATTCGTTCACCTCACTGAGCCTCAATTTTATCACCTGTAATATTGGGGGATGATAGCTACCTCATAGGACTATCGGAGAATTAAATTATTAGGCTGGTGCAAAAAGTAATTGTAGTTTTACCATTCAAAGTCACAGCAAAAACCACAATTACTTTTGCACCAACCTAATATATGTTGTATATAAAGCCTTTAAGAGGCCGGATGTGGTGGCTGACACCTGTAGTCCCAACACTCTGGGAGACCGAAGCAGGAGAATTTCTTGAGCCCAGGAGTTCAAGACCAGCCTGGGCAATATGGTGAGAACCTGTCTCTACAAAAACAAAAAAACTTAGCCAGGTGTAGTGGCATGCACTTGTAGTCCCAGCTACTTGGGAGACTGAGGCAGGAGGATGGCCTGAGCCTAGGAGGTTAAGGCTGCAGTGAGTCGTGATTCTACCACTGCACTCCAGTCTGGGTGACAGAGCAAGACCCTGTCTCAAAAAAATAAAATAAAATAAAATAAAAATAAAGTCCTTAGGACATAACCTGGCTTGTAGTAAGCACTCAATAAACCTGAGGTCTTATTAATTCCCAGAGAGAGAGAGAAATAGGGCAGGGGGCTGGGTGTAGTTATGGGAGAAAACTAAGAATGGGAGAAGAGACAGAGGCTCAGAGATCTTTGTGCATTGTAACACATGTAACAGGTAAACAACATGAGAAGTGGGAGAGACAAACATGGATGAGTTCAACTGGGTGTCCAGGCTTGCGTTAAAGGGCCACAGGGGCCCAGAGAAACTGCTCTCATTGCTGTACAGTTCCATGGCTTTTCTTTATCTCCCACTTCCTCTCCCTGCCTCAAGACCCTGCGGATCAACGTGTGTTACTGGCGAGAGAGGGTTCCTGGGAGCTATGGTGTGTCCCAGGCCTTTCCATGCTTCCTGTGGCTGGGCTTGTATCCCCACCACCTCTACGGACTGCCTGCAGGAGAGTACCCAGGGCTGATGAAGGTGAGCAGAAAGATCGAGAAAAGGCAGGTAGATGCCAGTGCAGATTGGGGGAAGCAGCTCTAACTTTCCCCTCCATAGACGCCCTTGGGTCTCAGGGGCAGCAGAAGGAGCCTGCTTCACTCTTGGCGATTTGCAAGGAAAGACCCTCAGCTGCCCTGAGGTCCAGCAAAAGGAGCCCTTCCTTTGCAAACATAGGGTGGTTGCAGGGACCAAGAGCTAAGCAGCCTCAGGTGACAGCCCGCAGCACTTGCCAGGAGTGGGGAAGGATGGAATGACGGATGGGGCCCTCCTGTGTACACGCCTGCCCTTCGGCTGTGGCTGTGCGCAGAAGGCCAGCCCTCACCACTCCTGCCGCTCTGATTGGGAGCCAGGTCAGCTATCACCACGGCAACCATGCAGACCCTGAGGAGCGGGACTGCCCCACAGCACGCGCAGACATCCGAGACGTCCAGATCGTGAGCAGCTTTGTCAGAGATCACTTTCCTGACCTGAAGCCCGAGCCTGCTGTCATGGAGAGCTGCATGTACACGGTAAGGGGTCTGGGCAGCCTTGCTGGGCCCCCTCACCATTCTACAGAAGGGAAGAAGGAGACAGACCTTGCACTGGCCAGGCCCGATTGTTTGACCCCTGCCATAGTGTTTGACTTTAAACAAACGAGCTCATTTCTGTGGGTAGGTTCACCTCTACCAGAGAAGGGCCTGTTGGAAATTATTCCTATTCTTCTTCATTAGGAAACTAGGCTATGCCTGGCAGTCGGTCCTTCACTCTGATTCCCAGAAGAGCTCTAAACGATTTTTTGGCAAGCTCCTCCAGTTGAGCAGGCCTTAGGGACAAAGAGAAGAGACAGATGTCACCAGGGCCTGGGGCATCTTGGCTAAAGTTAGTTTACAAAGATTAACTGAACACCTACTGTGTTCATAGCTCTGTGCGAGAAGAAAGGCAGATGGACAAATGAGAAAGACTGGCACGCCCAGAAGGGCACGGGCATGCGGAAAGCATCCCTGTGCCTCATTCCATCCTTTCTGGAAAGAAATCCAGCCCAGCCCCTTCCAGTTAGAGCCTGCAGTTCTTCCTCTTCCCTCGAGCCTCAAAGAACACAAGGTGTGATTGTTTCTTTCTAGAATACCCCTGATGAGCACTTCATTCTCGATCGCCACCCAAAGTATGACAACATTGTCATTGGTGCTGGATTCTCTGGTGAGCCTGAGCTGGGGGGAATGGGGTGCCTTAAAGCTGACCTAACTCAGCGCCAGGAGAAATGGTATTTTCCACACTCTTAGCTGCCTAGATAGGTGCTGAAGCCTGGACATTGTAGGTATAAGGAGGCTGGGCAGTTAGAAAAGGGGTATTCATGGTGGGAGGCCACTTCTGGCTTTGGGATGTGACCAGGAGGATAGTCAGCCCTGTCTGGGTAAGTAGGGGATGTCCAGAGAGCTCAGCCTCTCTGTCTGTGAAGTTGCCTGAGAGTCTGCTCTTCCCTTCCTAGGGCATGGGTTCAAGCTGGCCCCTGTAGTGGGGAAGATCCTGTATGAATTGAGCATGAAATTAACACCATCTTATGACTTGGCACCTTTTCGAATCAGCCGTTTCCCAAGCCTGGGCAAAGCCCACCTTTGACCTCTGGCCAGAAGCCTCCCTCCTGTGCACAGGAGTCGATTTCACAGATGGAGAAGATGTCTCAGATGAAGGGAGTATCCCTGAGATGTCATCCTTTTTCTTCTGCCTCACTTGAATCCCGCATAAACACAAGATGATTGAGTCTACCTTCTTTCCTTGGCCAGCTCCCCTTTCCTTCTGCCTCGCTTGAATCCCCCGTAAACACCAGGCAATTGAGTCCACCTTCTTTCCTTGGTCACCTCCCCATTCACAACTACTTTCTTGCTCCCAGAAGGCTGATCAGATATTCTACCATCACAGAGTAGCAAAGACCTTTGAGATGGATATATCAGGAAGAGGGCACAAGAACTGACTCTGGCGACCAAAGCAGTTGTTAAAAATTCTCTTTGCTGGCCGGGCGCGGTGGCTCAAGCCTGTAATCCCAGCACTTTGGGAGGCCGAGGCGGGTGGATCACGAGGTCAGGAGATCGAGACCATCCTGGCTAACATGGTGAAACCCCGTCTCTACTAAAAATACAAAAAAATAGCCGGGCGAGGTGGCGGGCGCCTGTAGTCCCAGCTACTCGGAGGCTGAGGCGGGAGAATGGCGTGAACCCAGGAGGCGGAGCTTGCAGTGAGCCGAGATCGCGCCACTGCACTCCAGCCTGGGCGACACAGCGAGACTCCGTCTCAAAAAAAAAAAAAAAAAAAAAAAAAAAAAAAATTCTCTTTGCTGGGAGCGAGGTGTGGTGGCTCACACTTGTAATCCCAGCACTTTGGGGGGGCCGAGACAGGCGGATCACCTGAGGCCAGGAGTTCAAGACCAGCTTGGCCAACATGGTGAAACCCTGCCTCTACTAAAAATACAAAATTAGCCGGGTGTGGTGGCGCATGCCTGTAATCCCAGCTCGTTTAAACAAATGAGCTCATTTCTGTGGGTAGGTTCACCTCTACCAGAGGTGACCTGGGAGACTGAGGCAGGAGAATCACTTGAACCCGGGAGGCGGAGATTGCAGTGAGCCGAGATTGTGCCATTGCACTCCAGCCTGGGCAACAAGAGTGATACGCTGTATCAAAAAAATAAAAATAAAAATAAAAAAATAAGTAAATAAATAAATCAATCTCTTCGTTGGGATATTTGAAGAGCTTGGGATGGATTTTTGACTAAATCTCCCCCGAGGAGGGTGAACAAGATGATCTGAGAGATCACTACTGCTCTTGGAGTTCCTTTTCCTAAAGCTAAGGCCAGCCTCCGTCACAAATGCCCATAAAATCTGGTTCATCTTCGGTGAACAATAAATATTTGTTGAACAAATAAATAACTGCCCTGCATTAAGTCTGTAGTGGGCTTTCTTTTCTGTGTGACCTCATTTCTTCCAGGCTCTAATTGTCTAAATCAGCACCACAGAATCCATTAACCCAGGAACCCTTGGAGTCTTTATCCCCTCAATGCGCTGCACCCCCTTTCTCTGGATTCTTTGTCTCCTCCTCACCCCCTTTCTGGTTGTGTGAAGATGCTCAGCTCCCCAGTCTCTCATTAAGGTGTATTGTCAGGTCCTTATGAAGATGGAGCTGTTATACCAGAAAGAAAGAGAGAGACACACTCGCTTAGAAACCCTGTTCAATGTTTGAATGTTAAATGTGCCATTTTATTATCATTAGGATTGCTCCCACTTAATGAAACAGCATTAGCACCGAGTCGGCTGGCCTCCTTGCACTAATTGCTTTGGAAGGGAACAGGCTTGTAACCATCCCAGGGTGGGTGGAGGGGTGAGGGGTGGAAACAGGGACTCGAGCAAGTTTGGATGCACTCAGATGAAATCCACCTGGAGGATCTCCAGATTGGGCCAGCTCCGCCCCAGAACAGGAGTTAAAATGCTCTAGAGAGAAAAACTGGGACTGGGCGGGCAGGATGTGTTAGGGGGAATCACAGAGTGGGGAGGAGCAGGCAGTGAGAATGACAGTACAAATAGCTCCAAAGGAAATACAACACAGAGGAAATGGCTCTTCAACTGCCTGAGTCCTTAAGGTCCTAGGCATGTGTATTAGCACTAATTCTCCAGTGTGTTATAAAAAGTAACCAAGGCCAGGCGCTGTGGCTCACGCCTGTCATCCCAACACTTTGGGAGGCTGAGGGGGGTGGATCACCTGAGGTCAGCAGTTTGAGACCAGCCTGGCCAATGTGACGAAACCCCGTCTCTACTAAAAACACAAAAATTAGTTGGGCATGGTGGCGAGCGCCTGTAGTTCCAGCTACTCAGGAGGCTGAGGCAGGAGAATAACTTGAACCCAGGAGGCAGAGGATGCAGTGAGCCGAGACAGCGCCACTGCACTCTAGCCTAGGTGACACAGCGAGACTCAGTCTTAAAAAAAAAAAAAATGCCAGCCAAACCTGTCAACCCCACGCCAAATCTGCTTTTTGTGTGATCTCAGATGGTTCCCTGAACCTCAGCCTCTGTAAAATGGGAGTATTATATCTGTAAATGGGCATAATAATGCTGACCAGCTCCACAGGGGTGTGTGAGGATCAAATAAGATCATTCATTCATGCATTTGTTCAAAACACAAATATTGAGTGAGCCTCTATTATGTGCCAGGCACTATGTAGGCACCATAGATGCATCAGTGAATAAAACAGATAAAAATCCCTGTTCTAAAACAGCATGGTTGTTCCTCAAAAAATTAAAAATAGAATTACCATATGATCCAGCAATTACACTTCTGGTATATGCCCAAAAGAACGGAAAACAGGATCTCAAAGAGTTATTTATACACCCCTGTTCAGAGCGGCATTATTCACGATGGCCAAGAGGTAGAAACAACTGAGGCGTCCATGGATGGATGAATGGATAAACAATATGTGGTATGTACATACAATGTAATGTTATTCAGCCTTAGAAATAAAGGGAATTCTGGCTGGGCACAGTGGCTCACACCTGTAATCCCAGAACTTTGGGAGGCCGAGGGCAGGTAGATCACTTGAGTCCAGGAGTTGGAGGCCAGCTTGGCCATCATGGCGAAACCCTGTCTCTACTAAAAATACA